>NC_071990.2:1245000-1552500 GCF_028885655.2 Pongo abelii | reverse complement strand
CTCAAAAGCAGGGGAGCCAATAATGCAGCCTTCAGTCTGTGGCCGAAGGCCCAAGAGCCCCTGGCAAATCACTAGTATAAGTCCAAGAGTTCAAAAGCTGAAGAACTTGGAGTCTGATGTTCCAGGGCAGGAAGCATCTAGCACGGGAGGAAGATGGAGGCTAGAAGACTCAGCAGTCTGCCCTTCCCATGTCTGCTTTTACACTGGCAGCTGATTAGATGCTGACCACCCAGACTGAGGGTGGGTCTGCTTCTCCCAGTCCACTGACTCAAATGTTGATCTCCTTTGGCAACTTCCTCACAGACACACCCAGGAACAATACTTTGCATCCTTCAATCCACTCAAGTTGACATTCAGTATTAACCACCACAAATCCCAACAAAAGAAACATGAAAAAAACTGCACTGAGGTCCTTCATAATCATACAGCACAAAACCAGTGATAAACAAAAATGTTAAAGGTAGCCAGAGAAAAAGGATATGATATGTTTACATAGGAGCACAGATAGGATGCCATCTCTTTATCATATGTTAATTATATGCCTTAATAAAGCTGTTAGGGCAAAATAAATTTTAGAACACTGTAACTATACCATATAAAACTGCTTCTCTAATGTGCCTTGTAGACCCACTGTTAAGGCAGTTCCCAAAGGGACACTTAAGACGTATTTTGAACCAAGACTGGTATAGGTAATCATAGACTTCTAAGATCATTATATTTTTATTTTTATTTTATTTTAAATTCCAGGGTACATGTGCAGGATGTGCAGGTTTGTTACTTAGGTGAATGTATGCCATGGTGGTTTGCTGCACCTGTCAGCCCATCAGCTAAGTATTAAGCCCAGCATGCATTAGCTATTTATCCTGATGCTCTCCCTCCCCCACACCCCCAGCAACAGGCCCCAGTGTGTGTGCCCCTCCCTGTGTCCATGTGTTCTCATTGTTCAGCTCCCACTTACGAGTGAGAACATGTGGTGTTTGGTTTTCTGTTCCTGCGTTGGTTTGCTGAGAGTAATGGCTTCCAGCACCATCGATGTCCCTGCAAAGGACATCATCTCATTCCTTTTTATGTTTTCATAGTATTCCATGGTATATATGTACTACATTTTCTTTATCCAGTCTATCATTGATTAGCATTTGGGTTAAGTCCATGTCTTTGCTATTGTGACTAGTACTGCAATGAACATATGTGTGCATATATTTTTATAATAGAATGGTTTATATTCCTTTGGGTATATACCCAGTAATTGGATTGCTGGGTCAAATGGTATTTCTTCCTCTAGGTCTTTGAGAAATTGCCACACTGTCATCCGCAATGGTTGAACTAATTTACATTCCCACCAATAGTGTAAAAGCATCCCTATCTCTCCACAGCCTCGCCAGCATCTGTGGTTTCTTGACTTTAATAATCACCATTCTGACTGGTTTGAGATGGTATCTCATTGTGGTTTTGATTTGCATTTCACTAATGATCAGCAATGTTGAGCTTCTTTTTATGTTTGTTGGCTGCATAAATGTCTTCTTTTGAGAAGTGTGTGTTTGTGTCCTTTGCCCACTTTTTAATGGAGTTGTTTGGTTTTTTTTTCTTATAAATTTGTTTAGGTTCCGTGTAGACTCTGCATATTAGACCTTTGTCAGATGGATAGATTGCAAAAATTTTCTCCCATTCTGTAGGTTTTCTGTTCACTCTGATAGGGAACTCAGGAATAAGACTGCACATCTACAACCATCTGATCTTCAACAGACCTGACAAAAACAAACAATGGGGAAAGGATTCCCTATTTAGTAAAGTATTGGGAGAACTGGCTAGCTGTATGCAAAAAATTGAAACTTGACCCCTTCCTTACACCTTACACAGAAATTAACTCAAGATGGATTAAAGACTTAAATGTAAAATCTCGAACTATAAAACCCTAGAAGAAAGTCTAGGCAATACCATACATAGGCATGGGCAAAGATTTCATGACAAAAACGTCAAAAGCAGTTGCAACAAAAGCAAAAATTGACAAATGGGATCTAATTAAACTAAAGAGCTTTTGCACAGCAAAAGATGTTTTCTTTAAAACAAATGATGCTCAAATTACTTGGATATGTAAATGGGTACCCAGTTTTTTGTGGGTTTGTTTGTTTGTTGTTGTTATTTTTGAGACAAGGTCTTACTCTGTCTCCCAGGCTGGAGTGCAGTGATGCGATCTCGGTTCACTACAGCCTCCGCCTCCCGGGTTCAAGAGATTCTCCTGCCTCAGCCTCCCTAGTAGGTGGGATTACAGATGGGTGCCAAGTTTATTTTGATTAATAAAAGCAATCTTATTAATCATTGGTCATGCTTTATATGTTATCTACATATATTTCAACTTGTTTTCTATGCTGTTGTAAGCCAGTGTGAATCCTCATTTATGATTAATCCAGGTATGCTCCACTTGACCTAAGGAAATTACGCGTCTTAACTTTATTACAATTTTTCAGAAGACATTGATGAGGTGATCATTTGCTAGACATTACAGTATATTAATCTTGTGCCAAGGTGACCGTTGAATTAGAATTGTAGACAATGTTGTTGGACAAAAATCCTGGGAAGATAAATAGTTGCAGGACACAAAAGCAATAAGAAGGAGATTTGTGTGTCAGTGAGGGATGGGCTCAACCCTGAATTTTCAAGTTTACTTAGACAGGGTTGCCAGGTACATATTTACTCCTAATATCCATTGTCTTATACCAGAAGATACAAATGTATCTGATTCGAAGAGGTGGTGTCATTTCTAACATCATATCTCTATTTCAATTCCACACTGCTTGTTATTCAGGGGGAGTGTCCTACCTTGCTACATTGCTAGATGACATTACTCATGAGACAGATCATTCAAAGAATGAAAAGTTACTTTATAATGCTAGTGAAAGCTTTCAAGTATTCATTATGAGGTAGGCCTACACTTGGGTAATTTTATGGGCTCTCTTGACTCATGTTTGCAGTATTGGGTGTGGAGCAGTCAGATGAAGAGGAAGAGAGAAGTGGTTGCCGAATCCTTCCCTGATTGTATTCTACCAAGTTTGAAATATGGAATCCCACACAGGCCATTCCTCCTGCAACTCTACCATGGTTAAAAATATATATCTGACACAACCAACACCTCACCTTGATTTAATAAAAACAACTTTGCGTCTGTCCATGTAAAAGCTCACTGGTGCTTATTATGGCCCAAAGGTTATCGTTTCAGAGCATAATTTTTCAATGCAACCCTCATAGCAAGACAATGTCATAAGAAAGTAACCTTTACAGTAATGATCATCCACATCTGCATTCTCTAATGTCAGTTTTAAGGGAGTTTTAGGGCAAATGGCTGTATGTTGAAGTGCTATCATTTATTTCCCTTCCAAAACTTCCAGGAATATGGAGAGAGCTGACTTTAAAAAAATAAAATAAACTCACATTTCTCAAATAGGTGCTATAAATTGGAAAAGGCAGTACCCCCAAAATCTGCATATACCTCAGAAGTGTTAGCTGGCTATCTTTATAGAATTGCCACTGTATCCCATCTTGGTGCCTCTAATGAGGACCATTACAGAAATATGTTTAACATAAATTAAACTCTACACAGGAGTATTAAGTCCCCAGGCAAATTCTTTCTTTTTGGCTGGTATTTAAGATCAAGACCTCATGAGAGCTGCAGTGGATTTGTGGCTCAATAGCTAAATATATGCTTTGAAGAGCTTGGAGAGGTTACAGAGGAGAATCACGGAGAGGATGTAATGTAGAAACACACACAAACTTTAGAAGGTGGAGGGAACTGGAGTTGCTTGATTGCTGGAAGCAGATCCAAGTAGGAGGAAGAAAAAGAGCTAGACCAGCTTGTATTCCACACAGCACGCTCCACGTGCGTGACCATAGCAAGGTGCTGGGTTTCCACGAGCTGTTGTTCATCTGTGTAATGGGGGCAAATGCCCACACTTGAGAGTTTCTGAGACTAATAGAGAAAATATGCTTGACACTTAGTAGGTGCTCAGCAAATGTTGGCATTCTTTTTGCTGAACCCCGAAAGCATCAGAGTCAACATTGACTCCCCTCCCTCTCTCACACCCCACAACTTACCCATCAGCAAACTGCTCACTCACTCCTTTGGAAATCAACCCAGAATCCAGCCGTGTCTCACCAGCCTCCCAAGCCCCCGTAAATGAAGCCACCATCCTCTCTGCTTGGATTTAACAGCCTCGTGGCCTCCATTCTTGCCCTCCTACAGCCCGTTGTGAAGATAGTGGCGCTTTCTCCATAAGTGAGGCCACATTACCTCCCATTCAGAACCCACCTGTGGCTTTGCAGCTCTCAGTGGAATCCCAGTTCCTTCCTGCAGCTTACAGTGTTCTCCATGACCCACCCAGCCCCGACCTCACCCCGCTTAGCTCCTGCCCTCTTACCCCCATGCTCTCTCCAACCACACTGACCCTTCAGCTTCACCTTGGGGCACCGACACCTGCTCCTCCCCCAGAAACAGAGGGCAGGGCTGCCCCCCCCACTCTTTCCGTCTCTGCATCAGAGCAGCCTCCATGACTTCTCTGAACCCCCCTCACATTCTTCACCTGCCTCTTTGTATCTCTCCTCCCGCTAGAACGGAAGCTGCATGGCTCAGGGCCCTGTCCATTGTGCTGGCAGCTCTCTCCCTGGTGTCAAGGATGGTGCCTGGAACACAGGAGCTTGCTGACAGCCTGCTGAGTGGAGGAGTTAGTATTGGCCCTGGAATCCAATGGGAAGCGTTCTGGGCTGAAATTCAGAACACCTGGGGCCTGAATGCAGCTCCTGACCTTGATACCTACCACCTGTCTGATCTTAGGCAAGACCTTGACCTGGAACAGTGGCCTCATCCTCCTCCCCTGAAGGATGGAGGCCTGGGCCACTTCCAGGTCTGAAACCCAACCAGCCCGTGAAGTGCGGGAGACTCTGGGTGGCAGGTGCTGCCCAGCTGTTCACATCCTTCCTGATGTTCAAGCCTCGGGGGTGTTGCTGGAGTTGAACAGGAGCTCTTTCGTTTCTGTTACGGGAGTTTTTTGTCAGTGAGAAGGTTCGTGAACCTTGAAGGGGTTACTGATGTAGGTAAGGACATCTCTGGGGCCTGACAAACGGGCTGGCGCCTCTTGTCCTGGAAAATATTATAGTTGTGATTTTGCCTAAAACTGAGGATGGAGTTCCAGTCCTACTTGTGATTTTAAACATTTGTATCTTCCTTTAAGTAAATATTATTTGGGATGCAGGAAATGAAGTTTTGGAATATTTCAACAGATGGCGCTGCTGGTAGCAATTATCTGACTATAAAAATTAAATTTAATCCTTACTAATTTCAGTAATTTCATTTAAAAAAATTGTATTGCCTCCAAGGATAACACACTAATTTGTTTAGTCCTTTGTCTTACCGGTACCTCAGAGTGAATGGTTTTAACCCTTTTATAAAGCATTGCCAGCCCTGCAACCTGGGCAGCTCAATTTCAGAAGTTGCTGCATTAATGTACCATGCACTGTGACTCAGTGCTGTCATAGAAAATATGCCAAAATGCTTTACTCAGAGGAAAAGATCGTTTGCATATAAGTACATTCCATTATGGCTTATGACATAAATACAAGCCAACCCGGGGTGGGGGGGGGTCTATTTAGATCCTTTAAATAGATGCAAATATTTTCTTAAATGGTTACACAAAGACAAACACTGTGGCTAATCAGTGGACACAGAGAAAGATGTGTGCTTGCTAGAGTCTAAGGAGAAAATGTTTTGCAGAGAATGGTGGCCAAAGTGTCAGAGATCCCAGTGACACTCACTCATCAGCTTCCCCCCACACCCTCTCCAACCATTTCCAGCTGGTCTTCCAGCAAGACCATTTTAATTATGCAGCCATGCACTTGCTTCTGGGTGTGGTTTCCCTGATTACATACTTAAGTGCAGATTACAAATATTTGGCAGGATTCCTGCCTCTGTGGGAACCAGGCAAGTCGTAACACCAACTGAACGCTCTACAGTGTTGTGCGGGAAAGAGGCCGCGTCATCTCGGGTTTCAGAGTGCAGAGCAGGAGAAACTGGCTTCAATTCTGCTCCTCTCTCACAGCCACATGCCCCCAGCCAGGAAAGGGTCTGTAATGAGGGCTACAGACTTCGCTTCTTCTGCCACCTCTGTAACCAGACCCACGGCCAAAAAGAACCAGCCAGAAAGCTCAATGTGGAGCGACTTCTTGTCTCAGAAAATGACTCCACGGCCTGTGCTTTATGGCATGATCACCCAAGATGGTAGAGAGAAATTAAGATTCGGGCATGCCCGTCTATGCCAAAAGAAGACTTCACCAGGGGATATTCAAGAATTCACTGATAAGCTTAAGAAGATTTTTGCAATTGTTAGCTCTTAAAATCATTTTTAATTAGTGAAGCTGAGAAATGCTGAGTGAAACAGCCATACTTTTCCCCAACTTGATTGGGAAAATCTCCATCTTGTGCCTCTCCGTTCCTTCCCATCCTTCCTCTTCACTCCATTTTTCCTGGTAAATGTTATGCCCACGTTCTGAGCAACCAACTTCCCTGTGCTCTGTGCAGGACTGTGCAGCCAGCTTGGAACTGCAGGTGGAGGAGGACGGACACCCATTTCCTGTCTCCCAATCTGGGAATCCACGGGCAGAAATCTGCAAACGCTGGCATGAAGGGAGATGAGGAATATATTGTCAGCAGGCCTTTGAATTTCATTTTCAGATTAAACAGTTTTTTTTTAAATTAAAAAAAAACCCTTACTAAAGTCACTTAGCAAACAAAGAGCTATACTATTTGCATCATTGAAAACAGAAGAGTAATAACAGTGCCAGGTACTCCTCTATTACTTTGTTTGTTTGTTGTTTTTTGTTTTTGAGATGGAGTCTCGCTCTGTCACCCAGGCTGGAGTGCAGTGGCGCAATCTTGGCTCCGGCCTCAACCTCCCGAGTAGCTTGGATTACAGGTGTGTACCACCACACTGGGCTAATTTTTTTGGTGTTTATAGTAGAGACGGGGTCTCACCATGTTGACCAGGCTGATCTCGAACTCTTGATCTCGAGTGATCTGCCTACCTCGGCCTCCCAAAGTGCTAGGATTACAGGCATGAGCCACCGCACTCAGCCTCCTCTATTACTTTTTAATTCAAGTGTTTCAAGGTGCTTTACAAGTGTTAATTAAATCTCCCCTTTTTTTTTTTTAAGGTGGGTAAGTAGTTAAAAAAAAAAAAAAAGGAGAGGAGAGAGGGAACAGTTTTGTGTCATAGTATTTGAAGGAGAAAAGCAACACTTAAGCCTGACATCATTGTGGCTTCAGTGGCAGGCACAGGTTGATAATTCTAAATGGCAACTAACAGGAAGAGGATGAACAATTTACTGTGTATATTTACTTGGTGCCAGGTGCTGGACTCGGTTTAACCCCCAGCTTTAATGAGGTATAATTTATTTAAAATAAAAATCACCCACCAAGAGTGTACATTTGATGAGTTTTGGCCATATACAGTTGTGTAACCATCACCACAGCCAAGACAGGACCATCTCCAGCACCAGCAGAAAGCTCGCTCCTCCCGCTTTGTAGTCAGTCCTGCCCCCAACACCGCCCCTTTTCTGATCGCTGTAGGTTTAGAATGTCATGTAAATGGAATCCTTCAGTGTGTGCCTTCCTTTACCTGGCACAATGTCATTGAGATTTACCACGTTCCCCGGTGTGTCCGTTCGTTCCTTTTCATTCATTTCATAGTCTTCGTTCGTGTGGATGCAGTGCCGCACAGCCGTTCACCTGAAGCTCATTTGGGTTGTTTCCTTTGGGGATGATATGAATGTTGCTGCTGTGAACATTTGCATTCACGGTTTGTGTGGACATGTGTTTTTATTGCTCTGGTTACATACGTTTGAGTGAGCCCACGGTTCATCTGAGAAGTATGTCTGTGGCCAGGATCAGGCTGTTTTCCACAGCCGCTCTGCCCTGTTGCATTCCCACCAGCAACACGGGAGACTTCCAGCTGCCCCACATCCTGGTGTTTCCATATGACTTCAGCGGATGCTCACACAGCACTTCTGTGACTCCCACTTCACCAAAGAGGAAGCTGAGGCCTGAAGAGAGTGAGTAGGTGTAAAATACAAAAAAAATAGCTGATAGAGGGCGGATCCAGGCCTACCGATGGCAAAACCCACCCTCATAGCTGATAGAGGGCGGATCCAGGCCTACCGATGGCAAAACCCACCCTCATAGCTGATAGAGGGCGGATCCAGGCCTCCTGATGGCAAAACCCACCCTCATAGCTGATAGAGGGCGGATCCAGGCCTCCTGATGGCAAAACCCACCCTCTTTCTATTACAGTATAAAATGTGTTGTGCTTCAACTTAGAAAAACTTCTGTTCATAACCTAGAGGACATTAGGACAGGTGCAGTGTGATTAGCTGAATGTCAGAAGCCAAGAGCCTACTACTTCATCTCACAAGTTATGAAAAGTTGAACGTGTCCAAGCGAACTTTCTAAATTAACTAAAAATCAAGTTTAGGAAAAACACAAGTGAGACAAAAGCACCTCTCATGTCTAAAGGTTTTTCCCCCGAATGCGTGTATCATGTCGTTTCTACGTAATAACCGATCCTCATCCTTGAAAGCCGTGAGGGCAGTGATCACATCCTATTTGCTAAAGGTGGGAGAAGATGGTGCATCAGACCCAGGATACCTGGCCCTCTCACGTGTTTCCCACCAGAGTTTCTTGGGTTAAAATAATTTCTCCGTTATGACAGGGCTTGAGGCAGATATCCTAAGACCTTTAAAACTAGAGCCATCCAGGCCAGGCACGGTGACTCACACCTGTAATCCCAGCATTTTGGGAGGCCGAGGCAGGCGGATCACGAGGTCAAGAGATTGAGACCATCCTGGCTAACGTGGTGAAACCCCGTCTCTACTAAAAATACAAAAAACTAGCCGGGCATGGTGGCGGGTGCCTGTAGTCCCAACTACTGGGGAGGCTGAGACAGGAGAGTGGTGTGAACCTGGGAGGCAGAGCTTGCAGTGAGCCGAGATTGCACCACTGCACTCCAGCCTGGGCGACAGAGCAAGACTCTGACTCAAAAAACAAACAAAAAAAAAAACTAGAGCCATCCCTGGAGTAAAATGTGTGCTGTAGGAGCCAGTCCCAAAGAGACAGGATGTCGACATCGGCATAGTGAGGCTCCCACCTGCTCCCCCTCGTGTGCAGTTTTATCCCCTCTCCATGACGCAGCCACGGGTCTTATATTGGGGGCTTCTAGGACCAACTAGGCCAACAGAAGTGCTTTCTTTAATTGAATTAAGATGTCAGCAAATTTCACCCAAAAATCCAGATTTCCCGTTGTAAAAAAATGAAAGGCCATCAGCACTGGGGCAGATTCCTCACTGACTGGCCTGCCTGCCTGCCTGGCTCAGTGGGCACACAGAGTCCCTGCTCCTCCCAGTGGCAATGGCACCAGCATGGCCAGAGGGCACAAGCCTCAATCTCTTTCATGGGAGCTGACCAGAAACGCCAGCAGTGAGGCTGAGCTTGGTAGCAGTGGAGGCCTGAGGAGGCCGGGGTTGGCAGAGGAGCTTGTTTGGGCTCAGACACTGCTGCCTCTTTCTGTCTGAAGGTGTTATGAAGTGTACCTATCTTTTGGGACATAGATTCCTTTTACTCCTTCCTTTGTATTTGTCATAAAATAAATTATAGAATAAAATAAATACATATCATCAAATTACTCATAATTGCATTACTTGGGAAGGTAAAACATAGGTATTTAACAAACATCAAAGTTTTGGGAGGAAAAGGCATTTCATAAACCTAGACATACGCCATACTGAAGGCCAGGAGACTTGTAAGTGAAGGGGCCACACCATGGAGCCAGGTCTTCTAAATCTCATAATCTTTCCATATTAAGAAAAAAATAAAAAGCCAGGCCCAGTGGTTCATGCCTGTAATCCCAACACTTTGGGAGGCCAAGGCAGATGAATCACTTGAGCCCAAGAATTGAGACCAGCCTGGACAACATAGCAAGACCTTGTCTCTATAAGAAATACAAAAATTAGCCAGACACCGTGATGCATGCCTACAGTCCCATCTACTCAGGAGGCTGAGGTGGGAGGATCACCAGCGTGCAGGGAGGTCAAAACTGCAGCGAGCTGTGATCGCACCACTGCACTCCAGCCTTAGTGTGTTTCTGCACAAACACACTGAGTGGTGTTTTGAAAATCAGATTCACAGCATTCTCTTTAGCACCTTCCAGCACTTTATGGTGGGGGTTGCTGGTGAGATCCCCTGGCCTCTCTGCCTGGGGCTGCCGGGGAGCTGGCGGATGCCACTCTCCACCGGAGGCCTTCCCTGGCAGTCATAGACCGTTCCCACTGTGTGCCTGGGTCTACCGCCTGGTCCTCCTCACCTGGAGCCACACTGATTTCCATCTTGTCCTGAATGGCGGAGCTTTCATAATTTCGTACAACCTCAGATTGTGACCTCTGTAGGACCACTTTCTTCTTGAGCCATTTTGGGACTGTAGATGCTAGAACACAGCAGATTGAAAACGAAGTGCCATATCCCACCATGTAACAGAATCTGCAGTAAGATGTCACCCATGGCAGCCAAGCAGAAGCTTTTATCACAGCCCAACAAGTACCAGCGTGTCTTGGCGATAGGGTGGCAGGACACCGCCAGGAGGCAGGTGTGTAGACACAGTCCTCTTCTGTATTGGCACATGCCCTGTGCTCATCACCTCTCGGTGGGGGAGGTGTGTGTGTATATAGGTGTGTGTATTTGTAAGTGTGTGTATTTGTAGGTGTACGTATGTGTATGAGTGTGTTGTGCACTTGTGTGTGTATGTATATACGATGTATGTGAGAGTATATTTGTGTGTTACTTCTTTCTTTTTATCCTCCCTGCCAAGGAGGCAACAGTAAATGTGAACGGTGACAGAGAACAGACTAGTTGTTACATTCTGTCTCACTTACTGATGTGACTTTTCTGTAGGAAACATCATCCAGGGTAACCTGTCATGAAAAGCTGCCTTTTAGGTCACTTATATCCATTTCAGAAATGGCAAGGGCTCTAGGCATCCACCAGGCACCAGGCCCTGTTATAAGAAGACCCCTTTGCAGTCCTCTTTTTGCGGTTTGTCCAATAGGGCACATGCTGGGCAAAGGCACTTACCAGGCAAACCATTATGTGGCTCTGGCGGCTCAAGTGATGCACCTGGAACATACGCCATTCATGACACTTTGCCTTTATGAGCCCCTTTAACTCGAGGATCTCAGAGGGCCTTAGCAGTATGACCTTGTGTGTCCCGGCTGGGCGCCCAAGGGAGGAAGGCCAGAAGGTCCGTGCCGCTTTCAGTGTGAGAAGTCAGGTCGCGGTGCCGAATCAGAACTAACACCTGGCCTGCACCCTCATTGGTGTGGTACTTTGGAAGGCAGAGGTATAAGAGGAGAACTAGCAATGTTGGCAAATGCTGATAGTTGGGGTCAGGATCCCAAAACATTTAAATTCTGATAGGGGTCAGGCCCCCGTTTATTTACTGTCACTCAGCTCCCTGCCTGTCCCGTTCATTAACCTGATGACTTAGAGTCATGTCTGGATGGTTTGGAAGGTGCTACGAGGAAGCAGGTGGATGAAGGGCGCACGTCAAGAATTCATGGTAGCACAAAGAAATGCCTCATAAGTGAAGTTCACCTCTGAGGCCCGGTCTTTGAATATCTGGATGCCTATTTTCTTAGGCAGTAGAATTTCCTCTTTGTGACCAACTGAAAATATAATCTGCAAAGTGAGCATAATTTCAGTGTACAAGACTTAGCCTAATGTGTGAAATTATAGACTAGTTGAAATTAATGATCAATTTGGCAGGTATTTTGTTCAATGTGGCTATGGCTTATCCAGGCTGTGACATCCAAGAACAATATATTTCATTGTCAATCTTTTATTTTGTTTTCTTTCCTTTTTTTTCCCTTGTCTCCAGGAGACCAGTTAATTGTTCAAAGGTAATATATAGAGATCTCAAGAGCATTTACTTTGGCACAGTTTCTGCCCCTTTGTGGTCTGGCTAACAATAAAGCTAAAATTTGTTTTGTAATGACGGTTCCAGTTGGACTGGAATTCCTTTGAAGTTCCTGAAGTTTGCTGTTGTGAGAGCTCAAGATATTATTTGACTGCAATAAAACACTCTCTGTGTATTATCAAAATATGGTATACACTGAACTGTAACAACTGGCAGTAACCAGACTTCTCCTTCGAGGTGGCCTGCGTGAGTGGAGTGCATCCACAGAGAGATGAGCTTCTCCCTACATCCATTTAGTGTTCAGTCATCATGGGCCACTCATGGATCTGAACCTTCTTACAAGGTCGATACCAACAGGTATGAGGAGCAGAGAGCAGATCAGCACAAAGCAACATTAGCTGGGGCCCCCTTGCCTGGCCTAGTAATGAAGATAGAGCACCATGCCAGTTGTTGTTCAGCTTCTCAGCTCTTGCATCAGCTGACCTAAATTATTTAAGGATGTTGTCACCTCTAAATAAATATAGTCATTGTCCTGGTCTCTATTTATATTTTAAAACTCTTTCCCAGCCTACCGTGATGGCCTAAAACAATTCATATACTTCAGTAGAAGAGGGTGTCACAGGGCTATTTGCACAGGTTTGGATCCAGTGCCAACGTTAGCCTTCACACAAGTTACTGCTCCTCTGAGATGTAACTGTCTCCTGGGTATCAGTGCCAAAGTATTTGATAACCACCATCTGTCTGCTCTCAACACAGGATTCACAAGCACAATGATGTTTTCCATTGCTTGCATAATAAATGTGTGTGTGTGAGAGAGAGAGGACTCTGTATGCATGCACATGTTTGGAGTTACATAAATCTGAGAAGCAGTTTTGTCTAGGGTTGTTTCAGTAAATGGGACTCATTTAGTCAGTTTGCTTTGCTATCAGAATCATATTCCAGGTATCAGAATGTGCTATGGCAGGTGCTTGTTTAAAGCAAGTAATAATATCCTTGTAATGTTTAGCAATACAGACTGGTCTGTGTTCCATTATTTGTGTAAATGGAAATATGTAAAGCTTTTAAAAATAACTTTAAATGATCAAAAGAGATGCCTGAAAATATATTTTGGCACAGGAAATTACAGGAATTTATAAATGTGCATTGTGGAAAAATAATTACAAAGTTTATTTTAATCTTTTATATCTGACTGAATCTTAAGTTAAAATGTTCTTCCCGGCATCCTGTCTAGTTTTTGCCACTGTCCCTGCTTTATGTGTTACCTTTCCATATTGATCTGAGTTGCATTTAGTTGAGGAGAAAAAAAAAAAAAAAAGTCCAGTGAACTCACTTCTGATTCCAGCCCAACTTGCAAGGAGCAAGGAAGTTGTCACTCAGCCCCCACAACAAGAAGCCAAACAAACTGAAAATCAGCAGCTCTTCCTGGTTCCTTTAGTGAATCAAAGTCACCAGGGAACCAGGCTGCTCAAATCGGAGAGATCGATGGATACAAAGAATCAGAGCTTGCCAGGAGCAGCCACTGCCACTGGAGCTGGCACTGGGTGGGAACACTGGGAGGGGGATTGACTAAGGGCTACAGACTCGGTGTGGACTAGCTTGAGGGAAGACCTTTGTTAGGGAGAACAGAATCCTCTGGGTGTATTTCAAAATGGTTACTTTTCTCCTCCTCCTGCCAGAAGCACAGGGGATTTTTTCCTGACCTTCACCTTGAGAACCTACTAAGGGGTAAAACTCGCGCAAGTCGTGGGGTCCCTCCTAAGGCTGGCCACCAAGAGTTTTTGATCTCTCAAGCTAATAAAAACCAGAGCAGCAATTAATAAAAATGAAAACAGGAAATTACAAATATAAAAAATTAAAGAAGTTCCATCATTGTTAATCCCATCAATATTAGAAGGCTAACAAAGGAATTTTTTTTATTCAAATGTTTTTATTTATTCATTTATTTATTTATTAAGTTCTAGGGTACATGTGCACAACGTGCGGGTTTGTTACGTATGTAGACGTGTGCCATGTTGGTGTGCTGTACTCGTTAACACGTCATTTACATTAGGTATATCTCCTAATGCTATCCCTCCCCCCTCCCCTCACCCCACGACAGGCCCTGTTGTGTGATGTTCCCCACCCTGTGTCCAAGTGTTCTCATTGTTCAATTCCCACCTATGAGTGAGAACATGCGGTGTTTGGTTTTCTGTCCTTGCGATCGTTTGCTCGGAATGATGGTTTCCAGCTTCATCCATGTCCCTGCAAAGCACATGAACTCATCCTTTTTTATGGCTGTATAGTATTCCATGGTGTATATGTGCCACATTTCCTTAATCCAGTCTATCATTGATGGACATTTGGGTTGGTTCCAAGTCTTTGCTATTGTGAATAGTGCCACAATAAACATATGTGTGCATGTGTCTTTATAGCAGCATGATTTATAATCTTGTGGGTATATGCCCAGTAATGGGATGGCTGGGTCAAATGGTATTTCTAGTTCTAGATCCCTGAGGAATCACTACACTGTCTTCCACAATGGTTGAACTAGTTTACATTCCCACCAACAGTGTAAAAGCATTCCTATTTCTCCACATCTTCTCCAGCACCTGTTGTTTCCTGACTTTTTAATGATCACCATTGTAACTGGTGTGAGAGGGTATCTCACTGTGGTTTTGATTTGCATCTCTCTGATGGCCAGTGATGATGAGCATTTTTTCGTGTGTCTGTTGGCTGCATAAATGTCTTCTTTTGAGAAGTGTCTGTTCATATCCTTTGCCCACTTTTTGATTGGGTTTTTTGCTTTTTTCTTGTAAATTTGTTTAAGTTCTTTGTAGATTCTGTATATTAGCCCTTTGTCAGATGGGTAGATTGCGAACATTTTCTCCCATTCTGTAGGTTGCCTGTTCACTCTGTTAGTTTCTTTTGCTGTGCAGAAGCTCTTTAGTTTAATTAGATCCTATTTGTCTATTTTGGCTCTTGTTGCCATTGCTTTTGATGTTTTAGTCATGAAGTCCTTGCCCGTGCCTATGTCCTGAATGGTACTGCCTAGGTTTTCTTCTAGGGTTTTTATGGTTTTAGGTCTAACATTTAAGTCTTTAATCCATCTTGAATTAATTTTGTATAAGGTGTAAGGAAGGGATCCAGTTTCAGCTTTCCACATATGGCTAGCCAGTTTTCCCAGCACCATTTATTAAATAGGGAATCCTTTCCCCATTTCTTGTTTTTGTGAGGTTTGTCAAAGATCAGATGGTTGTAGATGTGTGGTATTATTTCAGGGACTCTATTCTGTTCCATTGGTCTGTATCTCTGTTTTGGTACCAGTAGCATGCTGTTTTGGTTACTGTAGCCTTGTAGTATAGTTTGAAGTCAGGTAGCATGATGCCTCCAGCTTTGTTCTTTTTGCTTAGGATTGTCTTGGCAATGTGGGCTCTTTTTTGGTTCCATATGAACTTTAAAGTAGTTTTTTCCAATTCTGTGAAGAAAGTCATTGGTAGCTTGATGGGGATGGCATTGAATCTATAAATTACCTTGGGCAGTATGGCCATTTTCACAATATTGATTCTTCCTACCCATGAGCATGGAATGTTCTTCCATTTGTTTGTGTGCTCTTTTATTTTTTTGAGCAGTGGTTTGTGGTTCTCCTTGAAGAGGTCCTTCACATCCCTTGTAAGTTGGATTCCTAGGTATTTTATTCTCCTTGAAGCAATTGTGAATGGGAGTTCACTCATGATTTGGCACTCTGTTTGTCTGTTATTGGTGTATAAAAATGCTTGTGATTTTTGCACATTGATTTTGTGTCCTGAGACTTTGCTGAAGTTGCTTATCAGCTTAAGGAGATTTTGGGCTGAGATGATGGGGTTTTCCAAATAACTTCTTCCTGGTTTAGTCTTGAGAGGTTGTATGTGTCCAGGAATGTATCCATTTCTTCTAGATTTTCTAGTTTATTTGTGTAGAGGTGTTTATAGTATTCTCTGATGGTAGTTTGTGTTTCTGTGGGATTGGTGGTGATATCCCCTTTATCATTTTTTTTTTTTTTTTGAGACAGTGTCTTTCTGTGTTGCCCAGGCTAGAGTGCAGTGGTGCGATCTCGGCTCACTGCAACCTCTGCCTCCCGGGTTCACACCATTCTCCTGCCTCAGCCTCCCGAGTAGCTGGGACTACAGGCACCTGCCATCGCACCCAGCTAATTTTTTTTTTTTTTGTATTTTTAGTAGAGACGGGGTTTCACCGTGTTAGCCAGGATGGTCTCAATCTCCTGACCTCGTGATCCGCCTGCCTTGGCCTCCCAAAGTGCTGGGATTACAGGCATGAGCCACCGCACCCAGCCAGCTAACATTATACTTGATGGTGTGAAACTAGATGCTTTCCCCCAAGATCAGGAACAAGGCAAGGATGTCCCTTCTTCCACCACCACGATTCAGTGTTATACTGGAAGTCCTTGCCAATACAATAATGTAAGAAAAGGAATAAAAGGCTTGCAGATTTTGGAAGGAAGAAATAACACTGTATTTGTCTTTCACAAGTGACATAATGGTCTATATAGAAAATCCCGAAGAAACAGCCAAAAAAAAAAATCCTGGTACTAATTTATAGCAAGATTGCAGGATACAAGTTTAATATACAACAGTCAGTTGGTTTTCCATATTCTAACAATGAACGAATGCAGTTTGAAACTTAAAACAATGTGTCAGCACTTTGGGAGGTCGAGGCAGGCGGATCACCTGAGGTCAGGGGTTGGAGATCAGTCTGACCAACATGGAGAAACTCTGTCTCTACTAAAAATACAAAATTAGCCAGGCGTGGTGTTGCACACCTGTAATCCCAGCTACTTGGGAGGCTGAGGCAGGAGAATCGCTTGAACCTGGGAGGTGGAGGTTGCGGTGAGCCGAGATCGTGTCGTTGTGCTCCAGCCTGGCAACAAGAGCAAAACTCTGTCTCAAAAAAGAAAAAAATAAAGAAATTTGAAACAATGTAATTTACATTAGCACCCCCCAAAAAGAAATAGTTGTAAGTCTAAAAACTTATGTGTAAGATCTATATGAAGGGCCAGCCATGTTGGCTCACACCTGCAATTCCAGCACTTTCGGAGGCCAAGGCAGGCAGATTGCTTGAGCCCAGGAGTTCAAGACCAGCCTGGGCAACATGGTAAAAATCCATCTCTATTAAAAAAAAAAAAATTAGCTGGGTGTCCCAGCAACCTGGGAGGCTGAGGTGGGAGAATAGCTTGAGCCCAGGAGGTTGAGGCTGCAATGAGCTGTGTGAATGCATCACTGCACTCCAGCCTGGGTGACAGAGCAAGACTATGTCTGGAAAAAAAAAAAAAAAAAAAAGACAGTTGATGAGTTGGAACTTCAGAAAAATTAAAAACTTCTGCTCCATGAAAGACACTGTTAAGAGAGTGAAAAGACAAATCAAGACTGGGAGAAAAGGCTTTGCAATACACATATTCGGTAAAGGACTGATTATCTAGAATGTACAAAGACTCTTAAAACTCAACCACAAGAAAATGAACAACCTGATTTAAAAATGAGCTAATAGACACCTCACCAAAGAAGATATACAGATGGCAAGTAAGCATATGAAAATATGCTCAGCGTCATACATCACTAGGGAATTTAAACTAAAACAACCATGAGATACCACTACAAACCTATTAGAATGGCAAAAAATTAGAATACTAACACCAAATGCTGACTAGGAGGAGGAGCAGCAGGAACTCTTGTTCATTGCTAGTGGGAATGCAAAAGGTATAGCCACTCTGCAGGAATGTTTGCAATTTCATGAAAAGCAAGATGGTTTCACTATGCAATCAGCAACCTTGCGGTTATGTATTTACCCAATTAAGTTGAAAACATGTCCTCGGAAAAACCTGCACATAGATGTTTATAGCAGCATTATTCATAATCAACCTAAACTGGAAGCAAGGAAGACATCCTTCTAATGGATCAACTTGTGGTACATTTGTACAATGGAATGCTCTTCAGTGATAAAAGGAAATGAGCTATCAAGCCATGAAAAGCCATAGAGGAAACTTAAATGTATGTTGCTAAATGAAAGAAGCCAATCTGAAAAAGCTGAGTACTGATGATTCCAGCTATATGACATTCTGGGAAAGGCGAAACTATGGAGAGAGTTAAAAGATCAGTGTTTGCTCAGGGTCCAGGGGAGGGATAGAGGAAGAGCACAGGGGCTTTGGTGGCAGCAAAACTGTTCTATATGATATAGTAATGGTGGATACATGGCCTTATACATTTGTCAAAATCTGCAGACTCAAGTAATGGTGGATACATGACATTATACGTTTGTCAAAATCTGTAGACTCATGCCATAGAGTGAACCCTAATGTAAAATCTATGGATTTTAGGTAATAATAATCAATATCAGTTCATCAGTTATAACAAATATAACACTCTGAGGTACATTGTTAATAGGGGAAATTGTGCAGGAGTGGGGTGGAGGAAAGGTCCTGTGAGAACTCTCTGTACTTTCTGTCTAGTTTTTCTGTAAAGCTAAAACTGCTCTAAAAATACTAAGTCTATTAAAAAAAAAAAAAAAAGCCCTTTGGTAACCTAACTGAGGAGAAGTCACAGTCAAAGTTGTAAAAAACTGAGTCTCCTCATGCCGAAAAAGTAGTGGGATGGAGAGGAAGGGATGTGGTCCCCTGATCACTTGGCCCTGCAATTTGTTGAACCAAGCAGCCACAGCGTTGTGCAGGCATCAGTCAGCTGAGGATGAGCAGGCTGGACAGCCTGAGATACTAGAAGACAGAGCTGGCATTGGTGACTGTCTGAAACTGGAGAGACCTCTCTGAGATCTTAAACCTCATCTCTTTTCACTGAAGTTCAAGCCACTGGTGGGCCTGCCGGATCCGCTGCCAGCTGCTGTTGGCTGATCAGTGTTTGTTTCATGCTGTTTGAAAATACAGTATAGACTTCGCAATTCCCAATCCTTGCTGAAATGCCCGGCTGGGAGTGGTGGGAGTGCACAGCCAGCAATTAGATGTTTCTTTTGTCACATCCAGAAAGGACACCAGGGAATGCCTTCACTCAAGCCCTGTGACATCTCCAGCATCTGACTAGCATCTCAGGGCAGTTTCCTAAGAAAGGTTCAGAAGAATGCAGCATCAGACAGAGCACAGTTAACCCCAGAATTTTGCATCCCCACTGTTCCATTGCCTGGTGAGGTGCTTAGATTGTCTGGCAAACCTATTTGAATAGGAGGGTTTTCACTTTCTGGAAAGGTACCCAGTCTGGTGGTGATGAAATAGGTTTTCTCTCTGTGCTCCCAGGTGAACCCTCTGCAGTCTGCCATTTCTTGGAATCCTCTTAACCAATCTTAGAATTATCTCCTAGCATCAGATTTTGCTTATTAAGGAAACCAGGCATTGTGAAATGCTCCTTTCTACACTAATCTGAAAGACATAAATAGTGGCAGAGAATGTTAGACATAGAGCTGGAAATTTCAGAGACTTTCGTTGGAAGAATCATCACTCTGCTGCAGGAACTGCACAAAACACTTGGTCTCTGTCTACACATGCCTGCACACACAGAGAGGCCCTAATCAGTGGCTCATGGACAGCCTTCTATCATAGCTACCCACTTTTCTCTATTACCTTCCCTGCTCTTCCACTCCATGTTTATCCTGACTCTCATTCATGTATCGTGGCTTGGGCACTTGGGCTGCCTTTATCATTTGGGAAAACATGGCGCAGCAATGGCCTCAAGTTTGTCAGAACATCTCAAATACCCCACAGTTGTCGTCTCTGAAGCCAGACCCAAATTGTAGTTGTCTTGGTGATTACTGGACATTGTCTAATCCAGGAAAAAAACACTCTTTTGTAGAAATATAATAAGGTAGTGTGTGGTGGTGTTGGATCTGCAATTTTGCCATTTTAGAATTTATTGGGTTGATGCAAAAATAATCACAATTTTTGCCATTAAAAGTAATGGCAGAAAGTAATTAAAAATAGGCCAGGCGTGGTGGCTCACGCCTGTAATCCCAGCAATTTGGGAAGCCGAGGTGGGCAGATCATGAGGTCAGGAGATCAAGGCCATCCTGGCCAACATGGTGAAACCCTGTCTCTACTAAAAATACAAAAATTAGCCAGGTGTGGTGGTGCACACCTGTAATCCCAGCTACTTGGGAGGCTGAGGCAGGAGAATCACTTGAACCCGGGGGGCAGAGGTTGCAGTGAGCCGAGATCGTACCACTGCACTCCAGCCTGGCGACAGAGCGAGATTCCATCTCAAAAAAAAAAAGAAAAGAGTAATTAAAAGTATGGCAAAAACCAAGATTACTTTTGCACGAACTTTAATATCTTATACATACTTAGGAATGGGCAAAATGCTTTCCTCTCAAATTCTTAGAAGGATGTCATTGATTCCGTGTTTCTACATACTTACTTGGTCGTTTACATTTATATACATTGTGACTGTAAACCCAGAAAATAATAATGCCCTTTAGTAGAGTAGCCTTTTGTGGTGGGGTGCCTGGGGGTGGGTGTTGTTTTTGGCCTGATCCCAAAAGCAAGGCATTCACCTGCTGATGATTGTGGGGCTTCCCAGAGAGCACCCCAGCAGGGGAGCAGTCCTCAGTCGCTGCTTCCTCTAAACAGGGCGTTGAGTGAGAAGCAGCCTCCTGAACACATGCACCAACATGAATGTGTCTGTAAACTCCTAATTGAGAGTGATAAGCCGCCACCAGACTCTGAAGGGCAGGCGTCTTTGTAGGTCACAGGTTGCTGAGAAAGGTAAGCTCAGTGCCGCTGACTGACACTTGGAGCAGTTACATTGTTCTGCGGCCTTCCTGGGTTACTGTGGTTTGCAGGGGAGCTGCCATCAGATCTTTGCCTGAGTCTGTAGGCTCAAGCCTTCTGAAGGCCCCCACAGTCGCTGCAAGGGGAGCAACATGGAAATGAGCTTCATTGTCTAGAATTTCAAAAAGCCCTGCAGCTATGGGGTGACAGCAAAAACTCTGAGCAAAAGTCTGAGTGAGCAGGGAACTATGAACAACTTGTAAGAGGTGTGGTTCATTGAATCCAGCCTCAGAGCAAGAGTTTTCATGTTTTCAGAATGAAGATGCATTTTTTAAAAACGTACTAGGTACTTACCCCAGGCCATGGTTTGACCTCCAGATGACTTCAACGTTTGGAACTATGGAATGCAGAATGAAAACTAAAAGTATGGCTGAAGACAAAAGGCACGAGGAGATGGTTATCTTTCTCTCCAGCACTACTGAACTATTACCTTAGGAAGAATATATTTAGAGCATGGAAGTCTGTTAACTTTTCCTCATTTTAAATGTTCTTTTTAATTACAGAGCCACTTAGAAAATATTCTAGCTTTTCATATTAGTGTTTTCTTCTGTCTTATCCCGGTGTAGATAAGCCAGTTTATTTTACATATCTGAGCTGCTCATTAATTAAGAAAAACTCAGCATTAGTTACCATTCATGATTCCTCAGAAACGCAAAATTCCACATTCCAGCATGTGTTACATTAAGTGGAAAAGATTTGTCTAATTACTAGAAAGTTTCCCAAAGCATGCTGTCCTCACTTTTAGTTCAGGTGAAAACAAACAAACAAACAAACAAAAAACCCAGAAACACTTGATTTCGAAGTAGCTCTTTCAAATTAGGGCAAGAAAAATATTACTTCTGAAAGTCGTGTGCAACACCTGTAACCAGTGCATCCCCTCTTGTCTGTGGTCCTCATTACAGTCATTTCACACCCTCTCACCCCGGGGAAGGCTGCTGGGCAGAAGTCCCCGAGCTGCTGGTTCCACAGGGAGGAGTTGAGGGGCTGGGGCAGTGCCGTGCATGTGCGCAGCTCTCTCACTTGAGGCTTCCAGGAGACTTGATGGGTTTCAAAACATTGTTCAAGATCTCCCCTCATTTGTGACACCAAGATGTTCCTGTGGAGCCCACCCAGCCCCTCCTGACCACCTCCATTCCCAAGGAAGCCGTGTGACCTCTCCAGTCACCCAGCCGTCATGGGACAGGCGGTGACAGCTCTTTTTCTTTTCTTTTTTTTTGAGATGGAGTCTCGCTTCTTCACCCAGGCTGGAGTGCAGTGGCGCAATCTTGGCTCACTCCAACCTCCGCCTCCCAGGTTCAAGCGATTCTCCTGCCTCAGCCTCCCTAGTAGCTTTGATTACAGGACTGTGCCACCACACCTGGCTAATTTTTGTATTTTTAGTAGAGATGGAGTTTCACCATGTTGGCCAGGCTGGTCTTAAACTCCTGACCTCAAGTGATCCTCCTGCCTCAGCCTCCCAAAGTGCTGGGATTACTCAGCTGGTGACAGCTCTTGATGCCAAACCCCTGCTTGAACACAGAGGTGCCTGAGCTGCGGTGAAGTGCTCAGCACATGACAATCTCATTTTCAGTACCCCCATTTTTATGGTGAAACATGCAATATGTGTTTTTATTTACATGACATAGGAAGGTGTCATCCACAAAGTACGTTTTTCTCTCTAAACAAACGTTTCATACATTTATTGAATCCTAAAAATGGGAAGAACCTCAGAGATGACTGATTCTGAAGTGTATCCCAGAGAGTATGCGTGCCTCCGGAGTGTAGACTCAGAATAGTGGAACCTGAATGAACCCCAGAGGCCATCTCCTCTGAAGTGCATGCTTGTCTGAGGAGGCTAAGCCCCAAAAAGGCCCCTGAAATTCCCAAAAAGCACCCCAGACTATGATAGCCAACCCTCGTCCCAGCCTGCCCAACTCTGCTTTGCGCTTCTTTCCATTATTGTATGAAATCAATGTCTTCTGTCTCTTCCTTCCAGAGAAAAATTATAATAATTCTTTTAATCAGGGCAGCAAGACATTTGACAAAGTTTTCTTAGACCTTGGTATTAGATTTTAATGTTGCAGAGAGTTCTTCACTAGTGAAAACAGTATTGACATATGTTAGAAATATATTCCATTCAGGTCTGTGAGTCTTTACTAATTCCAGGGGGTGTCAAGTTCAGTGTAAAAGTCTCTTTGGCAACTCACTGGCTCTGTTCTCCTGTGCTGATACCTTGGTACTTGTTTGATTTGGCCAGAATTACATGATGTGTTGCTTTGTCTAGTTATACATCTTTACACATATTTCAAAAAAGTTTATTTCTAAATTCGTAGCATTGTTTTCTTCCCCTTAATGGAGAATGTTCTGTTTTAATGTTTTGGTTCCTTTTTATTCCCAGTGGTTTTTTTTGTTTGTTTGTTTGCTTGTTTAGAAAGAGTCTCACTCTGTTGCCCAGTCTGGAGTGCAGTAGTGCGGTCTCAGCTTACTGCAAACTCCAACTCCCAGGCTCAAGCAATTCTCCTGCCTCAGCCTCCCAAGTAGCTGGGATTACAGGTGCGCACCACCACACCCAGCTAATTTTTGTATTTTTAGTAGAAATAGGGTTTCACCATGTTGGCCAAGCTGGTGTCGAACTTCTGACCTCAGGCGATCCACCCGCCTTGGTCTCCCGAAGTGCTGGGATTACAGGCATGAGCCATTGTGCCTGGCCCCCAGTGTCTCTTAAAATATTTACATTGAATTTTTATAATTTACAATTTATAATTCAAAGGCCTTTTTATCTTACTAAGATATATTACAGTCATTTCTATAAGAGTTTATAAATCTTAAACATTTATTTGTTCTCCAGTGTTCTATTTTAGCATTTTAACAGAAAGTAACAGTATCCTACTTATTTGGAAACTCAGCCACAAAGTAACTGAATAAACTTTTTATACAAAGCAAAAAAAGAAAAAAAAAACACTTCTAAGATCAGCCTTCTCTTTTGAAATACCTTTACATTGAGGTATATTTATTTACAAAAGACAAATATATGCTTACGTTTTTTATAGAACATCTAAGTTTTATTGAAATACTAGCAAATCATTAGCCATGTACGATCACTCCCTTCATTCACCCTGGGACTTGTGCATAGGCCAGACTCCCGGGATGTCAGCCGCATGTGATGTGGAGAGAACTGTGATCTTATTATCTGAAATGTTTGAATACAGAGAGGGTCCCAGTCTTCATTAGAAAGAAACTTAACCAGGACAGTAAATATGTTCAATTCCTCTTAAAATGTCCAATTTACTGATAAGTGGGGCACATTTTTTTCATTTTAAAAAAATTGGAATGGCCACCTTAAAGCAAACATTTGAGAAAGAATAAAAATAATACAAATATATTACTTACAAAACAATACAAAAGTGTCTCAGACAAAAAAAAAAAATACAAAAGTACCCATTCCATGTTGCCATTAGACCAACTAGTCTTCAGACAGGACTGTCACCATCAATTTTTCATTTTTAAAGGATTTTAATTCTTTCAGCATGTTCATATGGTTTTATAAAGCCCCAGATACCCAGCAAATCCCCTTGGTGTTGTAAGACAAGATTGCTGTTAAAAAATGTTTAGGCTTAGTCAGCTTCTTCTCACTGCTGACTTCATGAGGGGCTCTGGGAAATGGTGTTTATACTGAGCTTAAATTGATAGGGCAAGTTTAATGCAATTGGGTCAAAGGTACAACTGCTTAGCTGGTCTCATCAACCACTCAGGTTTCAGCATGGGTTTATAAAGAGCAGTCTGTAATGATAACATCTGGCTGCTTGAGCGTGACTGCATTTTGCCTACTATGATTGAATGGAATTTAATGGTGGGAGGAGA
This sequence comes from Pongo abelii, assembly GCF_028885655.2. NCBI lineage: Eukaryota > Metazoa > Chordata > Mammalia > Primates > Hominidae > Pongo > Pongo abelii. The sequence goes on along the minus strand of NC_071990.2, from coordinate 1,527,864 downwards.
AAAGCTGGGGCAATTTCATTTTTGAGTTATGGTTCTAGATAGATAAGACAAAATGGTAGACTTTGATTGGTCTGAGGCCGGCCATCTCGCAGATTGCTTAAGAGACCTGCTTCTTCTATAGAACCCTACCGTCACCACTCTCAAAGACAACTGTCCTCACTGAGTCAATGGTAGGGGCATGGGGTGGGCACAGCTGCTCTAGGCTCATGTGTGTCTGCACGCTAGGCCTCCTCTTTGGCATTGCTCTTCTCACTGAGTTCTGATTTGTTGCTCTGTGAAGACTGCGAAGGTCCTAGCACTCAGCAGAAAACACAGTGCCCTTCCCCCAGAGGGCACCGCTCCATTAATGGGAGAGTTGATTCCATTCACTGCTGGACAGGAGGTGGATAGAAAGCCAGTGCCAAGCTGAGTTCAGGCTGTCAAAGAGAGGAGATGAAGAAGTTAGTTCCCAGTCTCCACCATCGTTCCGCTTAGAAGGACACTGTGACCTTGAGGACCAAAAATGTAAATGTGTCATAAGTCAGCTGTAGACGTTATAGGAGAAGCCTACTACACGACACCTCCAGAGAGGGACCAGCTTAAACTGTAGCTCCGGATCCCAAGGGTCCTTTTCATTCTGTGGAAACTCAGTAATTCCATTAGTGATCACACCACCATCATGTGAAAAGCTGACTGTATAATTTCATATTGCTTAAGGTCTTTTATAGTCTTCTCAACTTTACCTTTGGATCATTGAGTGTATAACCTTTTAAATTTGCAAGAACTTTTAATATAAACAAGTAGGTAGACAAACAGGTAGGGATTTACCTCCCTGGTGTAACTAGGCTGAGAGGGTAGAGGAAGGGTCAGGGCTGTACACTTAGCACTTAACCATCTTTCCTCCATAAATAAGAAATATTCTTGGTCTTGGTGCATCATCAGGACCAACAGGAGAGGAACCCTAGCCCACCAGATCCATACTGTAAAATAAAGACGGCACAGAAAAGGAGGGGATGCAGGTACTGTGGTGCAGGGGAGAGGATGCTGGGCAGAGCAGGACTCCCACCTCTAGGATCTCAGAGCTACTTGACCCTCAGGGACTCTCACGGCCTTTGCTGCTTCATCCATAACAAGGGGCAAATGCCTAATCAATTCACTTCCCATATACTCAGCCCAATTATGTGAAAGCCCTTCTGTAGACCGGAAGCCCTACATGAATGGAAATGTCATCGTCACTCCTCCACTGATGACCCACATGGCTGTTAATGTGCCCAGAGGTCAAGTTTAACTCCTCCAAGTCACTGAAATTAAAAATATGATCTCCAGAAGGAAACAGTCTATGTATTATAGGACTCAACTTGACATACCAAATCCAAACCTACCAGGTATATTAAGGTGATATTTAGAAAGTAGTTATTATTTGAGCTCAGGAGAGCTTTTTCACACAGCAGGCTTCCTTGTAGCCTTAAGACATGATTATGTGTACACAGACCCTGTTTTTCCAGGGCTGTTTAGCTGTTATGTGTAGCAAGGCACACGCGTGTCCTCCTTCATCCAGTTGTGGCCCATCAAGGCAGGAGTATGTGGCCCCCAGAGAGCAGAAAGGAGGCCTCCTGCTCTGGTCCTGGTAAAAGAAGGAAACCAAGACATCGAAAACAACAGCAAAGCCTTCTGCCCCGTGCACCTCCCTGTCAGATCTCATTCCTACCCAAATCGGTAGGAAAATGGGGGAAAGTAATGTATAAAGTAAACCCCAAGTAAGTATTCTGTGGTACTAACAAGCCAAAGGTCTGTCTCCCTCCCCTTTACGTTCATATTTCATTGTCACTTTTGATGCTTAGGCTGGCCCATTACCTCCCTCAAACATAGAATTGAAACAAATCCCTTTAAAGCAATCATGGTTATGTATTTTGTGCCCTTAAAAGTATAAGCCAGGAGAGGGGAGGGATGGCATTAGGAGATACACCTAATGCTAAATGACGAGTTAACGGGTGCAGCACACCAGCATGGCACATGTATACATATGTAACTAACCTGCACTTTGTGCACATGTACCCTAGAACTTAAAGTATAATAATAAAATAATTTAAAAAGAAAGTATAAGCCACTCTGAATACAGTGATCAAAGATAAACTGCCAGCTGCCACTTCCACCAGTCATACTCTGTCCAAGAGATATGCGTACTCTGTGGTAGAGATGCGCAAAGCCAACTGAATATGCAGAAGTATATCTATATTCACATAGCACGTGTGGTGTGTGTGAGTGATTCTGGTGAACAATACTGACGTGAATATGTTTGTTCTACAGTTAGGACGCTTTTAACTTTAGTTTCAAAATGTTTCTACTGCGCTATACCTCAGGTATCAATGAGATTTTAAAAAAATCTCTACCCACATGTGAAGCCTCTTTACTGCTATATAATCACTAGTACTTTCCAAATTAAATATTATGCTTACATTATTAAACATTAGCATTTCCCCCGTTAGGCCAGAACTGCGGCTGATCAGGGAATAGTTTACATGAGTCTCAAACATGTCAATATGACAGAGTGACACAGTAAATCACCTCTAACCAGTATGGCTTATACTCAAAAGCACACTGCTTTCAGCTTCGTTATGTGATTGTCCGTGCTGTACCTGTAGGAGTGGCCAGACACCATGAATCGGGGACTCTAGGGAGAACAGGACACTCATTCATCTCAGGCCTCTCTAAGGAGAAACAATTCCCCTCCTCTGAAGAGAACACTCGCGGTCTCCCATGTGAGTGAACGATGAAGTTGTAAGAATGCTCCCCCACCTCACTGTTGGTGACAGAGGACAGGGTGGTTCCAGGGGGTAGGCAGGTGAGAGGGTCCAGAGAGTGAAGGAGATGCTTGGATGATCCAGAAATCTGGGGCCAGCTCATTGGCCCAGACTTTCATTAGTTTTGACTGAAGGCTGACACAAGATTCAAGTAGCAAAGAGCAGATTCTCGGCCTTACAAAGAAATGATAAAGATTCCAAGAGTTGATTTTTGGAGTAAGAATGGGTAACATTTAAGAAACACCAAAGTAAAATTTGACTAGGTTACTTCTTTTTCTTTTTATAAGCAACTTTTAGCCTAATTATTGTAAAGGACTATAACGGGGCGTGCATGTGATTTATTTGTTGAAATAAATGTAAGCACTTATCCAACAAATTCTTACTGGGTGCCTACCATGTGCCAGGCACTGCTCTGGGTCCTGAGGTTGCTAAGCCAGTAGGTGACTTATTCCAACAAAGTACAACAAGTAAATTACATGCTCCCATTCATACAGGAGGGCACAGACCACAAACATGTTAATAACATGTCAGGAGGAGATCCGTGCCATGAAGAAAAATAAAGCAGGGTAAAGGTGACCAAGGAAGGCCTCTCTAATGAGACATTTCAGCAGAGTCATAAGGGAAATGAGGGAGCAGGCCACACGGATCTTCACCAGACACCAGGGGACTCCTGTGCAAAGGCCCTTTGGTAGGTGTATGCTTTGCCAGTTGAAGGAAAACCAGTGGGGCCAGTATTCCCAGCACAGAGAAGTGGTGAGGGTGGTAGCCACAAGCAGTCACATAAGGCGCTGCAGGCCAGTGGTAGAGTTTGGGGTTCCAGGCTGTGAGGAGGAGAGCTGCCGTGTACTTGCATTCACAAAAACATCACTGGTACCTTTGGAAAAATTCCGCAGGGGCAAGGATAAAAACAGGGAAAAGGGAGCTTGGTTTCCTGCTCTTCTAGAAGAGATGATAGCTAAAATCTCTTCTAGGGAACTTTGGGACGTTTCAGTGAAGTAGGTGAGAACAAGAGGCAATATGGGGGTGCTTTGGTGAAGGAGGTCCCACAGCTCAGACTGAGCTGGGCTCCTAAATGAAAACAGTGGCTGCCTTTTCTGAGCCAACGACCTGCACGGTGCTTCTGTGCGTTGCCATCACTTCCCAGCATCCCTAACGAAGGGTGCAGAGACACCCCAAGTTGAATTTCTCTCCCTTTCCTTATCAGGGCATGTTCTAGAAAAGCCATAAGACACTAAGAAAAGCTACAGTCTGCTCCTAAGTATCATATTTGAGCAGTAAGTTCTAAGAAATTCTGTTGTAGGTTTGACATCTGGCTAAAGGAGATCAGAGAAAGAAACGTCATATTTGAAACGGAAAGGTCAAACCCCTTACGATATCCAGAAAGGAGGGAAGTAGGAAGCTTTTAGTAAAATAAATAAATGCAAACCTATATCCTTATTCTGACAGTCTCGTTGGGAGGATTCATGCACTATGGAAGTTTTGCTTCTGAATCTGTGCTCATTCTTTATTCAACAAACTTTAATTCATCCCCAAAGTAGCATTCCTCCCAGCTGACTGCCCTCAGCATCTTGGCAGGAGAGAACACAAAATGTTACGCAGCAGTAAGCCCTAAATTTGTGTTTCTGTCAAATAATTGGGAAAATGTTGGAATGATTTTTTTCAGCTCATCTTTGTTGAGAATTTAAGGCATTTCCCTTGGCTCTCACGACAGTTTGTATACATCAACATAAAGCAGCTGATGTCACATACACAGTCCACTTGACTGCCTCTCCTTGGATGTTCCAGTGGTACAGACAGGCCTGGACCTCCCACTCCCACCTCTGGGCTCTCCCCATCTCTCTGAGACTCTGTCCTCAGATCAACTGTACTTCTTTGTGTGGGAACTCTAATCCTTGGATTCCAAGGTACTAGTCACCCATGCCACAGGTTCCAGAATTCAAAGTGGAGCCCCCAGCACACGGGGTGCTGCTCTCATTTCTCCAGCTGTTCCCAAGTCTGCACCTTCTCCAGCTCTTCCCAGAGGCCCTCCTGCCATGTCACTGATTCCAACGTCCAGAGTCCTTACCTGTCTGTGGTGGTGTGGGATCACTGTCATCATCCACACATGGACTTGATCCTAATCCTGCCTGAAAACTCACCATTGTCACCTCAGTTTCCCAGTGCTGAGATAAGAATAAGATGAAGTAATGTTCACCTGGTGGAGCTGATCTGAGGATTAAATAAGTGAATGCTGTAAAGGTCTGGAACACAGAAGGCACCGAGAAGTGCTGGCTGCCTTCCTTCCTTTCCCAGTCCCACACAATGCCTTCCAGCCACGCAGTTCCTCTCCCTCCACCAGCAGCTTCGGAGCTAGGGCGAGTCGCCATTTGTGACTCCCGGTGCTCCTGCTGTAGGATTTCATCTAGTTCTCAGGTCCTTCCTCCATCTTCCCAGTGTAGCTGTCTGTCACGGGTTTTTGATGACCCTCAGATGATAGCCTCCTCCATGCTTCCTCCATTTTCTCCCCCTCAGGCACCCGCCCCTTAACAATGACATCCGACTATCCACTGCCTACTCCGCCTCAGCAGCAGAAAATGCTGAAGCAAGGGCTGCTCTCCCCATCACTGCAGCTGGACCCAGCAGTGGATTTGCTAGAGCTTGCTCTTGCTCACTCGCTCTCTGTCAGACTCTTATTAACTCTTTTGGGTTGGAACATGGTTGAGGAAGATCCAGGCAGGGTCCTCGGACAGCCTGTCAGCAGATCTCCTGCAGCCACAGTCCCACTTGCTGGGGATGGCAAGGGCTGGGGAGTGGGTGAGCTTCTTGACCTGCCACTAGCACGCCTCCGTGTGTGCTGGATCAGGTGCTTCCAAATTACATTCCCAGACCCACTCGGGCTTGTTGTGTGGCCTCAAGCAAGCCACTTAACCTGTCTGTTTCCTTATATGTCAAATGGAGGTAATCATACTTAACGACATCACAGGGGTGTCATACATATTAATTAATTAATGTTTGTAGTGAGCTTTGAAGATGCAAAGCTGCTTAAGTGTTGGAAGTATTCTGATGATAGTCCTTGTGTGTTATTAGAACCTTCCCAGGTTCCTGGACCATCACTCACTGATTACAACTAGGATCTAATAGCACCTGCAGTGCAATCCACTCAGGGATCTATAGCTCTACCCATGAGGATTTAACCCAAATGGATAATTGAAAAAGGTATCAGTGAGGCCTGTACGCAGACTTCAGGCCAGTTACAGCGCTCCTTAGCAGTTTTCCAGAAGCCGAGAGGACTGCTTCATGGTATTTGCTGCAAATGGTGTTCGTTGTAATCATGTGGGAACTCTGATCCTTAGATGCCAAGGTGCCAGTCACCCAAGCCACATCTTTTATGTGGCACTGCTGAGATATGGATTGAAAACTGTCTGCTGGGACTTGTGATCTGCGTGGGCCGTATCTCAAGGGCATGATGTGAGGAAATGGAGGCCATTTGGTGTGGTCAGCTCTGATCCATTTACAAACCCGTGGAACTATGCTGGAGAGAAAGAGTTACTAACAGGGTTGTCTTCTAGGCAGCTCTCAAAGACTCCAGGTCCACATGAGAATATTCTCTGCCGCCAACATCTCCTGTCATCTCATATGGCCTGTACTTCACAAACTAAATTGGTAGGTTGAATTCAGGTACTAGATACTAATAATCAGAATAGAGAGAATCCACTCCCACATCTTGTTTGAGACATGCCTCTTATTCAGTTGATCCGCATCCCCGCGTCTCGCAGCTTTCATCACACTGCCTGATGACTTGAACCAGAGGTGTGATTCCTGTGCCTTTTCCTCGTTGACACATGTCTTCATTTTCTCCTACTGGATGTGCCACATGTGACCCCCTACATCCGTTTTCCTCCCCGGCCTCTCCACAGAAATGCATCCCGTGTCTGCAGTACTTTCAAAGTTTCAGAAAGCCAAAATGGCATTCTTAGTTTTCTGGGCACATTGTGTTGTTTTTGTTTCTTTTGGATTTTGGATGCTATCAACCTAAAGACACTAAAAGCCCCCACTCTTCAAGATTTGTGTGAAAAATTAACTCTGGATGTTTTTAAACTCCTACAGCTGAAATCCTAGACTTTGCCTGAAAAAATGATGCTGGTCCCAATAGGACCCCTTGCTTGAAATGTAATTGGCACATGGTTTGGTGGCTTTGCCTGGCCCATCCCATGATGATTACCCCCAGATATGGTCAGCAGGGGCTTTCCAGGAATGCTTTAGCAAGGAAGGATGCGGATGTACATAACACAGCAAGCACATCATCTTCTTCAAGGTGCCACTTAGGCACCTGCTGTAAGAACACAAGCAGGTCCACGGCTGGGGAGCCACGTGACACACGCAGGATGTCTCTCACTGGATGTCGGAGTCTAGGCCACTGAGACTTCCTTTTGGGGTGCACCACAGGGAGCCCAAGTTTAAAAAGGACTCCCTTTTTCTGGTTAACATATATTAACATGTCAGGGAAACTAATTGGGTTTAAAATGGCTGTTACTGATTTTTTTTTATAATGGATATTATGTAACGATTATGATCATTTTTTTACTAGAAGTTTCTGAGCTTCAGTTACTCAGTTTCCTGAATAACAAAGTCTTTTTCAAGTAATTCAGTATTGAAAAGTCTTTTTCAAGTAATTCAATATTGCTGAGAGAACCGTTGAAGTCAGGGTGAAAAGCGTCCTCTGCCTGAAGCAGCTACCCTACCCTGTTGCCCCTCAGTGGTGTCTGCCCTTGGCCCACTGGGTGCTGTCACCCACCTGCCAACCTTTTCCTGTCCACCCAGCCCCTTCCTTGCCTGAACCTATCTGGGTAGACGTATGGATATTGCTTATTGGTACAACACCCTGTCACACCCAAAGCAAGTACCCAGGCTGTAACTGGGAGGACTAGGATGGAATGCATGTGAGACAGGCCCTCTCAAGACAGCCATAGTCCCAAGAGACCTGCTTTAGTTGAAACTCTGTCCCCATGGGACCTCATTGGGATGAAAGGTTCTAAAACTGATGTATCATGAAGCTTGCACAACGTGGTAAAGTTACTAAAGGCCACTGAATCGTGCAGTTGAAACGAGTGAATTTTATGATATGTAAAACATGCAACAATGATGTTTAAAAAAAAAAAAAGGCCCTGCCACTGAAGAGCCACAGCATCCAGTGTCCCCTGCCCAGCCTCCCTCCACCAGAGCAGGAACCACATATGCCCTACAGAGGCCTGTGGTTCATGAGGAGTAGCAGGAACTGCATATACCCCACAGAGGCCCATGGTTAATGAGGAGTTTGCCACTGGCCCACAAAGCTGCCCTTTCCACTCTCAGAAGGCCATCAGAAAGTTGTTTTGGGGTTTTTTTCTGTTAAACTCAAACCTGCTTCATGTGACTTCTACATATATCTATCCCAAGTAGTTCCAGCCCCCCACCCTTGTGAGAGACGTCAGGTATTCCAGGACGTCTCTCTTCTCTAAGCAAACTCTCATTGCTCCCTGGATGTTTGTAACTGCGAGCTTGGCTGCGGCAACAGTGCCATGCCGGCAAGGTGACAATAGTCAGAATGTTGGCCTTCCCAAGCATGTGCCTCAGTTCCTGTCTGTGAGCAGAAAGCCATGCTAAATAGTCTCAAGCAACTTAAATATTCTAGAGTCTGTGATTTGAGACAAAGAATTCCAAATGTATACGTTGATTTTTTAAATCTTACTCTAGAAGTATTTTTTTATTTTTCTGTGAAAGTATTCTTTAAGAAAACAATATAATTACCCATTCAGAAAGACTGATGTTTGTTTTCATTCAACTGAGTGTGTCATACAGTAGAGGAAGCGTTCCGTAACAATGGAGAGCTTCCCTCTGCCTATCCAGGAGGACTCCTGTGATGCACTGTCACCTGGACACAGGTGGGCAGAGCGCTGGGCTGTGTGGGCGCAGGGCCGAATGCCAGCAGTCGGTGAGATGATGCTGTATGTTCCTCAGCAAGGCCCAGGTGGGAAAGCCGTCGGGAAAATGCGACTTCGCAAATTGCAGCTTCAGGTTTGAAACAGTGAACAAGTTGAAGGGTCCTCAGTAGAGAAGCAACATCTGCTGGGTGATGACTGGTGTTTTCATCCCAATCCCCACGAAGAGATCATGCTGTGGACACCTTCAGTAGGAAGGACAGTGGCAGCTCATGATGGACCACCCAAATTGAAGGCAAATAACCCTCAAAATTATGTCTTTTCACTTGGAATTCAGAGGCACGTTTTCTAGATAATCATTCAGGTATCTATTTGCAAACACACACCCCCGGCACTCCCAGCCTCTGAGCAGTTCCAAGAGAATGCTCCAGAAACTCCAGACCCCGGCGCTATGCAAGGCAGGCCTGCAGAGGCAGCCAGTTTGCTGCCATGCACAGAGCTCACTTCACTTTAAAAAGGGGAGGGGGAGGGGATGCCACTTAGTCTAATTATGGGATTTTTTTTTTTTTTTTTTTTTTGCTTGAGCTCTTTGTTACAAGGATCTTTTAGGAGTAAAGAATAAAAGTAATGACAGAGAATTTTGCCCAACTCTCCAGAGAGAGAGGAAGTAAGTGGGATAGAAATGGGTGAGTGCAGGGCACCCGCCCCCGACTGTCATTTCTGATGGAAACGTTTTGAGGCGCCCACATGGTTGCTGCTCCTGCAGGAATACTTAGGACAGGAAATCTGGTCTCGCCTCACAAACTCAGGCAGTGAAAGAGCCGTGTGAACACTAGTTAATAAATGCCTATGTCTGTCTTTAACAATGGAGGGTATCAGTGTCCTGCTTGAAAGCATTCCTAGGCTAGTCAATGTTGTAAAATAATACAGAAAACTGACATTTTTATTGTGGCATGAGTTACCATACAGCGGCTATCTGCTGGCTCATCTGGTTTTTATAATCTGCCATGTTGCTGTCATACTGAGACTTGACCTGCTATCTTCAGGCACAGCCTCTCTCATTTCAGCACCTGCCTAAGTGCATAAGCTTCCAGCACAGAGGTCGATGGGTGCCGTCCGCCGTGCACCTGCGCTGTCTCTTTCTCCCTTCAGTCCTCACTCTCCACTCTGTCTGGGGAAGAATGTCCTTGAAACAGATTCCAGCAGGCCCATGACACATTGTCAGGGACTTCATGCTTGTCAGGAGTCTAGTGGCATCAAAGATCTCTTTAAGAGGATGAGTGGTCAGCCATCCATGAATCAGTCAAAAGGACCAAGGCTCCCAAGGAGCCAATGGTCATCCTGTGGCAAAAGAAACCCTCTTGCTGTCCACACACCAAGGAGCCCCTCTGCAAGTGGATAGGGCAGAGTGGCCTTGGGTGAGATGTGCCCCCTGCCACTGAGACCTCCAGCATGGTGCTCTTGGCGCCAGACTTCAGTCTTTCCTTGTGGCTAGTGAAGGTAAAGATTGCCTCCTGGGGAGAGGCTGCTTGAAGGGACACTCAGCACTTCTCCAACAAAGTCCTATACAGGTGGTATCTCAGTTATACGGTGGAAAGAGGCACCGTGTGCAGCCAGGAGCCAAGCCCAGATTCAGAAGATGTTAATTTTTGTATATTTTTAGTAGAGACGGGGTTTCACCATGTTGGTCAGGCTGGTCTCGAACTCCTGACCTCGTGATCCGCCCACTTCGGCCTCCCAAAGTGCTGGGATTACAGGCGTGAGCCACCACATCCAGCCCCAGAAGATGTGAATTTGTGTTTTTTTGTGTTTTCCAACAATCATATCAATCCTACATGACTATGTATACTGATTCACCATTTACGGAACTCTTCACAGATGTTGTCTCCTTTGAGCCTGAGTTTGTGATGGCAAATCTGTCTGGGGAACAGCGTGGAAAAAAAGAGGGCAAAAACCATTTTTGGAGCTCTTGGAGACAGTAGTGACATTTCAAAAGCTCAGACACCAGGGCCAGGAGACCACTGACTCATAAGCCATTTATTTTCTGTTTTAGAAAGTTCTATTAACCTTATCTGAAAAATGGGCTAAGTTTTGGAAAATTAATCTTATTAGTTAAGATCAACTTGTATAAATAAAATTCAGGCTAATACATTGGGCAGATGTCCTAGAGCCAGGGCTGTGGAGACAGGTGTCCTGGGTTCCAGCATCAGCTCCACCACGCACTCTCTGTGTGACCTGGGTCCAGTCGCTCACCTCCATGTGCCTCAGCCTCCACATGTATGACCTGGCAGTGGGGTGTGCATGACATCACAATGTGATTCTGACTCTGAAGACATTATCATTAACAAATATACACTGTGGCCAAATTAAAAATCCTGAGTTGTTGAATCTGGGAATGTGTCTGCAGGCTCATCATGCTCTTGTTTCCAGTTTTGTATAAAAATATGTTAAAGATGGCCAGGCGTGGTGGCTCACACCTGTAATCCTAGCACTTTGGGAAGCTGAGGTGGGCAGATCACCTGAGATCAGAAGTTTGAGACCAACCTGGCCAACATGGTGAAACCCCGTCTCTACTGAAAGTACAAAAAATTAGCAAGGCGTGGTGGCGTGTGCCTGTAATCCCAGCTACTCAGGAGGCTGAGGCGGGAGAATTGTTTGAACCTGGGAGGCGGAGGCTGCAGAGCGCCACTGCACTCCAGCTGGGCGACAGAGCAAGACTCCGTCTCAAAAAAAAAATGTGTGTGTATGTGTGTGTGTGTGCATGCGTGCACGTGTGTTGAAGGCTTTCAACCTTAAGGAAAAAAACTAATGTAAATATTTTACATAAATAGGAAAATGTTTAAATTGAAAAAAGAATATGTACATGTCAGTGCAATATGAAATAGCTTAGCGAGTAGCCTTGGAAATTTAAGAAAAGAATAATCAGAACCCACGTATTCATCCCTGCACATTATTTTTAAAATTTCCTTTACCCAGTTCCCGTGATGTAACCAGCACTGTGCTAGGTGCTAATGATACAACAGTTAAGGCTCAGATAACCCCAAGGAAGTAGCTCTAGTGTGACATTTTTTATCTTTTTTGAAAATATACTTTTAATCTCCTTTTTGAAAAGAAAAATGAGAGTTAGTGATTCAGTGTAGTGATTTATTTTATTTTTCAAGTTAAGTATCGGTGGAAATTTTTTTTTTTTTTTTGAGACGGTATCTCACTCTGTCACCAGGCTGGAGTGCAGTGGTGCAGTCTTGGCTCACTGCAGCCTCTGCCTCCTGGGTTCAAGAGATTCTCCTGCCTCAGCCTCCCGAGTAGCTGGGACTACAAGTGCGCGCCACCACGCCCAGCTAATTTTTGTATTTTTAGTAGAGATGGGGTTTCACCATGTTGGCCAGGATGGTCTCGATCTCTTGACCTCGTGATCCGCCCACCTCCACCTTCCAAAGTGCTGGGATTACAGGCTTGTGCCACCGCGCCTGGTCTGGTGGAATATTTTTTAAATAATGGTAAAGTACACATAAAACTTACCATCTTAACCATTTTCAAGTGTGCAGTTCAGTGGCATTAAGCACATTCACAGTGTTGTGCAGCCGTCACCACCACCCATCTCCAGGACTCTTTTTTCCTCTAAAACTAAAACTCTACCCCATTTTCTCCACCCCAAGCTCTGGCAACCACCATTTTTTCCATCTTTATGAATTTGACTACTCTAACTTCATGTAAGTGGAACCATAGAGTATTTGTCTTTTCATAATGGGCTTATTTCACTTAGCATAGTTGATGCATGATTTATCCATGTTGTAGCATGTGTCAAAATTGTCTTCCTCCTTAAGGAGGAGTAATATTCCATAGCAAATATTACCACAGTCTGTTTATTCATTAATTTGTCAATGGACACTTAGGTTCCCTCCACATTCTGGCTATTTTGAATAATGCTGCTGTGAATATGAGTGTACAAGTGTCTATTTGAGACTCAGCTTTCAGTTCTTCTGTTTACTAGCCCAGAAGTGGAAATGCCGGATCATATGGTAATTCTATATTTAATTTTTTGAGGAACTACCATACTCATTTTCCATTATGACTGCAGAGTTTTACATTCCAATCATCAGAGCACAAGGATTCCAGTTTCTACATATTCTTCCCCAATACTTATTATTTTCTGGGTTTTTTGATGGTAACCCTCCTAATGGGTATGAGATGGTATCTCATGGTGGTTTTTACTTGCATTTCCCTAATGAGTAGTGATGTTGAGCACTCTCTTATTTGCTTGTTCTTTATTTTGTTGTTGTTGTTGTTAAGTTGTAGGAGTCCACTTTGTCTGTTTTTACTCTTGTTGCCCATGCTTTTGGTGTCATATCTAAGAAATCATTGCCAAACCCAATGTCATGAAGCTTTTCTCCTGTTTTCTTCTCAGAGTTTTATAGATTTAAGTCTTATGTTTAGGTCTTCAATCTATTTGAGTTGATTTTTATGTACGATGTAAGGTGAGGGTCCAGCTGTGTTCTTTCGCATGTGAATATCCAGTTTTCCAGTACCATTTGTTGAAGAGACTGTTCTTTCCCCATAGTGTGGTCTTGGCACCCTTGTTGAAAATCAATTGGCCAGGTATAGAAGGGTTTATATCTGGGTTTTCTGTTCCATCCTTGGTATCCGTGTCTGTCTTTATGGTGGTACCACACTGTTGTGATTACTGTATCTTTGTAGTTTTCAAATCAGGAAATGCGAGCTCTCCAACTTTGCTGTTGTTTGTTTTTGTTGTTTTCAGAATTGTTTTGGCTATTCAGAGTCCCTTGAGATTCCATATAAATTTCAAGATGGATTTCTATTTCTGCAAAAACATCATTGAGATTTTGATAGGGATTGCACTGAATCTGTAGATCACTTTGTGTAATGATCTTTACCCTAACAATAGTAAGTCTTCCAGTCCACGAACACAAGATGTCTTTGCATTTATTGGTGTCTTTTGCAACTTGCATTTGAAGGCCTATTATAAGTGAAGTATATGTGGTCATGGAAAAATAATTTAATCTTTTTCCTACAGCAGTGTACAGTCCAGTTTAAACAATAAGACAAATTGTGCAAATAAGAGTGTAGATGGGAAGTGACACTGCACCTTGGGGACGTGCCTCGGGGGGTCTGTGGAGGGAGGAGTGCCTCTGTGCTCCTCAAGGCTGCCCAGCAGTAGGACCTGTGGGAGACAACAGGAGCCACACAGGCCAGGTGTCTAGTGGGTCGGAGACCTGGGTGACTGCAGGTGGCCTGGAAGGCCAAAATACAATGCAGGCAAAGCCTGAGGGATCGAGAGGGACATACACAGACACGGGTGACCCAGGAGGGCAGGAAGAAGGCCAGCAGCACACGTATGAGTGTGGCAGCCTGTACACATCCCACAAGCAGAGGCAGGACAAACAGCAGGTCCAGACAGGAGGGAGACCTCAGTGTCTGAGCCAGCCAGAAAGAAATCCAGTTTATTAAGGTGTCTGTCTGTCTGTCTGTCTCTCTCTATATATATATATATATAAAATATATATTTTATATATATATTTACTATATTTAATATATATTTAATACATTAATATATATATTATATAATATATTATATAATATATATTATATAATATATTATATATTATATAATATATAATATATAATATATAATATATTATATAATATATAATATTATATATTATATATTATATAATATATTATATTATATAATATATTATTATTATATAATATATAATAATAATATATAATATATATATTTTTTTTTAAAGCAGAGTTTCACTCTTGTCACCCAGGCTGGAATGCAATGGCACGATCTCAGCTCACTGCAACCTCTACCTCCTGGGTTCAAGAGATTCTCCTGCCTCAGCCTCCCAAGTAGCTGGGATTACAGGTGCCTGCCACCACAACAGGCTAATTTTTGTATTTTTAGTAGAGACAGGGTTTCACCATGTTGGCCAGGCTGGTCCCGAACTCTTGACCTCAGATGATCCACCTGCCTCACCTCCCAAAGTGCTGGGATTATAGACATGAGCCACCACGCCCAGCCTATTAAGGATAACCTTAGAAGATTTCTGCTGATCTTAGATCTCTCAGTTCTACCAAGAGAAAGCTCAGATTAACATTTCTGAGTTCTGCACTGCTGCCAACAGAGAAAACATCAAACAAGGAACTTTCCTTCCCCAGCATGTGCAGTGCAGAAGACACCCAACTGAGTGTGTGATGTTGAAGTTCATTGTTTCTATCTCTAACGCACCCTTGAAAAACAAGGCATTTGGGCAGCTATACTTTTAAATAGGAACAAATGAATATTGTTGTTTATCAAGTGCCAGGTTTAGGGGTTTTTCATACACATTATCTCATTTACTTCCTTACAACTCTGTGGGGTAGGGATCATGGTGTCCATCTAAGGATGAAGAAGTTAGCGCGGAGATCATCTCAAAGACGGTAAAAACTGAACAGTCACATTTATGTGATGCCAACCACAGGCTCACATCTGAATCTGTTTCTCCCAGAAGAGAGATGGGGGCCGGGGTAAAAGTCTAGCTTCAGACCTGGACAGGATGAGCCAAGTATGTCCCACGCCCTGGGCGCAGCCCCCCACAACTGTTGTTCTGGTTAAAGGAGGGTGTGCACATAGGATGGCCGGAACCCTGGTGACACCAGCCCTGGTAGTGAAGATGCACAGAGCATCTGAGAAGGAGGCTCCAGGAGAACATCTACCTCCCTTTCCTGTTCTTTGCCAGGAAGGTTGAGATGCCAGTCCCAGGACAGTGTGCACAGAACTACTCCTGTGAGACACCGTGCTGGGCCTTAGTGAGCCATGCCAGGCTGCTCCCTCACACCAGCTGGACTCTTGGAACTTGTCATTGAATTTTCCAAACCAGTATGACAGGTGTGAGCTGAAGACCCAGTGAGAAGGGGTGCATGCTGCCACTGGTGCGGGCTGCCCCATCAAACCAAGCACAATGCCACACTCCTGGTGGAGCTGAGGCCCAGCATGGCCATCGTCATCCAGATAGCAGCTCAGCAGGGCAAGTGCACCCACTCAGGACAAGCCTAGTTTTCCTCCCATGCAAGGCCCAGGAAAACCACTCACCGATCTTCACTGTAGAGCTGGCCTTGCCTTCTCAGGGGACATGGCAGGGTTGCCGAGTACTTTTCTGTTTCATTCATCTACTCATTTGCTTTTCAATCTAACAAGACTGTTTTATTCTTTAAAGCATTTAATCTTAAGAGTCATAGGATGAGAATAGAAAATTGGCTGGGCACAGTGGTTCACAGCTGTAATCCCAACACTTTGGGAGGCCAAGGCAGGTGGATCACTTCAGGTCAGGAGTTCAAGATCAGCCTGGCCAACATGGTGAAACCCCTATCTCTACTAAAAATACAAAAAAAAATTAGCCAGGCATGGTGGTGCACACCTGTAATCCAGCTACTCGAGAGGCTGAGGTGGGAGAATCACTTGAACCTGGGAGGCGGAGGTTGCAGTGAGCTGAGATAACACCACTGTACTCCAGCCTGGGTGACAGAGCGAGACCCTTTATCAAAATATATAAATAAATAATGTGTTTAGTCAATAGACAGTAAGGGTTAAGAGGGTTTTCCTCTGTGCTTGATCATTAAAATGAAATAAGAATTGGTAGGAGAAGCCTTTGAGTGATTTGGATTCTGCCTGAATCTGAATGGACTGGAATATTTCACACGTTCTTAAAAAGGTGCCACTGCACCAAGCCATCTGATGGGACACACCAGGAGGGCTGAGACCCTAAGGAGTCTCTTATGTCTTTAAAGGAAGAAATTAGCATATAATTAATGGTTGACTTTTTTTTTTTTTCCTGGGCATGAGTTGGATCAAAAGAGAGCTCTCAGAGCCATGGGCAGCAGTTGATCCTGTCAGTCTGTGCTGGGCTCACGGCTGCCCTGACAATTAAAACTCTTTGTACGATAAATGCAGTTGCTGGTAGTATTGGCACCAGGTCCCCACGAGCTAGATGAGGAAAGGAAAAGGAGGCCATCACAGAGCTGTGTGGCTGAGGGAACCTAGATGATTACAGCCAACATTGCCACTTTACAGCTGAAGAAACTGAGGCTGTGGAAGTCGTTGCTTGCCCAAGGTCAGAGAGCAAGATCATCACTTCGGAAGTTACTTACAGAAGGCAAGGTGCACATTCACTGGCCAGGAGACTGCTGGAAAGTTCCAATCTGCTCTTGACAGATGGATTTAGAAAACCGTGAAGCCAGGCACTGGCCACCCTCATAAAGGGACAAGACACCTAAAACTGTTTTCCTGCAGAGCTGTTAGGAGCATGATATCTAAGGGGTGTCTTCGAAGCGCAGTAAAAATGTCTTGATTGGAGAAGGATGCAATAAACTTTCTTTAAAAATAAAGAAGAGACAGTTTGGAAAGAACCTGGGGTCATTGGCCTTGTGTTTGAGAATGAGTTGGAATGTAGCAAAGGGAAAAAGATGCCCTTTGGCCTGCACATAAAGATGCAGTAATTAGGGCAGGAGCATTTGGATCTAGTGCATCTGTGCCTTGGATAACGTGCCTTCATGTTACAAGGTGCAAAGATAGCAGATTTCAGTTCCTCTAGGACTCTTACTTTAATGGCATATTATGAGCAAAATTAAAGTGTATTATTAAATGTGTCCTGAAAGAGGCTGGATGCACAGTGTACAGTCAGTTTTAATGTTCATGGCATAATTATCACGAGTTAAATTTAGAGGTTAGGAAATTATCAGATATTCTGACCTCAATTTGAACTAAAGGCAAGTCATTGACCTCTGAGACTGAGTTTTCCTGTCTGTGAAGAGTTAATGACATATACTTGAAACACGGGTTGAGGTGAATCACAGCAAGACTGTATAAAACCCCAAAAGAGTAATCGGCTAATGTCTTCCTAGTACCCAAGCTTACTTCCTGATAGTACATCACAGTATTATTCCAAACCAGGACCCCCAGTGGCTAGACAGGGTTAATGTGTCATTCCTGCCCCATGAACCCCAGACTTATTGGCAAGTGATTTGCAGCATACCCCAAAACCTGATGTATGAATAATATTTGAAGGACAGTGTCATAAATTTACACTTTTTAAAAATAAGAGTTGTAATTATATGTGTGTAAATGTGAATGATTGCCTTAAACGTAAGCTCATGTTCTCTCTCTGATTCTGTATAGTATTGCCTTGAGAACCATTATATCTGGAAATTTGGAGCAAAAAAGTCAATTAAGAGCTCTCGGAAGACTGTATGTTTTAGATCTTTTACCTGCAAGATCTCTGGGACAGCTAGCGGAGAAATCAAACAGGGAGGCAGCAGGCCAGTGATCGCCGTAATATTTTAAACTTAGACCAGTAAAACGGAGCTATTTAACAAAAAACTGTAGCATTCAAAATTGTTAAAAGTTACGTTTCATTGTTTGGGAGTGGTAATTAGCTAGACAACGTATGATTAAAGTATTACGAAACTAACGGATCTGACAGTTCTCTTTGCAAAACCTCTTCGCATTTTTACTAAGGAGGCAAGAGCCATGCTTTTTTGTGTGCAGAGGAAGATTTCATGGCATATTCTTAACGTGTTCAAAATGATTCCTTGCTATTGATACTTGTTCTAAGTTTTCCCCACATAAATTACAGTAGCATTGTGAGGCTAGTTGTGAAATTAAGCCATACTTTATGGAGCTGCCTTTAGTGGTGATGTAAAATAATCTTCAGAGTCTCTTGTGTTACTGAATACAGATCATAGGCAGCTTCAAATAAGTGGGCAGCTACATCAGAAAGCATGACGCTGGAGAGAAAGGTTTCCTTCCGACCAAGGTAGAACCTGAAATGTCCAGATTTAATGGAAACATGAAATTTATCCAGCGTAACTTCCACTGCTATCTGCCACACAGAACAACCACACTGTTTATATTGTCACTTCTAAAGAGTAATAGTGAGGAGCTCCTGAGAAGAGAGGATATGATAAGCCATTGCCCAAATTACAGAGCCCCAGGCCTATTCCACCTAATCAGGAGAAAGAGCTTTAGGCGAGGATGTGCTCACTCTCTCAGGAGATATATTTTGAGTACTCACTATAGGCAAATAGGTACTGGGCTCTGAACAGGGTGGCTAATGAACAAGACCGAGTTCCTTTACCATCGAGAAGCCCCTGCAGGTACAGAACACCCGAGCATCAGAGATGTGGGAACTGTGCTGGTCCCTGAGATGAGAACAGCTGTGGTTCAACGGAAGACTAGACCGCTGGCATCATTGTACTCTGAGAGGAGGCGGCATTCGGCTGGTCCTGGAGGGATCAGTACAGTGTTGGTAGGTCCAGATGCTGAGAAGGACTTCCCAGGAAGAAGGAAGGGCTTGTCCTTCCCCCACTCCGGCCTGAGAATGTGGCCGAGATTCCTCAGGACTCAGCCCAAACGACTCCTTCTCTACAGAGCATTCTGTTCCACACAAGAGTGGGGACTCACACCCTTTCCTACTTTCCTTTCACTGTGCACAGTAACTAAGTCAGTATCTTGTCACACTACATGGCAGTTACTGGCATATGTGTCTGTGTCCCCTCGACCTTTTTCATTAGCCACCCTGTTCAGAGCCTAGTACCTATTTGCCTATAGTGAGTACTCAGAATATATGTCTTGAGAGAGTGACCACATCCTCTGGTATAGCTGAAGGTATTAATTCTTATTTCAGTATCCCAGGTATCAGCTTCCAGACCCTTCAAGCCTGCTGGGGACACTCTGTTTTTAGGATTTGGGGGTGGGGAGAAACTGCTTAAATTCCTGTTCCCATCCAGCAGGAAACCCCATGTCTCCCCAGTAGCTCTGAGAATTACCTGGCTCCGCTGAAACTCTGAATACCCTGCAGCCTCCATTCCCTACATCCCAGAGCAAATAAGATGTTCTGTAATTGCAGGTGTTCAGCAGAGGGGTTATGTCTTGGTTAATAAACGACTTTAAAGCCACATAGTGCACAGGCCTGTTCTCGAAGCTTCCTGGTCATTGTTTCTTGCAGAACACTGGTTCCTCTGGGAAGAGATGGAGTTCCTCTCCCTCTGCACCTGCCCAGCTGCCCTGACTAGCCCTTGTCACCTTTATGCAAAGCAGTCCAGCCCTTTCCGCCATCCTTCCTCCCTAGCCAGGGCAAGGAAGGGGCAAGAGGCCTGACTACCACCCGTGCCCACAGGAGTCACCAAGGTGGTCTTCTTGTAAGAGACTGAGTGAGCCCAATAGGCCCCCTCTGACCTGGCTTTTGAACTAACCTCCCCACCCCACCCCCTACCACATGGGGCACCCAGGACCCAGGCATTCAACGAATTCCTCTTCAGGGAGTTTTCTAAATGTGCAGAAGTGGGGAGTCTTCAGCCTGTGCCTGATTCCTGGTTAATCTGACTTTTCCTGAATGCAGGATATAGGTGGAAAAAAATGGGAAATAAACCTGGAAAAGGAGGTTGGCGTCATATTGAAAGATACTGGGCTGGGCATAGTGGCTCATGACTGTAATTTCAGCACTTTGGGAGGCCAAAGTGGGTGGATCACTTGAGCCCAGGAGTTTGAGACCAGCCCGGGCAACATGGCAAAAATCCATCTCTACAAAAACATACACAATTTAGCCATGAGCCGTGGCATGAACCTGTAGTCCTGGCTACTGGGGAGGCTACAGTGAGCCATGATCGTGCCACTGCACTCCAGCCTAGGTGACAGAGCCAGACCCTGTCTCAAAACACAATGGTCAGATATTGGAGGTCAGGGTGAGAGTTTGGCTTTTATTTGGCAAGTAATGGAGGGTCCTGACTAAGGGACTGTCACAGAAAAGCCCTAGGTGGAACGAGCACGGACCCCAGAGCAGGGGAGGGCTGGTCTGTGAAGCGGGAGGGTGCTGTCATCCTCCAAGGACATGGGAAGTGAGGGCTTGGGCCACAGCGGTGATGCAGAAGAGGCGCAAGGAAAGCCTGAGTGCCAAAGGTACTGGAAGTGGGGAAAATAGAGAAGAAGGAGCTAAAGGTGGCCAAGATTTTAAGTCTCAAGGATGGGAGCGAGTGAGAGGAATGGTAACAGTGCAACAGGAAAAGAACAAGTGCATTTAGTTGTGGGGAGATACATTGACTTCAGTTTTAAACATCCCTTGAGGCATTCCGCAAATACCGATCGAGTGCCTCTGTGTGCCAGGCACAGTGCCAGGTCCTGAAGACAGAGGTCCATATAATGCACTCAGCACTGACGTTCTAGGGAGGCAGACGACACGGTAGTGGGTGGATTGACAAAATAACCACAGATTGTTAAAAAGTCCTCAGAGAAATGAAGAGGATACTGTGCTAGAGAGAAGCGAAGTTATAGGTGGAGACTTCTCACAGGAGATGCTTGCTGTAGACAGGGTGACGCTGCGGTGGCCATGGGCACTGGCTGCAGCTGTCAGGCTGGAAAGAAGAATGCAGCCCTGGAATCCAGGAGAAAGGCAAAGGCTGAAGATAGAGATAGTGATGTCCTCACATAGAGGCCATAGTTGAAGTTGTCTGCAGAAAGGGGCCCGCCCCAGGAGAGCCTGCAGAAAGCAGCAACACTAAAGCCAAGGGCAAAGCCTTGGACCTGGAGAGTGGCAGGAAAAGAGCAAGTGAGGCAAGGCAAGGACAGCATGGGGAACACCAGGCGAGAGCTCCGGACCTCCAGGAGGACAGGGTGAGAGTCCCCGGGCACTCGAGCATGCCGTGCACATGCCTTTGTGGGGGTAGAAGGCACCATTTGCACAGTGATTGAAAAGTGCCTTCTGCCATCAAGACAGCATCCATGGGCTATTTTAGCGCTGATGGGTGCAGGAAGCTATGCTAGGCACAGCACGGGTGACCGAAAATGGAAACCATAGATTCTCTGCCCATGGGGGGCTTGCATTCAGTTTGGAGAAGGAAGTGTGTTGGATGACAGGGTATAAGAATCAAGCAGGCCAGGCGCGGTGGCTCATGCCTGTAATCCCAGCACTTTGGGAGGCCGAGGTGGGTGAATCACGAGGTCAGGAGTTCAAGACCAGCCTGACCAACATGGTGAAACCCCATCTCTACTAAAAATACAAAAATTAGCTGGGCGTGGTGGCGCATGCCTGTAATCCCAGCTATTCATGAGGCTGAGGCAGGAGAATCGCTTGAACCCGGGATGTGGAGGTTGCAGTGAGCCAGAATCGTGCCACTGCACTCCAGTCTGGGAGACAAAGCAAGACTCCGTCTCATTTAAAAAAAAAAAAAAAAAAA
Source organism: Pongo abelii (assembly GCF_028885655.2). Lineage (NCBI taxonomy): Eukaryota > Metazoa > Chordata > Mammalia > Primates > Hominidae > Pongo > Pongo abelii. The sequence goes on along the minus strand of NC_071990.2, from coordinate 1,505,957 downwards.
AGGACCAGAGTTTGAATCTCATCCTGATACACCCCACTTCCCAACCTCGTGACTCTGGGCAAGTTACTCACTAAGCCTCAGCTTCCTCATCTGCAGAATGTAGGTGCTGGCCAGGCCCTGAGGCGGCCAAAGCAGTCAGAGCTTTTAGTAGGTGCAAAGTCACAGTACAGGTGCAAGAAACGGCAGTGGGGGTGGCCGTGAACCCTGGCTCTGTGGTCACCAGAAAACCTCACAGTCCCTCCTCTTCGCCATAAATCAGGGACCTTGGGATCTCCTTCCTGGGGGGGCAGCAGGGATTAGAGCAGCTCCCTGTGGGAGGGTACCTGGCTCCTCCCGACAGGAGGTGCTGAGAAATGTTGGCTGACTCAGAGCACAAGTTTCATCTTCTAAAGTGGAGAGAATTTCAGCTGGGGAACTTGGGAAGGGAGGAAAAAGTGCAAAGTGGTGAGAAAGGCAGGAGCAAAGTTTTGAGCCTGTTGGGAGTGCAGCCTAGCGGCTCATATGCAGCCCATTTATGGCGATGGCGAGACGGCAGCAGGAAGGCAGGTTTGGATGCCCAGCAGAGGGCTTCCAGGTGGCAATCTGCAGTCCACCTGACAGGCCCTAGTCACAGCTGCAGTGCTGTCTGCTATCGTTCACACGTTCCCTCAGGTGGAATTAGGGGTCTCCCCTGGTGGTGGAGGGCCCTCCCCGGGTGGGTCCCTGGAGGAAGAGTGGATCCTCATACTGGTGGCTGCAGGCTACTAGTGGCTGCAGGCTGAGGTGCCGTGCTGACCTAGATGCAGACTGGGGGTTCCTTGCCAGAAGAGCAGGCCTAGGACCCGGGGCAATGTCAGTCACAGGGCTGGGCCCTGAGGCTTAGAGGGGAGGTATCTGGGGACAGCGGGGGCTGGGTAAGGGCCATCTGCCCTGGGAGCCTTGTCAGCTGAGGAGTCAGGCTTGGCCTCTAGAGAGGGCCCACCTGCAGGGTGCTTTCCTCCTTTGTTTCCTCTCAGGGTTTTTAAAAGGACTTTTTTTTTTAGAGGGGAGGGGAGCTGGGAAGAGACTTTCAACTTTTAATTTTTAAACAATTTTATTGAGGTATAATTCACACATCATACAGTTCACCCGCTTGAAGTGTATGATCAATGGGTTTTAGTCTGCTCAGTATGCAGCCATCACCACCATCAACTCTAGAGCATTTTCATCACCAGAGGCAAAAACTCCATAACCATTAGCAGTCCCCACTGTCCCCACTGTCCCCCCCCCCCACCGTGGCCCAGGCAGTCACCTCTCTACCCCGTCTCTACGCATCTGCCTATTCTGAACCTCCGCTGTCCCCACCTAGCTATAGGTATGTATCCTTTGGCCAGCACCCCCGCAACTACCCAAGGCCCTGGTAACCACATCCTACTCTGCTAAAAGGACTTTCGAAGGCTCTGCTTTTGCCTCATTTATGCCATGGGAGCCGAGGGAGGGATGAGCACCTTGAGAGCCACCTGGAGATGAGCACAGTTGCAGCAACAGAGCCTCGGGGGCTCAGCTGCACCATGGGCAGTCAGGGTTCGTTTTCAGGAAGGCATAAGGAAATTGCATTTCCTTACAATGCCTGTGTGTCCTGCCAAATGGGCTGGGTCCCAGGGACACCAAGCTGAGTGAGATGCTGTCCCTGCCCCCCACACTTGTCTGGTCTGGTGAATCAATCCTCAGACACCTTCTATGAGGGCACCCTTGGAGATTCCGGCACGTCTCACCTGGCTGAGGACCTCACCAAGCTCCACTTTTCACAAACTCCACAGGATGTGTTGAGAATCACCAGTTTCTCTGGGGAGACTCAGGGGAAGAAAAGCAGCTGGATAAGAAAATAAAAGGAAGTATGGACCGGCTCTGCAGGATGCCCCCCTCGTCAGCAGATGCCTCATGATGTGGTTGTGTTAACTCTGCTAAGACCAGGGCTGTTTAAAAGCCCCCAAAGAGTCTCTGTGAAGAGCTATTTTAAAATAGGGGAAAAAACTCAGTGAGGAAGGGGACTCCATAAGGAGTAAAGGGAAGGGGCTTCGTGGGGCCCAGCTTTAGGAGCGGAGATCCGAGGCCCATCCTGATCTTCCTGTTGGACTTGGAGAGACAGACCGTCCAGGCCCAGCTCGCCTGTCGCCCACATGGGACCAGCACAGCTGCCCACCTGTGCTGTTCACAAAGACAAAAGAAGCCATTGTGAAGGCAGGCTTTATAAAGTCAAAATATTACCCCACATCTGTTATGCACAAGGACTCAGGACGATGGTCACCATGGAACTCCGTTCTCCAGTCTAGAGGACAAAGACCAGGTTGACCTTCACCTTAGGGAGAAGGTGGAGATTTTGAAGGAGAAATTTATTTTCTCCCTGACAAAACGAAAATTTTCAGACAAATCTGAGCAGCAGTTATAGAACCTTTGGGGTAGGTTTAAAGACAGAAACTGGCCGGGTGTGGTGGCTCACGCCTGTAATCCCAGCATTTTGGGAGGCCGAGGTGGGCCAATCATTTGAGATCAGGAGTTCAAGACTAGCCTGACCAACATGGTGAAACCCCGTCTCTACTAAAAACATTAAAAAATTAGCTGGGCATGGTGGCACACACCTGTAGTCCCAGCTGCTTGGGAACCTGAGGCAGGAGAATCGCTTGAACCTGGGAGGTGGAGGTTGCAGTGAGCCAAGATCACACCCCTGCACTCCAGCCTGGGCGATAGAGTGAGACTCTATCTATTTTTTTCTTAAAAAAAAAAAAAAAAAAAAAAAAAAAAGATGGAAACTGCCCAGATTTCAAGGGAATTGAGGCTTGCTGCGCTCCCCTTAGTTTCTGAAGAGCAGGGTTCCAAGTGAGCGAGGACAGGATGAAAAGGAGAGGGCTACGCAGGGCGAACCTTCTGAGCCAGGGGCCAGTAGGAAGGGACAGGGGCATCCTGAAGGAGCAGGTGAAATGAGGGCCTTCTTCGGGGTTCTGAGAACTTCCTAGTGTGCTTCCACTCTTTGGGACAAAAGAAGTGTGCCGAATTGTTGGGGTATTTCTGCTTCACCTTTCATGAAGGTAAGTCAGAGAGATGCGTGGGGGAGCCCCAGGGCAGACCCCAAATATCCAACAGGAAGCTGCCAATAGTTAAAAACCTGACTTTCAATTAATTAAATCCTGCAGAAGGAAAGGGAGAGAGAAGAGGGATAGAAGAGAGAGAGACGTGAGCTGTACGTGCCTGACTGCTGGAGGTAATGCCCCCCTGAGCAGCAGAACGGAGTGCTCCTGTCTGGGCTGCTCAGGGCCTCTCCACGGGACCTTCTGTGCCTGCTCCACGCTCCGCCCTTCCCCAGTGCTAAGCACTGAGTCACCTGATAAAGATCGCAGTGGCCCTTCAGGTTCTGCCACAGGCTGGGGTCAGGCAGGCACTTGCCAGGTGCACAGCACCCTGACCTTCCACAGGGTATTTCCCTCCTTTGACAGGAAGAAGGTAAAGATTTTTCCTGTCCATTCTGAGACTCAGGCTGTGCTGCTCCATGGCACTTTCTGAGTGCCACCAGCTGGCAAGGCATATTTCTCCCCATTTATCTTCACTAACATGACAGTGACATAGATTGTCCCTGAGGAACATAAGACTAGCCCCTGAATTGCATCCTCCAGGACCTCCAGGGTGCACAGGAATGGATGAGGACCTCAGTGAGCCCCAGAAGCCCCTGAATGACAGACAGCATGTCTCAGGACGTCCCAAAATGAGTCCAATCTCCAGCATGTGGGTGGCCACCAGTTTCCCCAAGGGAATTCCTAAGACCATCTGCAGGCAAAGGGTCTAATGAGCACCCAGAGGAAGAAATATATACAGGGATCTTTCCTGAGGAAGCCAGAAATAATTCTCATAGCCGTGGAGCCACCGCCACCTGTAACAGCTTCCCTGACCCCAGCCCCATGGGGTCACTCTGGACTTCAGGGTTTCTAACCAGCCAGCCCTTCAGGGCCCTAGCCCAGCCTGCTCCCTCCACCTCGAGGTTTACCTGGGGCAGCCCCCACTGTCAATCATAACTCTGCCTAAACAGCACCGTGTTGGCATTCGTGACCCCCCATTACCCAATTTTCTTTTTATCAGAGGCCTTGTAACCACCTGGTTGTTTCCTTGCTTGCCTGTTTACTGCCAGTGCCCCCACAGTAGAACATGAGCTGCCCATGTGTCTGGTTGGCTGCTGTGTCAGCAGCCCTGGGCCTGCGCTGTGGGGATGCAAGGGCACATCCCATGTGCTCTGGAACCACACCTGAGACAGCCTGCCCTGCCATTTATGAGAAATGTATTCTCTCCAAAACGGGCACCTAGAAGGCACAGCCACATCCAGCATGTTCCACGGGCATGGGATAGCCTCAGAACAGCCACATCCAGCATGTTCCACAGGCATGGGACAGCCTCAGAACAGCCACATCCAGCATGTTCCACGGGCATGGGATAGCCTCAGAACAGCCACATCCAGCATGTTCCACGGGCATGGGACAGCCTCAGAACAGCCACATCCAGCATGTTCCACGGGCATGGGACAGCCTCAGAACAGCCACATCCAGCATGTTCCACGGGCATGGGACAGCCTCAGAGAGCTGCTCAGCCGAGAGGGAGGTCAGGGAGGTACAAGGCTGGGGAGTGGCCAACGCTTAAAGAGGGACCTAAGGCAGGAGGAAAGCGAGCATACGTGGAAGGCCTTACCCTGTGACAGGTGCATAACACACCTGCAGGTGTGGCATGCCTGAGGATGAGGACACCAAGCCACCTCAAAAGTGGTGAATCTAGTGTCAACCTAAGTCTCTGTAACCCTAAATCCCATGTGCTTCTCCATGGGCACAGTTTCAATGAGGAAGAGGAAGCATATTCCAGGCTGTCGGGAACCAACTGCATGAGGAGGGCAGCAGATTGCTAGAATTGAAGAGTGATGTGAGGGAGCCTTGGGCAACAGTGCTGCAGAACTGGTACCATGGACTGGCACATCCTTCTGGGGTCTAACTGCATTCCCCGGGCCCCAGTAGAGCCGTCACTGACTGTGCAGTGGCAGAAGCTGCTGTCTGTTGGGCACTTACCCAACATCAGGCACTGATTTTATCTCTGATCTTTAGCATTGGTCTATATCATTCAACAGGCTTATACATCGTGGAACCTAGGCCCAGTGAGGTTCAGGGCATCCAGGAAGTAAGTGGCAGAACTGGAATTCAGCTTGGATCTGTGTTTTCGTTTTGTTTTGTTTTGTTTTGAGACAAGGTCTGGCTCTATCACCCAGGCTGGAGTGCAGTGGTATGATCTTGGCTCGCTGCAGCCTCCGTCTCCCGGACTCAAGCCATCCTCCTACCTCAGCTTCCCAAGTAGCTGAGACTACAGGCATGCACCACCACACCAGCTAGTTTTTGTAGAGATGGGGTTTCACCATATTGTCCAGGCTAATCTCGAACTTGTGAGCTCAAGCGATCCACCTGCCTTGGCCTCCCAGGTGCTGGGATTATAGGCATGAGCCACTGTGCCCGGCCTCAGCTTGGATCTGACTCCAAAGCTCATGCTCAGCTGCGATGACTGCTTTGCACTTGGGAGTCCACATTCAGCAAACGAGAGAGTTCCACTTGGCCCCCAGCCGTACTAAACACGGCGGTTCCTGGGAGGTTCTCTAACACCACTGGGTCCTTGAACAGCCGTCTGCATCTGGACTTTAGCCTTGCACTTCATCTCCCTACCTTCTGCTCATTCCTCACAACCCAGCTCAGGGAAAATCTTCTCTGGGAAGTATTTCCCAAGAGCCTTCACTTCACTGGCCTGTGAGCCCCTCCTGCGTGTCACTGTGAAGGTAGCTTAATCCCTCCACTTCCCCCAGTGGGAAAATGCTAGGCATGTCACCCAGTATCTGTTTCTGCAAGTGCCTCAGTGGCATCCTTAACATGGTGCATTGTTAAGGCCACCACTAAGCCGTCTCTCCTCCGCTCCTGCTCCTCTTCAAGCCTGGGCCCTCTCCCCATATCCACAGGTACCCACCTGCTTCTCTGCTAGCCTGCCCTTGTTGCCTACCCCAGGCACAGGTACCTGTCGGAGATCGCCATCTATGTCAGTCTCCGTCACTGACCTTGAGCTTCTGGGCCGACTGCATGTATGAATGAATGTTGGCCAGGATGGAATAAGAAGATTTCAAGGTGTCACTTTCTTTCTGCACTCTCACTATCCAGACTCATGAGCTAAGTAGTTGTGGATAAAGTCTTTATGTACCTCCAGACTCACTCCACTCATGCAGGTCCCATTGACCTGAAGACATGGTCTCCCTCAGTCTCCACACCCTAAGGAATATTTGTGTTTCTGTTAGTAATCATGGCGGTGGCATTAATAAGACCCGGAGAGTTCTTTCTAATTCTGTGAGTTGGGTTCCTTTCATAGAAAAGAGTGCTCTAAAGGGGACAGATACCAAGCAAAGGTCCCTTGGAAGTATCCCAAACCCCAGAGTTCCCATGTCAGGTGGCTCTGAGTGTTCCTTGCCATCCTCAAAAGCAATACTCCCTTGAATAATGCCCCCCAAAGCCCAGTCCTGCCTGAGGAAGTCTTCTGGGAGTCTCACGGCCTCATAGTGTCGGGGGTTGGGGGTTGGGGCATAGAATCAATCCATGGGCACGCAGCCCCTGGCCTGTGTTTAAGCTGTTCATAAGTAGAAAGTTCAGGATCATGGCCATCCTGCTGGTACTCGAGGAGTTGATCAGTGTTTTCGAGAAAGCTACATTAATTAACTAAATCAAAGATGCTTTTTCTTCAGCCAGGGTTCCCTCTGTGAAACCATTCATCTCCAGCTAGAGAAAAACAGTGGAATTTTTGTTTCGCTCTAAACCCAAGGCTGCATCAGGCTTTTTTAGTGTGGGGCTTTGACATGAAGAGACCCATGCTCATTTCTGCCTGGTGTCTCTCATGCCCCCTACCTTTGTTTCTAACTCCTAGGTTCCATTCCTGGCTCTGCTCTAATCTAATCTGGACCTCTGTAGCGCAGAAGCATATTCTCTCTCTCCTGTCCGTGTTGTTGGCAAATTCTTTCTTTACACACCTCAGCCTCTACCTGGTGGTGAATGCATGGCTTTGCGTTTATTGTTACCAAGTGTCAGCACACATAACTAAAGAGAGAAGACCACCAGGGGAGGTGGTCCAGGTTAATGGGCTAGTAACCTAGTCTTTGGAGTCAGATAAGCCTAGGTTTGGATCCAGGATCCACCTCGAGTGGCACACGGCAAGTTACCTGCTTGAGTCAGATAAGCCTGGGTTTGGATCCAGGATCCACCTCAAGTGGCACACGGCAAGTTACCCACTTACCAGCACCGCTGTTTCCTTGCCTACCTCATAGGACTGTTAGAAGGCTGAAGGACAGGGGGCATGTTGCTGCTGGTCTAAGGGCCCTCGGGGAACCCTTGCCTAAACTGGTAAAAAACCCATCCTGAACAGCCAGTGCAGGGACTGACTGGCCCACTGCAGAGGGAACTCCTCTTGGGAGCCTTCTGCTTAGAGGCCTCTGTCCCCACAACAGTCTGCAGTAGGTCAGGCATTTGGTTATGATCTGTGCTGGCGCGGAATGTGCTTCCCCCTTGTGCCATTATTTAGGTGTTATGCAAGTGCTTCAGTGACCTGCTCCACCCAGGGCACTAAGGTGCCACAAGTGTCCACTTTATAGCCACGAGAGAGCATAAGCACCCAGAGAGCCTGACTTGCCATAGGTGACAGCTCCCCAGAAGTCCAGCCATGCCTTCACAGGGGAGAGTTTGAAGCAGTAGCTTCCTCGGGGCCTTGTTCAGCACACCAGAACCGAGTCAGACCTCTGCCCTCCGGGCCGCCTGCCTCCTCACAAGTGCTGTCTGCGGGGCCGGCCAGGAAGCACATGCCCAGCTGCAGGGCTCCTGGGCCTGGAGAGATGCCTGGAAAGGCCTTACTGGGCAGAGGTGCAGGGAGACCAGGGCCAAGGGAGCCCTCTCCACCACGCTTTGCCACCTGACAATGTGCTGAGTCACCCAGCTCCCCCAGACACCTGGCTCGACTCAGGCTCAGTGCAGACAACGAGCCAGATGGAGCCCAGCTGAGACACCTTGAGTCCTACCGCTCTGCTGCCACAGCTGCCTGGAGCCATGCCTGGCGCTAGGCTAGGAGGCACAGTGCGGGGTCCCAAAGGCAAGACGCAGTCTCAAGGTGTTCTGCGAGCACCAGCAGGCCTGGCAGAATGACAAGCAGTGGCTTGGAGAGGGGCCGTTAGAGTTCTTCCGGCCCCAGCGTTCCCCCGCGTGCAGATGAGGCAAGCCCGAGTTGAGAGCTTGTGCTGCAGGGCCAGGCCTAGGCCTCATCTCTCCTCCCTGCTGCCTTCCACGCCATTCCCATAGAACCTTGGGCAGGTGAGGCATGGGCAGACCTTCCGGGGCCCGCTGGTGCGGGTAAGAGTCAAACTTGCAAGGACATAACCGTAGCGTGGTAAGTGCTGCCTGTGTGGCAGCCAGTGCCCCCAATCCTAGGCTCATGGTGTCAGGCTAGGCCCTGAGCTCTCCATCCTGGGGGCTCATCCCTCCATGGGAGCCTGTTCCTGCATGGGGGCCACATCAGCACCAACCTTCCAGGCACCTTCAGGACGGCCAGAGAGGTGTTGGTGGCTGTGTTCTCGCACGAGTCTGATCATCTTGGGAGTGGTCTTCATGCTGCACACTTGCTGGTATAACAGTTAAGTGAAAGTAACTTTGAACTGAGTCCAAGGGTTGATTTTTGCCAAACTTCAACCTCAGGCTAGCCGTTTGTCAGCCCTGGCTCAATCTTTATAATGTCTGTCTGCTCCAAACTCAGGAATCCCAAGACCTTCAGAGTGGGCATTACTTTGCAAAGACAGGCCTACTTCCTACGCCAACAGGCTTTTTAGAATTGATGTGGCCAGGTTTCTAGAACTATCCCACACTCTAGGCCACCCTTGTCCCTCTTTCCTGTGTTTATTTGGAGAGCATGTTGTGCACATCAAAGAGGAGGTTCCTGCTGGTGGTTTCATCAAATTACTGAGCAAGAGAAGCGCCGAAGAGATGCAGACATTCCTGGAACAGATTCCTTGTGGCACGCAGATCTCATCCCTTTATTTCTATTTCCGCTGACATTCTGGGGTGTCTCTTTTCTGTAGTCTCCTAGTCCTCTTTGTGATGAGGAGGGCTGCCACGGTGGCAGGTTACTTTGGAAATGTGAAGTAGGAAAAGTGCCTTGTGAGGAAAGGGCTCTAACCAAACAGTAGTGTCCTAAAGATAGCCCCGGCTGAGAGCAGAGAAGAGCAACTCCCAGATGCAGTGTTGGAGGTGCCAAGGCTGGGCCCTGCTTGCCTGGAGTGGCTGTGGGTTATGTACAAGGCTGTAATCAGTAATTTCTCACATTTGGATACAGCTATCTTTTCCAAAGCGCGTTCACATCCACCGCAGTATCATTTTAGGCAAGTTGGCAGAGTATGAACCAGGCTCTCGTTTGCATCTGCAGACTTGAGGGCCACACTCCCCTGTGTGCTTTGCACAGCACAGACCCTCAGCCTTGTCAGCGAGGCAAACAAAGCACCTGCCAAGGGTCGCCGCACAGTGTCGCACTCGGAGTCCCCACCAAAGTTCCCATCAAAGTCAGCCTGATTATTTTCCACTGCATTTTCCTGAAAGGATGTTATGATTTTCTAGATGTTTGGTGGCTGGCGATAAATCAGGCTTTTATGATGTCATGTGAAAGGCCCCCCCTCGGACTTCCTCCTGGGGCAGCCGGAGGATGAAAGTGGGCCATGTTGCTTGCGCAGTGGACACAGCTTGTCTTAACCCTTTCCTCACCTGTCCCGTGGACCACGGCCACGGAAGAAGACAAGCTGTTTCCCCTCAGCCTGCCTTTCACAGGAGCACAGCCAGGACGTATGAAACGGAGCTCCTTTCCCAGAGCTAAGCAGACTTTCTCAGCAGAGAGGCTCTGGCCTCAAATCAGGATCAAAACAAGAAGGCGTGCTCCATGGAATGATATGAGAGGTCACAGGTGATTCTCTAGAAGTGATCTTTTGAAAGAGTCCCTGTTCTCTAATCATGAAATCCTGAAAAAGGAGATGCTACGTAATGCTGGCAGGGCTGTGGGGAGAGGCACACGCAGACTCCACTAGGAGAACTTCGCTTCTGGCATTGTTGATTCATAGAACGTCTTTGAAAGCAATAAAAAGGTTCTCATTCAGACGAAAATCCTAGGAGTTCTCTGTCAGTCCTCTTTCCCTCACCACCGCCTCCAACCCCAGGGAGGCCTTTTCTGCTCTTTCTCCAAGATCATCTCAAGTTGACCCATGCCTTTCCGTCGCTACGTCCCCTCCCCACCCCTCGTGTCCAGGCCACCATCGTCTCTTACCATATCTGTGGCTGGAGTCTCTTAGCCAGTCTCTCCCCTGCTCTTGCCCCTCTTTCTAAACCACAGGCAGCATCTGCAGGCATCTTTGATCTCATCCATCGCAGCATATGCCCCCAGCACTTAAAAGCCCACCGTGGCTCTGAGCAAAGCCCAGATTCCATATTGGATGTGCTGGGCCAGTAAAGGATGGAGTTCAAAGTGAGTGGGTTCTCACTGTAAATGAGTGGACTTTTACACAGTGCACACGGACACAGAGACACACCCAGAGAGAGAGAGAAAGACACACACACGCAAGAGTATGGTAAAAATGTTTTCAAAACTCAGGCAAGTTTCAGTGCTGTGCCTCATCCTCTTGAGAGCTACTGGGAAAGGAGAAGGCCTTTAACCAGCAAGGGGAGCTCAGGGTCACAGCTTCACTGCAGGCAGGAGGAAATGAAGGGTGGAGCGGCATCTCAGTAGCCCTCAGAGGCTGAGCATGTCCTCATTTGGCCAGAAGAGGGACAGCCCTTTCACGGCAAACCCTAGCAGGTGCTGGAATAGCATGGCCAGGTTACTGCCTCTGGTGATCCCTAGTCTCCATGTCTTTCAGGGCCAGCTGGGTGCAGTCCCGCTGCAGTCGCCTGCACCTGAGTCGCCAGGTGCTTTTAGGTTAGGTGGCCCAAGCACATCAAAGAGTGGCAGATTTTCCAGGGGAAGAGGGATTATGTATTAGAGTTGGGCCATACAGGGCAAGAACAACTCGTCCACCTTTTTAAAAAGACACACAGCTAAATGTCAGTTTATAGTCAGTTCCACACTTTCAAAAATTGGCACCAGAAAGTCAGACTTGTAAACTCCATCAAGTTGAGGTAGCCAGCTTTCCAACCCCCAGCCACGGCCTGCAGGCTATAGATACTCCAAGGCAGTCACTGTGACTGGACAGCAGAGCCTCGCGACCACGTGGCTTTGCTGGGAAAGGCCTGGGCTCCGTGGCAGAAACCACCCGGGAGGCCAACATGCCTGCCTGTGTGTCCCTCCCAGCCTCGTGATCACGGGCTGCTCTCCCCCTCACTCTCCATGCCCAGTCACAGCAGCCTTGTCTCTGGGGTTCCCTTAAGGCCTTTTTAGCTGCAGTGTCCCCAAGAGACCCTCACACCCCAGATCTTTCTGTGACCGGCCCCTGCGCATTGTGCAGATCTCTGATCCAGTGACCTCTGTGAAAGGCCTTCCCCGCCCAGCCAGTACAGAGTGCCCTCCCGCCCTCCAACAAGCCAGCCCCCTCTGCAGTCACTCCCTTGTGCTCCATCAGCCGAAACTCAGGTCTCCGCAAACTCTTGTGCTGTCAACCCCTAGAACATGGGCTTCATGACAGCCACGGCCTTCTCTTGTCCATGTTTGCTTCCCCAAGGCCTAAAGCAGTAAATGTGTGGCAACAAGCAAGCAAGAGACTGTGAAATGTTTGCAGAAATTGAGGGACAGCAGAGTACAAAATCTTCTACACTTACACTCTGTTACAGCTATTCAGAAAATGATTATCTAAAATTAGAGGAAGGGTTGGGGTGCAGGGTAAAAGTTGCATCTAAGTATCAAAGAAAAACTATAAAACAGCCCACTTAAAAATGTTACATCTTCATCCATGATGTTACTACAAGAAATGAAAAGAATCGTTTTTCCTACATTTTAGTGATAAATAATAGCCTTAATGGAAAGCCTGTATAGGATGAATTAGAAATGGTTCTAGCTGCTTTTACTGTGCAATTTTGAATTCTCACACAACTTTGCAAGCCTTGCCATCCCCATTTTACAGATTTAAAACCTGAATCTCAGAGTTATTAAGAAAGAGTGAAGTGGTTGAGCCACGTTATGATTCCAGGTCTCTCCAGCAATGTCCCCATGTTGGTTGTGTCTAAGAATTTTTCTTCCTTTAGAGGCAAGGTCTCATTCTGTCACCTAGGCTAGAGTACAGTGGTGTAATCATAGCTCACTGCAACCTCAAACTCCTGGGCTCAAGCAGTCCTCCCACCTCAGCCTCCCAAGTAGCTGGGACCACAGGCAAGTGCCACCACACCCAGCTAATTTTTTAAAGTTTTTGTAGACAGGGTCCTGCCATACTGCCCAGGCTGGTCTCAAACTTCCGGCCTCAAGGAATCCTCCTACCTCAGCCTCTCAAAGCACTGGGATTACAGGCATGAGCTATCACACCTGGCCAAATTTTTGTATTGAGATAAAATCTATATACTGTGAAATGCACAAATGTTGAACTGCAGTTTGATCTGACAAACGCACACACTCATGTAACCGACACTCCTATTCATATAAGGAGCATTTCATCACTCCAGAAAGTTCCTTGGTGCACCTTCCCAGTCAGTACTCCTCCCCTGTCCTCCAATCTCGTTTCTATAACCATGGATGCCTCTTCTGGGACCTCACATACAGCAAATCATACAATATGTACAATATGGACTCTTCTGTGTCAGTTTCCATCCAGCATTAAGTTGATATTTCTGTGTGTTGATACCATCTATTACTTAGAGACCTCTTTGCCACTCAAATTAATGTGCATAAAGTGTATTGCTTACAACACATTCTACAGAGGGTTTTGTCCTATTGAGTGTTGTGACTGCTGGACTAGGAATCGGCAGAACCTGATCACTAGATGCCTTTGTGACATTCTCAAGTACTTGGCTGAAATACCTCTGCAGATGCATTTCGGTACAGGACTTTGTTCCTCTCATGAAGATATAAAGGAGTGCCAGGTGACCATGTAGTATAGACACCTGACAAAACCCTGTGAGCCTTCCTGTGATGATGGGTGGCCAAATGGGTGATAACAGAATTACAGTCAACCTAAAGAGTTGTCATCATGCTCATCTCCTCTCCATACCTCTCCAAAAATTTGCTAACAAATATCATAGTAATTATCTTAATCTTTTCTCCAATATAAAAGTCCCCAGAGAAATGGCCAAAAAGCAAGAATCTGGATGTGGTCAGGTGTTTGGCTAGGCCTTGAGTTTCTTAAGAAGTGGCTGAGGGAATGAATATTTGGAGGAGCCTGTGGGTATATGTTTGATAGACCCTGTTTGAATGACCCTGTTAACGTTATTTATATTTGGATTGGGGAGAAGGAGGAAGGGGAGTGAGGGAGGGAGGGAGGAAGGAAGGAAGGAAGGAAAGGAAGGAAGGAAGAAAGGATGGATTATTGAAGTGAGGTGTGTTGAATTGGAGGACTTAATATACTGTATACATTGAGAAAAACCACAAAGGAAAAAAATCCCATCTACATTGTACTGTGTAGTACTCATGTCCAAAGCAGTGGTGGTGGGTCGGTGGGGGGGGGCATTTCTAAGAGATAGGTAGATTTCCTAACAAACTAGAAGGAAACAAGCTTAAGGAAAATTACCTTCCTCTTATGCAATTCAGGATCCCCTGTGGCCTAGGTAGGCATTCCTAGATGAGAAGGTGCAGGGTAAAGATAAGCCAGATGACAAGTACTTTAGCTTTTACCTCCGAGATACTTTGCTTTGCACAGAACTTTCATCTCTAGGAAAGAGGCCACCTGCAACAGATACAAAAATCTCTTAGGTTGCATTTTGGATGTGATTGTTTTGTAGTTTAATTAGCTGATGTCTATAAAGCGCTTTGAGGGTAGAAAGCCCTAAGTGGCAAGAGCACAGCGGCCTGCCTCTCGTATCCAGGGTGCCACTTACCAGCGATGTCACAAGAGTCCCTAATCGGTCCACTCAAAGGCGCTTTATCTCCTGTCCTCGGGGTTTTGCCACCTCCTTCCAGCATGGATAAATCTTTACACCCTAGATCCAGTTATTAACAGTAACCAGTAATTTCCGACCAAGATGGTGCTGGCTTTGAAGCCTGGAATGCTGAGGTCACTGACAACCTTATCTCCTTTTCATTAAATGGCCCCTGCATCACAACTATGAGTCAGCCACCCCCCATCTCAGCTAGTCAAAGTGGAGATCAGTGAGCTAACCGGAACCAAGAGAGCTCTAGTTACAGTAATTAATCTAGCTTTCCCCAGATTGATGCTACTGTAAGCATCAGGGATCAAGAAATAAAGCTAACAAAAAATTAACTCCACGATTGCAATTATAGATGTAGAACAGGTACAGACAGACACAGCACCTTGTAAATATGTATGATGCAAGATGACATCCCCAAAGTCTTATATGGTTATTTCATTTAAAGAAACCTATTAGACACCTACCTATGAGTAGGCAGCTCCCCAAAAGCTTCCCAGCGCAGCCTCTGAGAAGTGCTTTCCCCTGCTCAGCTGGCTCAGACTGCTGCGTGGTTGAACGGGGAAGGCCTCAAAGTTGCATAGGGCTGGACAGGGCAGACAGTGGGCATGTTCCTGGGCTGGGCCCCACTCAGGAGGTGGGGGGCGTGCTCCTCTTTCCCAGTCAAAGGCCAGGCAGCCCATGGGCAGGCGGACGCAGCCGGGGCAACCACCTGGTCTGGGGAAAGGAACAAGCTTTGGGGTGGTATAAACTGCATAGACCATGTGCGGTTCATCCCATGGAAGAAAGAGGACCGCTGCACTCATCTCCACACACCTCCAGCAGGTCTGCTAGAAAGGGCTTTCTCCAGAATATGTGTTAAAACTTTGTTTTAAAGGAAGTTGACTTGCTTAAATCCTGTATTTCTCCTAAATAATTATGTTGTCTGTGTAGCTTATAGAGCCCTTTTTGCTTAACTACAATTCTTGTTTTATGTCAACTATGTCAACCATATTTTTAAAATATAAATGAAAAAAGATCCATTTATATATAGGTTGCACTATACATGCCATTAAGTTCTCCTTTCATGAAGTGAACACCGGTAATTTTTTTTACCACCCTAAGCTTATTGACAAGTAGGCGCATAATGAAGACCACGTTCTCATCTACTTTCCACGAAAGCTCTCCTGTACTAGCCGGACTTTGTCGCTGGTTTCTGGGGCATGCATACGGATGGATGCATTTCTTTCCATTTGTTTAGTAGTGCTTAACAGCTGCTGATCCCAAATGACAAATTCTACCAACTGAGATTCCATCAGAAAAGTGGGATCGGGGAGAGGGGTGGTCAGAGGATTTTAAAGTGCCCATTAGGCACCATGCAGGAGGACTGGACCGCACATCCGGAGTCATCTAAGGAGGCTCCCAGCAGAGGTGACAGTGGCGATAGTGGGAGTGTCCAGTGGTGGTTTTATTCCAAGCCTACACCATTGCTGATTGCCACACAGCAGCCTCCATAAGGGTGGCTACTACGGAGGAGGCCATGGTGCAGGGCCTGCTCCTCCCTCTGCCACTTCCTCTCCACTGCCTGCACCCTCCTTGGGCCAGTGCTGACTGACTCCATTTCCCTGAGGCTGCCTGAGCATTGTTTGAGCTCTGCCGGCATTCTGTTAGCCTCTGTTGATGGACAGTCCCACCGAGTCCCGCTTCCTGAGCAGACAGAACCGCCTGCTGTTTTCTTCTCCTCTCTTATCGCCCCTTGTCATTAAAGGGGAGGTCTGACTTCCACTTCAGTTGGTGTGGATAGACAGCAGTAAGGGAACAGAGAGGGAATGTTCATTACTGCTGTTAACACCACAGCATTTCTTGCTGCTCGGACATTGGCTCCCTCTTTGGGAAGGATTAAACCAAAGGATAAATTCGTGAGCATGTAAGGCTTCAAGCTTCACCCAAGAAGAGATGTCGTATATTGCAAATTTTCTGGGGGATCTTTCAGAATTCATTTTTTGTTATTTCCCAGTCTTATTCTCAACTATCTGGAATCTTGACTAGGATACTCTGTGCGACTTGAGAGCTTTTTCCTGAGGCTTTTTGTTGTTGTTTAGCAGCTCTGCCTTTCTGAAAAAGAAACATTACCCCAAGAGTCAAGCTTTCCTATTCACTCTACACTAGCAGAAAGTTGGATCAAGAACCAAATTCATTGGCATTCTTTTATTCCCTTGGAACCTGAGCTATTCCTCAATTTTGCTTTTCTAAGAAAAGTAGAAGGGAAAAAAAAAAGAATATTAAGTGCCCCTCACAGCTCGGTATCTTAAATTCCTGAAGATATTTCGCCAAGGCTTTCATCAGTCTCGGCTTTCCTTATTAACATCCCTGTCCATACATCTTCTCCTATTTAGAGCACTCAAGAGTCAATTTCTTCCAAGATGTACATTAGAAATTTAACAATAGTCTGCCAAAAGATCTCATACTCTTAGAATATTTCTCCACCTAAACAGATGTTCTTTGCAAACCTTATAAGCAGACCTGCTGAGGAAATGTGGCATCCAACACCTAGTTTGAACTAAATTTTAAAATTTTCCCAAAGCAAACTCAGTGAAAAGGGGAGAAAATGAAATGAGACTGTGAACTTCAAAAAATCATCCTATGTGATACAATCTGTTTAATAGCATTCCCCACAATGGTCTTAGAGAAAGTGGTATGGAGTATCAAAGGCAATGGATGTGTTAAAGAATGATCAAAATAACGTCGGGGGAAGGAATGAAAACTAACCAGTGTGATTTTAAAGCTGCGTTGTTATCTAGATGGAAGAGATCTGAGGAAAGGGACCTGTCGTTAAGGTAGAAGATAATGGCACACTATGGTCTCTCCTTTTCTGGAGTTTGCGTTAACTACTGTGGGCTCAGAAACGGGCTTAATGACTTTTCCAGCATTTGGTCTGGCTCTTTATCAGTTCACTTTAACAAGAACATAAGCCAGGAAAGCCTAAAAAATGGCTGCAGCCAAACATGCCCTCCTCTATGCTGCCATTTGCAGCTCTGTAAATGTATGCCTGGATGATACAGCTAAAGGACAACTCCCGAAGGTCAAATGAATACACACAGTCCGTGAGTCAGAAATCTGAAGGGCTGTGTGGACGGAGACATTGCTCCTGCTGTTTTGCTGCTGTAAAATGCTCAGTTAAACCTAATTGAATTTGACAATTATAAATTACATATTGAAACCGTATAGTTCACCTAAGGAATAGCAATGAAAACAGTGAAGACACCAGAAGCCAGAGTTCAGGAAATGTCATATTCACATAGAAATACTTTAAATTTTTCTCAAAGCTTTATTTTCTCTTTTTTCAAGAAAAGCTCCAGACCACCCAGTTGCACTGGTGGAAGTCCTTTTGGGAAGCTGTACGTAAAATCATCACTTTAATTCAGCTTCTGCCCCCGTTGTCATACTAACGCTGTAAGCATATGTATAATGAAGGAACCGAACTGTCAAAAAAGAAGAAAAGAGCGCAGTAGATAAGCTCGTTCTTCTCTCTTGTCCTTAGGAGCTGATTATACCCTAGTGGAGGGGATTTGTGGAAGTTCAAAAGTCTTTAAGAGGGAGGTAAAGATTAAAGGAACGTGTATGTTGGCCCACACTCTCCTCTCAGTCCTCACAGTTCTGTATCTGAGCACAGCAGTTCGGACCCCGTTGTATGAGCAGTTTCCACCACCTAATTCCTTCTCAGCCCAGAGGAAGCCTTATTTAAAGAAGGGAATCCACATCCTTGCTCTCCCTCTAGAGTTATGTGCACTCTCTCACACAGGCCCTCCCCACGCCACCCTTTAAGTATGTCCTGTGCCTAGAACCTCGCAGGATGAACTATTGACTATATCTTTTCTATAAATGACACAATGGGAAGAAGTAAGAAATTCCTTCAGGAACAGTTAAGTGTAAAACAAGCTGGGATGCTAGTAATCTTTCCTTAAAAGTTGATTGGAACATAAGCTTACTGCCCAGTCCAGATGTCAGCCTAGGAACAGCTGGCATAGAGAGCCGACGTTTTGTTCTGAGGGGACCTCATCCTTTTTCTTCCCAAGGTCTCTTGGTCTAATTAAATTTCAGGGAGACAGAGCCTTGGCAGAAGGTTAAAGGAAGCAGCTAGACTGCAGTATTGGAGCGAGGCTCAAAACTAAATTGAGAAGTTTAACTGGGTGCGTCTCTGGTTTCAATGAAATACTTTTACAGTGTATGGTAGCAATATCTGTTTCTAAGCCTTTGAAAACCATTTTTCTTTTTCCTTAATTGTAGTTCCCTGATTGTTTTTATATCGTGAGCTACTTGTAGAAAACTACAGGAAACATAATTACAATACAAAGCTCCATTTCCCAAGCCTACCAAGATTATTTGAAGCCAAGCTGGGTTTTAGGGTTTTGCTGACTATGTGTTCACAGCCATGAATTGCATCCTATGCCGTGCTGGTTGATTTACAGCCAGTGTGATGTGATTAAACAATAACCATGTTTCTCCACACCGTCTAGCTGCTATAGGATTGAGAGAGGGGAGGGATGGGCTGCATGACTCCACATGGCACAGCTTCCTCTGGGGAAAAAGAATGAGTATCTTTGTGTGACGCTTATAGCAAAATAGAAGCCTGTAGAAATATATACAAGTTTATTTAGGGAGGGGAAAGAAAAATAAATTACTTTGTTTTTCTGCTTATATTGCTATTTCCTTGTAGAGCTATGTTAAATTGCTAATTACTACTTTTTGTATTCTACTTTTCCTGAAGAATCTGTATATGGACTTTTAGGGCCAGCAGAAATAACTTGTTTTAGTATTATTAATACTCTGGGGAGGAAACTGGTACTTTAGTGTATTGCGAAATGCAAAGCGTTTGAAAAAGTAGTGATGGATGATGAGAACGAGAGCGAGAGTCGCTGCGTGTACTGCTGCAGCCCCATTTCAAGCCCACGGTGCAGACATTCAGTAGGATCCAGACAGCCTCTGCTCTAGAAGGCTTAGCAAAGAAGGTGAGCTCCAAACCCAGGGCAAAGCAGGTCCCACCCCTGCCCTCCCCACCTTTTCCGTCATGAATCTAGAACAAATTCCCCCACCTGCCAAGTTTCAGGGAAGTCTGAAGAAAATAAGCAGGAAAGGCTTTCAGAGGCAGCTTGACTGTTACTTTCACAGGATGAAACTCCTTTTAGGCTGTTCTTTAATTTGTATGTAGCTGAAATAGAATGATCGAGTATTTCTCACCTTTAAAGATCGGCTATTTTCGTACTGCCTTCACATTCAGTTTATTTCGAGGAATCACATCTTATGTGTTATTTGATGAGTACATTTGTGTATGGAAAAGCTAAATATTTATCTCACTTCTAACAATTATGTATCTCAAAGTCTTTTTTCTTTCTTCCCTCCCTCCTCTCTTTCTCCTTTCCTTTCTTCCTTCTTTCCTATTTTGTAATTCATCTTGAAATTCTCATCTCAATCTTCATGTAAATCAGTCTTCACAGAGCTGTAACAAAGACATTGGTGAGTAGGGGCTGAGAGCAGGATTAAGTTCTTCTCCGCTGGTTTTCTTTTAGCCAGCCTTCCTTCCAAGGAAGCCTCTTAAGTCGATGGAAATGAAATGCCCTTGTCTCCTCGAGTGGAGCAGTTGGGGAAAGCGGGAGGAGAAAGGCACTCCCAGAGGGGACGGTGGCGGGCAGTGCGGGGTCCTGCAGAGCTGCTGGCTGCAGCTCTGTGCTGGATCGTGGAAGGACAAGTGGGTCGAGATCGGCATTTTCTTAGGAACAGAATCGAACCGAGTAGAATAGGATAGACCGTCTATAGAGTTCCTGGACGCTAAGGCTAAGTATTGCTTCGTGAAACTCCAGTTTCGTTTTATGAGCGCGTGTGTGTGCGGGAGGCGATGTGAACTGACTTTTCTGTGGGTACGAAAAGCCCAAAGCCACCGCCCAGGAAGAACCGCGCTTGGCTGCGATCCGGGAAGAAACATCCACGGCCGCATTAGAAAGAGGGTCGCACGCTCCGGCCGAGATAGAGGGGTCCCCGAGTCCTGGGACCTCGCGCCCCACACCCCGAGTCCCTTCCCCGCGGGGCTGGTGGCTTTGGGTAGGATGGGCGCTTGGCGCGGCCAGCCCTGCGGCAGGAGCTGAGCGGCGCAGGGACACGGGCAACTGGGAGGGGCGCCTGGTGATTTACTCACTTCCCTCCTAGCGGGAGAAGCACAGTAATTCGAAACAGTTCTCAGTAGCGTCCCTGACAACTTCATGTAAAAAAAAAAAAAAAAAAAAAAAAAAAAAAAAGCATTAAGGGTCCAAGGGACGCGTTGGGGAGAAGAGGGGTGGAGGTAGCTGGGGATGGATCGCTGTCACGGTCCGCACAGCACATTCTTAACCGCGACCTAGTGATTTACGGCGCCGAGAGCCGCAACTGAACGCGCACAGCAGGGACCGAAAGCAGGGAAACCCGGAGCCTTGTGCGCCCAGAGGAAGCGGAACGGTGGGAGTTCCCGGGGCTCGGGACCTGCTGCGCCCCCCCCGACCCACGCCTGCCTCGTCTCCCCCTCTTCTTCCCTAGGACTTTCTGCAGGGCGACTGCACCAAAGCGAAACAGAAGCTGAACTGGAAGCCCCGGGTCGCTTTCGATGTGAGTATCTCTTAGGGCGCACGCCGCCCGCTGCGGGGCCCCGGGCCGCAGGGCGGCAGCTCTCAGGGTCGGGCGCCTGAGGCGCCTGCGATGCCCAAAGCCCGGAGGGCGGGGTGCGGGAGAAGTGAGGGGAGCTGGAATGAGGGACGCGGAGGCCTCTCTGGGGCCGACACCCGGGGTGGGGTGTCACCAGGAGAGAGTGGCAGAAGCTCCTCCCTCACGCCCACCCCTGTGTTGCAGGAGCTGGTGAGGGAGATGGTGCACGCCGACGTGGAGCTCATGAGGACAAACCCCAATGCCTGAGCAGCGCCGCGGAGCCCGGCCCGCCCTCCGGCTACAATCCCCGTGGAGTCGCTGGTGCAGACGCGCTGTGGGGATGGGGAGGGGCGTGCCAATCTGCGGGTCCCCTGCGGCCCCTGCTGCCGCTGCGCTGTCCCGGCCGCAGGAGCGGGGCCGCCCCGCCGAGGTTTGTAGCAGCCGGGATGTGACCCTCCAGGGTTTGGGTCGCTTTGCTTTTGTCGAAGCCTCCTCTGAATGGCTTTGTGAAATCAAGATGTTTTAATCACATTCACTTTACTTGAAATTATGTTGTTAGACAACAAACTGTGGGGCCTTCAAATTGTTTTTCTCTTTTCATATTAAAAATGGTCTTTCTGTGAACTAGCATTTACAGGGTCGGTGTGGATGTTTTCTCCAAGTTATGAACACGGCTATAAGGGTCCCCAAACAACCCCACAATCCAGGCCTTGGAATGAGATCGCTGTGGTCAGGCCTTGCCCTGTTTTGAGAAGGCCCTTGGTGGGAGGACTCCTGCAAGGCTAAGGGGGGCGGGGGTGCTCCGGCGAGCCTCCTCCTTAGTCTTTGCCTGGGACATTTCTTTCCCCTCCTGGTGACAAGTCACTCTGGAAACCTAGTTCCTGCAGAAGGGAGGAATTCACACCCTGGCTGGTCTCTGCTGACTATAATTAGAACCCAAGGGCTCTCACCATCTGAAAAAGAAGTCTTGAGAAATAGAGGGGGGTCGGAAGAAGAAACTTGAAGGTAAGCAAATACTGTTGGAACATTCCATGGCAAAGCCACCAGGTTACCTAGAGGTCTGAGCCTGTGCCTTTCCTTGTGGTCTAGAATCTTTCACACAGTGCTTATTTCCAACCTCTTCTTATTACTGCTAGGTCACTTTTTAAATCTAAGTTTAATGTATTCATTCAGCCATTTATGTTAAGTGCCTAATACATGCCAGACATTGTGCTATGCACTTGAACGACATCAGCTTTAATTTGAAGTTATAATAAAAAGGTTTAAGGCTCAGCCTCAGATCTCTGGACCTGGTTTCATTGAGTGCATCATTTAGGTGGCCTGGGTAAGACCACAGGTGTGTGCTCCTGAGCTATGTATGGTGTACAGCTACAGGTAGGCTGACACACACATGTGCAGGACACCCATAGGCAGCAAGCAAGGATTCGTGTACAGGTGTATACCTCTACATGAAATACAGTATTTTGCCCTAGAACAAATTAGGTCAGGACACTTCTTCTCCCCCTCACTCCCCTTCCAAGCAAAATAAAATAAAACTTTATAGCAAATGGAATTCCAGCCTTTGCACATGTGTGCGTGAGTGCGGGTAAACTATTTCTGAACGTCTTCACAGGCAGGTTTATGATCTGGGGGAGGACCGAGTCTCCAACGACTGGCGCAGGAGAGAGGGCTCTTTGTGTGGCTGCCCAGTCGCTGTGAAAGCTTGCTGGCCGGGCGGCCTCGCCTTCGATGGAGCAGAACTGGGGGGCCTGAGCTAGCCCACCCGCTCCTCAGAAGCTGCCCCAGGACTCGCCTTCTCTGCACTCCCAGGCGGGATGCTGCTAATTGGAAACACATGGTTGCTGGGAGGCCGGGCCTCTGAGCCTGGGCGGGATAGTGGGCACACACACAGATACATACTCACACATTGGCTCAAACACAAACATCCATGCACATCCATTCACAAGTGCACATACACTCCACAAACATGCCATCTCACAGTCACACATTCTCACAAACACTTGCAAACCCAACTCCCAAACCCACTGTCACACACATCCTCCAACAAATCTCACAAAGAGTCACATTCCTCTTAGCCTTGACCCTGATGGGCAGGCACCCCCTCTCCTCTGACCACCGGAACCTCCCTTCCCACACCCAGGAGAGACTATTCCAGAGGCCCTCAGGCTTGCCATGGCCCTGTTTAATTCAGTGTTGCTTGTTTGGACACCTAGAATCAGGAGAGATTCTAGGCAGGGGTTTATGCAACTCCAGTTAAGCCATGATGTTGAATTCTACTTCTCCAAACGGATGGCAGCATCCATGTTTGAAGGAAACTAAAGTATTTTTGGTTGCAACCTTCTCACTGCTCCTGCACCCTGAGTAATGGAAGGAGCAAGAGTTCATTTGGCTTCCTGGTGTGTGTGTTTAAAAGGAGAAAAGGAGAATAGATTTACTTCGGCATTTTTTATCTATTTCTGTGCTATGAGAGAATTTCATTTGGACATCCTTCAAGACAATTCTTATTACAGGGTTTCTTCTATCTTAAATCTCAATTAAATTTCAGTGAACTTATTTTTTCCTGCTCTGCCAAACTTTGGCTGTTCGTTTCAAATGTTAGAAAGCATCTTCCACCTTGATATTTTTAAGGAAAAACAGAAAGTTAAACCTTCAGTTAAACTCACATACCATGGCAAAGCAGTCTTGCCCGAGTTTGTGCAGGAGGTGCGTGGAACCCGGGCCTCCCAGCGGCCGTCTGACCCGCAGGCCAGGCCCCGTCGCGGGCTCTCTCTGCTGCCCTTTGTCTTTAAGGAATTACGAGCGAGCTAGGCCCAGCATGATAAACCTGTCACACCTCTGCAGCTGTTTAGGGGCTCAGGCTCAGCCGTGCAGGCTGCGCGACCTTAAGGGAGTGCTAAAGGGCGTGGGCCGCTGGTGCTGCGCTCAAGATGGCTCCTTCAGAAGGCCTGGTCCGCTTGGCCTCGGGCGCTGGCGAGGAGCGGGTCGGCGCTGGCAAACCCTACAGGCATGGCTTTGGGTTCTTTTTCGCCCCTTTTAGTAGCCTTCGCCTACACCAACCACCACGAACCTCGTGGAACCTCTGGCAACCAGTTGGAGGGCTCCTGGCAGATACAAGGAGTGTTATCATCACACTAATGTGTTATTAGAGCTTGGAGCAGGCAACACTTTAAACATTCACTTGACAATAACCTTAAATGTATTGTTTACAAGTAACTTTTTAACACCCCTCCCCCCAAGTCTCAAAGCACTCTACGCACTTTATTTGCATTTGGTGCCTACCGGGTGAGTTCTGTTTTAAGGTGCAGCCCACACACGTCCAGGTGTTTTCTACAACCTGCAGCCTTGATTGGTACGCGGGTGGCATGGAGGGGTGGTGGCAGCGCCCATCTAGGTTTTACAAAATGAGTGTCCCTGTGTGTGCGTGGACGTGCCTTACAAAGAGATCTTCACGTCCGTACATGCCACCCGCACCCTCCAAAAATTGTGGATTTGTCATCACGGGGGTCGCTAATACTTTTAACAAGCAGCAGGGGCAATGGGGGACAAAACGGCGCTAGGAACTGGTCCACCGTCCACAGTGTCCCCTAAGAACACCCGGGGTCTGGGCCTGATCTCCTCCAGGAGTTGGAGGAGGCGCCCCCGCCCGTGCCAAGCGGGCCCAAGGCCCGAGGCCTCCCCGCTCACACCCCCGGTGCCCGGAACACGTCTTCGACGTTATTCGGGGTTATTACTCGCGACTGGACCTCGGGCCGTGTTGCTATCCTCGGCCCCCGAGCCCGCCCAGGGGTCTGCACGGCCCCGGCCTGAGCTGCGGGGCTTCTCCTGTGGGGCGCGCTGGGAGTGAGCTCTATCCCCAAAGCCCATTTCAACGTCCCAGGTACGACTACGACGGCAGGGGCAGGCCCCCCACCCTCACCCCCTTCCCCGGCTAGAGCGCCTTTGCTGGGAGCCGACGACCGCGGCCTGACCCCAGGCCCCACCGCCTACTCCCGGCTCCCGCCCTTCCTGCACGGTCAGGGGTCACACACAGCGGACGCCCCGTTCTCAGCTGCCCCTTTGATCTCTGAATTTGGGAGCCAGCGTGTCCGCTTGGGCGTGCACTGCCACGGGCACTGGGACCCCTTTGCTGCTGCGGGGAGGAGCCCCGACGGCAGGTGGTAAGACCTAGCCTGCCCGCGTCCCCGCTCCCCAGCTCCTGCGACCCGGGGCGAGGCTCCCGGCCCCTGGGCTTCCCCGCTCGGGTTTTGAGGGAGGGGCCGGGCCTTCGGGCCTGCAGACCCGCCACCGCGCGTGCGCATGCGCCGGCCGCGAGCCCCTGGGTGCAGGCCTGGGCGGCTCCGGCCCGCGCACTTGTCCAGGCGCTGCGGCTTAGCGCGCCCCAACCTCCGGCTCGGGCGGAGAGCTGGGGCGGGACTGAAGCACCGTGTTCATCCAAGTATGCTCTGGCCGTCAGCAGCCCTGGCCTCGCAAATGCTCCAGTGCGCTCAGGCGCACGCAGGGACTGGCGCGGCAGCCTCCGGGCCAACGGCACGCGAGCAAAGCTGGTTGGCGAAGTGGGACACGCAATAGAAGTTGGGGCTGCACCGACTCCCGCCGCTTCGGGGGAGGCATGGGCCCGGGCAGGCCTAGGAGGAAGCTGCACAGCCCGAGGCCCGGGCGGAGTGGCGGGCCGCGGGCAAGGGAATGTATATTTGGAAGGGGTCAGGACCTCGGCTGGAGTCTGGCTTTTTATGGCGAGGAAGCCGACTGGGAAGGGCCTTCTGGCGAGGCTTTCCTGTTGTGCCGCTTTTCCCCGGCAGCGCCGGGCGCGGGGAACGCGGGGCTGCACCGGGGCGGGGGAGGGGGCTTTACCCCGCGGCTCCGAGGACTCGACTCTGGGGTCGGGCCCGGCGGCTAGGCCCGCCCAGGAGCCAGCTGGCAAATGCAGCGGACTGTCACGTTATTCCACTGTCACCAAACACTTACTGTAAATCACTGTCCTAAGCCTCCGGGAGAATCTGTCGAACGTGACAGGGGAGAGGGGGATGGGGGTGGGCGCGCAGGAAGCCCCGCAGGCACCAGGGACTGGTGACCCAGGACATCAGCCCCTCGAGTTCTCTCTGGGAATTTCTAGCACCCAGACTGTCCCTGACTGTGGGAATCACGGTGGGGCGTCTTCCTTCTAAGCTCTCCCTGGGACACCGGGCGCGCCCCCCTCGCCCCTGGGTTAGCGCACACTCGCGATGACCAGCACAGCCACTGTGAGGCCCGGCCTTGGCCGCGTGTGTCCTTTGCGAGTGATAATAATAAAAATCATTGGAATCGCAAGGAAGCCCCTGGCCCCGGCTCCCCAGCCGCTGCTGTCCTGAGTGCCCCGGCTGCGGAAAGACCCCGCGGCCGGGCCCGACCCACGAGTGAACACCGGGCTGCGGACCCAGCCGTGCCTACAGGACTGGCGCGGGGCTCCGGGGACAGGCCTCGCGGGGCCCTCCTGCGCACCGTCTGGGACGCCGATTTTGCCAACTTGGAGGACAATTTTTGTTTTCACTCTACCAGCAGATTTTTAAAAATCCAATCGCCGCTGAAACGTGCTTCCCACCCGTCCGGTTTGTTTGTAGCCTTTAACGAGCCCCGGCACAGCCTCCGGGACCAATGACCTGCTTTTATACTGAAGGAAATGTGGAGGCCTTAAGAGTTAATGGCGCTAAATGTGTTGGTTTTCCTGCTTTTTCCCTGGGGTAGGTAATGGGAGGGGGGATGTCCCTCTCTCCACTTCTTCCCTCCCCTCACTTTCCATCTCCCTCTCCCCCATCTCGGGATCTAAGTCGTCCTCAAAGCTCTCCAAAAAACTCCTTTCCCAACCTTGAGTACGTGGAACCACATAACCACCCCGCTGGAGCCTCTCCCTGGAGCCTCCTCCGCCTCTCTAGGCCCTGCCTGGGGTCCCACCACTTGGGTCAAGCCAGAGGCCTCACTGCCTGGTCCTGGCTCCCGCTCTGATGCTCACTTGCTGGGCTCACAGATTGCTCTCCCATGCCCACCCAAGTAGCACCAAGCTGTGTTGACTTAGGGGGCCAAGGAGCAGACCACTGAGTCCCCTCAGTAGGAGCGGCCTGCAGTGGCAGCTGCAGGAGAGGGTGGGCCTGTCAAGTCCTAATGACACCCATGGGGACCAGTGGGCTTGGAGGGGCCCACGGACAGGCCAGAGAAAGAAGATGCTCTTTGGAGAAAGGGAGGCATCCTCTGGACCAGGAGGGGGCCAGGGAGAAGCCCCACTGAGGCTTGCCAGGTCACCCTCCCAACCCCAGGCAGGGAGATTCTGAGCTGGGAGCAATTCCAAGCCCTCCCCGAGGACCACACAGACCCAGCCTCTTCTCTCTGGCTGTGTCTCCCTGTGTGAGCTCCAGCCTTCTCCAAGACAGGGCCAGGTCTATGTGCAAGGAAATTCCAGATCCTACTGCATCTCCCATAATATGCTCAATATGCTGCAAATTTGAAATCAGTGAGGGAAAAAATCAAGTAAACAACCAAAAAAATAATATAAACCAGAGGGTTTCTTTGGGGCCAGAGTAAGATGGGAAAGGAGCACAACAAAGGTCTTAAACTGAGCCGTATGCTCCCCGCGTCGTACTTTGGTTTCCAATAAGGTGGATATGGTACATTTTGCTCAATTTTCCACTCGTAATCACGTTGAGACAGTTCGTGGAGAAGCTGCTTTCATTTTCCTGAATGGGTTTTGGAACTGGAATTCATTTACTTAAGTATTGTTTCTTTCCCAGCCGACTAGGACCTGGAACCTGCCTGTCCAGCTGCAGTGTGGCCCCAAGTCTGTTGAGGCCTGGGTGCAAGCTCTGCATCAGGGCTGCATCCGGCCCATCCCCCAGATGGTGCAGTGGAGGGCAGACATGCAGGCCCCTGAGCTGGGCTTGGAGTGGGGACATCCCGGAGAAACTTCGGGGCCCCACAGCCTTCTGTGGGGACAGGAAGGGAGAAGGATGGGGAAAAGTGACAGAGACGAAGAGACAGACACAAAGACGCACAGAGCCTAATGGTTATGGTGCATTCCCACCGAAAAGGGGGAGATGGGATAAAAGAGGGTGGGAAATCAAAGCCTCGGAAGCTTCAGACAAGAAGATAGAGCCCCAGCTGCAAAGGAAGACATTCGGTTAAGGTGGGAGGGAAAGCATCAATAATAAAAGCTCTTTGCAGGGAAACTTTTGGCTTTGTTATAAATGGAAATAGGAGATTTCAGAAAGTGGGCTTTCTGAAGCTGGCATTTAGGGCCCCATGGCAAATCTCAGTGGGTTTCTCTTCCTGCCTAAGTGGACGTTGTCAGAATAAATTAAACTTCCCTGTCGGGAGCACTCCTGAGCTCCCCCCTCAGATTGGTGGGGGGGAAGACTGACACAGTCTCTTGGTCCCACACCCCAATCTCTCTGCTTGGCTGAAGAATGGCTGCCCGCACACAATCATATTCTGTCCTGCCTGGCCAGCTTTATGACTTGGCCACCATCAATCTGGCCCCTAACACGACATTTGTTTATGAGGGGTGGGAAGGGCTAATGGCTTCATGAGCTGTCCATGAAATGCCTATAGTGGAGAAGGCCTTGCAATACCAGGCAGGCCCAAGGAGCAGGGGACTCGGAGCTAAGCTCTGAAGCAAATGGCCGGCGGGGGGTGGGGGGGGGGGTGGCCTTACAAATGAGAGCCCCTCTCACAGAGCTCTCAGAGGTGGGGCAGGAGTAGAGGGAAACTGTCACTCCAACTGGCCTTGCTTTGGGTGCCACTAACAGCCTCAGAGAACACTGGTGTGGGTGCCTGAGGCCTGATCAAGTATGGACACCTCTTGTCCCTCCTGGGCAATCTGTCTAGGCAGCCTCCACCTGCAGAGGGTTCAGAGACTCTTGGGTTTTGCACCATTAAGAACAAAACTAATGACACTCCGCCTTAAAAACGGAGACCCTTCCTGCCCTATGTCCTTTCCTCGCCTATCAAAGTTAGGGAGAGCCCAATAGGACTATAAGGCACTCTTGTTTCCTGACCCTTGTTTCTGACCCGGCAGGAAACAGCCAGGAGCTTACAGGCCACCAGTACAATCGAGCCTTATTCCTTTGCAAGCATCGATTATTAATGACACAAATTTTGTGGAATAATAAATTGTAAAATGCATGCTTGTTTGCACTCAGTCTGGTGAAAAAGGTCTGCTAACTACACAACCCTGGAAAAGTCAGCACCGGTTCATCCCACACGTGCAACATGCCAAATGCAAGACTGCCTATGGCATGTGGCATGCCGGCATTTATGTAGTCGCGGCATAAATTGCTATTAAAATAAATGTGCCCATTTCTACATAAAGGACAAAATACTCTCCTAAAGATTTTTACAGAGGCTATTTTAAAAATTAGCCGATCCCCCGCCGTGGATCTGGACTGCTGTCACAGGCTAATTTCAAAATGTACTGGCTATTAGTCAAAATATCAAGGAGTTTTTCTTAGAATATTTCACAGGAGAATTATCCTTATTCCTAAAACAGTACAAACCAAACGTGCAAACCTCTAAGGAATAAGTAGTTCCACGTTAAATAAGGTTGGCAGAAGTTGGTTTTCTTAAATCGGATGTGAGAATCGAAAAGGTAATGTACTGATAGTAGGAGACATTACATAGATGTGGTTTTTAAAATCCGAATAATGAGCAGAACTTCTCTCCTTCCACTCAACATAGCTTCTAAACTTGCACAGGCAACGAGTGCAGAAATGACTACGTCATGTATGTTTAACACAAACACCTTCTTAGACACATGTATGTTTCATGCCTAATTTTCAAACATTCGAATAGAAGAGGGTAAAGCGAGTTGCTACCAAGCTTTGCTCGCGCACGCCTATCAACGCTCTCGACCTGTGGGCCGGGGGCTCCTCGCTGGCCACAGAAACCAAAGCACCGCGCTTCGCCCCATACCGGCTTCCTCTCCTGCAGCTGGGACCGGAGCCCCGCAAGGAAGGGCAGGGGCTGCTCTCGGCCCACTCCTCGGCAGGCCAGACTCGGAAGGGCCCCCAGCCGGGAGCGAGTCGACTCTTTCCCTCGCCCAGGTCACCCCAGCAGCTCGCTCCCGCCGCTGGGAACGGTGCAGAAAGCCCGCCGAGCTTTCCACTGCCGACCTGGGCCTAGGCCGGGGCTGACTGCGGCCGCCACCTCCTCCGGGCCGCAAAGCCGAGACCCAAGGAGATCGGAGAGTCGCAGGCACGTGGGCTCCGAACACGCGGAGCCTGCCGCTCGCCCGAGGGCTTCTGGCGTCCTTGAGGCCGAGCGACTCCCCGCACGGCCACTGCCGAGTGATTGGTGGCCTCTGCAAACCTCACACACGGCGCGAGGACGCAGCCCCGCCGGGGAGGCCGCCTGGGGCCGCAGCGCTGGCCCGGGCAGGTCTGGTGCGGCCAGGCCGAGGCGGGTGGGCCGGGGGTGGTCCCGCAAACGCGCAGCTCCGGGTCCCGCGCCTGGAGGCTGCGGGCCGGCGCGGGGCGAGCTGTCACCCGTGAGCAATGAAGTGCCTCTGACCTTTGCACCCCAGCTGCGCTCCGAAACACACGTGTGTCTTCACAACAAAGAAGGCCAGCGAGAGGAAGCGAGAGCTCGGCGGGGCCCTGCAGCGCCAGGCGGAGACGCGGGGTGACCCGGCGAGGGAGCGGGGCTCCTCCGAGCTTCTCGGCCAGAGCCCCGAGGGCGCTTCTCCCCGCTCGGCGGCCCCCGCCCCGTCCCCATCCCCGGCACCGCGCGCCTGCCACCCTCCCCCAGCGCGGTCTTCCCGGCCCCCCGACCCAGCCTGCGATGAACCCAGCTAAACTAACGGGGGTCTCCCTTTGACTCTGTTTTCTCCGACGACCAAGTTCAGGAGGAGGCCGCGGAGGCCGGGGCTAATCTGGGGAGGGGGCAGCGGAGCGGGGTGTGGGGAGGAAGGAGCTCCAAACGCAAACAGAAGCCGGGCCCCGGGCCGCCGCGGGTAATTACAGCTAATTAGCTGGAGAGCGTTCCCGTCGCGAGCGGCGTCCAGGAGGCCGGCGTCGGGGCGGGCGCGACTCGGAAGGGACTGGGCCTGCGAGAAACGCCCCAGCCGGAAAGCCAGGCGTGGGCCGCGCGGGTCTCCACCCGCCACCCCCGACTCCACACAGTCCGACCAGACACGTCGAGAACGGTACCGTCTCCGGCGGCCGAGCTGCTGCGCCTCGGGCTGGGCCAGCCCGCCCGCGGGGACAGGGCCGTGAGTCACCTGCTGCAGCTCCCCTTCCGGGCCTCGACACCCCAGCTCCGGCCGCGGGCCCTTTGTCCGCAAATCCCAGCTCCTCGCTCCGCTCCCCAAAGCGGAGCAGTAACACCAAACTCCTGGAGACTGGCGATGGAGTCTTTACCGTCGCCCCCTCCCCTTCCCCCGCCCCGAAAGAGGCTGTAACCCGAGGAAGCTGGAGGCAGCCCCGGGACCTAGCGCCGCGACAGCCCAGCGAGATTTAAACGGGGCCGTGAGGCCACCCCCAGCCCGCCTGCCCCGAGGAGACACCCGCGCCAGCGCCGCTGCGATCTTCCCGGCGATTAGGTTACGACCCTGGGGGAGGGGACCGAGCGAATCACAGGCCACGTAGAGCAGTTTTTGACTGAAATTAAAGTGTATTTATTTGCAGCAATCCTTTAACAATGATCAAATTTTGACAACAAGCAACAGCAATTACTGCTTAAGTGTTGCCTCTAGATAGGAGCGGCAGATAGCAGGAAACTGTATTATCTCCAAAACAAACTGCAAGGCCCCCCCGAACGTCTGTAATCAAATCGCCATCTCCCCAAGTCTGATTGGCAGGGCAGATCACCCTAAGATAATGAATTTATTACATTTCCTGGGTTATTTACAAAAGGGGGAGGGCCAATCCGGATTGTCCCATAGGTTTAACTGTAAATTAACAAGAAAAAATGGTTTAAAAAGAAACCACCCTAGACCAAAATGTTCTGCTCCTCTCGCCTTCCTTATTATTGCTTTAAATCTTTTTCAAAAATAATTGTTCTACAAACATATTTTCTAAAATAGTTTCCCAAAGATTAAATATCCCTTTCCAACCCGCAGTATATTTTTAAAAAAGCAATCCTTCTATGTAATACATGAAGGATTGTAAATGGGGGAGAATTATATACACACATTTAAAAACTGGTTTATTTTTCCTTTTATAAAGGACTGAAATTAATAGGAAAAAATCTATTCAGCATCTGGCTCACAGGGATGTATAATATGTATTGCAATTTTATATGGAATACACAAGCCAAATATTTATCTGTGCATATCTGGCCGCACAGTCCCATGTCTCGGCACACAGGTATCACCGTGGTAAGACCGCGGCTGATTCATGGGCTTAAAATTTCCGAATCATGGTCTGTCATTAGTGAGAAAACGTATTTGTTTATATACCAACTCCAATCTGTTTAGAAAAATATCTTTTACTAGGCTCAAAGCAAGCTGACTATATAGTACATTTTGCAGAAGATGCTGCAGGAAAATAAATCTAAACAAAAAGACTTTTAGTAAAATTTGGCATGGACTAGTCAGAGGGTTTCTCCATTTTTCAGAGATTTAGGTGGAGAATAGGTAACTTCTAGTGTTTTATCTCCGAAATCTTTTTTCGTAATAATTAAAGTTCTATTAAAGTATCCAGACATATAGGTCTCATTCAAACTGAATGGTAATTTATTAATAAACAAACAATGAATATGTTCAACAAAAAGAAAGAAAAGAGGATAGAATAAGATTAATACAGTTTCCCTTTTTATAATGAGAAAAAAAAGCACAATTTAAAGTTTCAGGCAATTTAACGTCAGGTTTTGGAAACACTTTCTGGCGTTTGGTCCACGACATCCAACTACAAATTAAAAATAAATTACTATGTTGCAATTTACATTTTAAAACAAGTCCATGAATAAAAAGAAAGCGACTTTCATAAACGGGGACTTTCCCCCTCCCTTCAACATAGGATAAAATAATATCTTACAGGTGAGAGACAAGGAAGAAGGCAAGAGAGGGGACACCGGAGGAGGGGAAAGCAGGTCTCTGAAAAGCAAGAAGAAACTTACGTGTTATCTGGAGTAACACTGTCCTTTAATAAACCATGATTTTGCTGTCTCTGTATAAAACAGTTTACGGGTTTGTTTATTTAGACAAGGCAAAGTGGTGGTGGCTCTGAATTAATCTGTTAAGAAAATAGAGTTTTCTTCGTGCTGGTGCTGGTGAGCTGAATTTTTGGAGGGATATTCTGTTCGCTGGTGTGATGAATATTCTCAGGGGTTTTTTTAAATTGGATTTTTTTTTAGTTTCGATTTTGCCTTGATGGGTTCCTTTAGCTTTTCCTGCTTTGGGGTTCGATTCAGTTCGGCTTTGAGGGGGTGTCAAAACTTGCTACAGTCGTAGACGAAAGCTCCGGACGTGCGGTACAGAGACTGGCTGGAAGGGAAGGCCATTTGACAGCTACTATTCCCGTTCACTGGAGAGTTGTTCAAGCCGATCCTCTGTGACTCGAACATCTCCCGCACCGAGTGGAAGTTCTGCTGCTGGCCCGGGTAGCCTGCGGCCGCCGCCGCCGCCGCCGCGCTCGCCAAGTGGCCCAGGTCTCCGCCCGCCTGGTTCAGGTACCACGAGGTGAGGCGGCCTTGGTGGGCCGCAGGGTGGTGGCCGGCCTCCTGGCCTCCCCCGCCGCCGCCGCCGTGACTCAGGGACGACGAGCTGCTGCTGGTGACCGGAGGCAGAGAGTAGTCGGGCAGGGGGTCGTCCACGGCCGAGCCGCCCGCGCCCCCGGGCGCGCCCTGCAAGTGGCCCCCGCGCTCGCCGGCCGCGTACAGGCTCATGGCCTGCAGGTTGCAGTGGTAGGTCCCGGCGCCGCCCGCGCCCCCCGCGCTCCCCGCGCCGCCGCCGCCGCCGCCGCCGCCGCCCGAGCTGCCCGCGCTGGAGCTCTGGCTGCAGGGGGAGCTGTAGAGGGAGCTCTGGCCGGGCGAGTAGGCGCCGAGCGCCAGCGGGGGTGCGATCCCTGCGCGCGAGGACGCGGCCGCCGAGGCCAGAAGGCCGGAGCTGAGCTCCGCGGCCGCGCTCTGCGGCGACCCCCGCAGCGACGTCATGATGTTGTCCACGCTGAAGCCCTGGCTATGGTGCGGCGGCGGGGCGGAGGGCGCGGGCGGCGGCGGCGCGGAATCCGCACCGTCCAGGCTGAGCGGCCGCGCCGACGGCAGGCTGCCCGGGGGGCTGCTACCGCTGGACAGGCTGCTGCTGCTGCTGTCGGGGCTCTCGATCTTGGGCACCGCGGCGGCGCTGCCGCTGCCCAGGGCGGCGGCCGGGGACAGGGGCTGGGGCGGCGAGGGGCACGTACCGTTCTCGGTCTTGATGTCCTGGATGCGCACGGGCGGCGGCTGCGGGCCGGGCGCGTTGCCGTCGGTCTGCTCCGGCGGCGCGGGCGGGGGCTGGCGGCCGGGCGGGGGCGGCTCCTTGAGGTGCAGCCTGTCCTTCTCCTCCTTGTCCTTCACCGCGTCCTTCTTCTTGAAGCGCCGCCGCCGCCGCAGGAAGCTGCCGTTCTCGAACATGTTGTAGGAGTCCGGGTCCAGCGTCCAGTAGCTGCCCTTGCCCGGCTTCTTGTCGTCGCGCGGCACCTTGACGAAGCACTCGTTGAGCGAGAGGTTGTGGCGGATGCTGTTCTGCCAGCCCTGCTTGTTGTCCCGGTAGAAGGGGAAGCGGTCCATGATGAACTGGTAGATGCCGTTCAGGGTGATCTTCTTGTCCGGGGCGTTCTGGATGGCCATGGTGATGAGCGCGATGTAGCTATAGGGCGGCTTCACCATGTCCTTGGGCTGCGGCTGTGGCGTGTAGGGCCCGTAGGCGCGGGCCATGCCGCCCGGGTACTGCTCGGCGTGCGCAGGGTGCGAGTACACGCTCATGGGGGCCGGCATGGCGGTGTAGCCGCCCCCGGCCGCCGCGGCCGCCGCGCGGTAGTAGCTCTGCTCGCCGCCGAGGTAGGGCACCACTCCCAGGGAGTTGGGGCTGGACACGGAGTAGCGCGCCTGCATGGCCCCCGCTCGCCGCCGCCCCGCGCCGCCCGCCGCCCCCCACCCTCGCTCGGGCCGGGCCGCGCCGCGCCGCGCCGGCCGCCGAGTCCGAGTCCGGGCCCGGCCGAGCTGGTGCCGGGCCGCTGCGCTGTGCGTCCGGCTGCGCTGCCGCCTCTCCCGGCGCTCGCTGGGGCTGGTTCCTCCGCGCCTCGGGCTACCTCGGGGCCCGCGCGGCCGCGAGGCGGGGTCGCTGCGAGGGGAGAAGGCCGGGCCCGGCCGCGGCAGACCGCCTTGCAGGAACTCGCGGCGCGGCTTCCAGGAGCAAACGGGGGAGAGCAGACAAAAAGAAAGAACAAGCAGGCGCCCTTCTCGCCACACTGCCTGCGCCTTCCAGGAGACTCTGCCCTGAGCTGCCGGCGAAGGCGGCCAAATAACCAGGGCGGGGGGGGGGCCGCGCGCCGGCCGCCTGCCCGGGCCCCGCGTCACCTTTTCTCGGTCTCTCGCGCGCCAGCCGCTTAAGGAAGCATTGGGAAAACTTCTGAACTTTTGAGCATCCGTCACCCAGGCGAGGACTTTTTTACGCAGTTACACTTTTTTCCGGGCAGCGGAGCCCCGCCCCGCCAGCGGCGGCAGCCAATGGGAGGTGAGAACCGCCTCTGAATGAGCCGGAGGCCGAGCCCTGCCGGCCCCGCTCCCGGAGGCCGGAGGACCGCGGGGCTGACCACACGCGCGCCGGCCGACCTGGCCCGGGCCCCGGCCCTGCGCCCGCGCCGGCGCCCGGCCCGCCGTCGGTTCGCCCCCCGCAGTCCACCTGCCTGCCGCCGGCGCCCGGCAGACCTCCCACCCCGGGCCCTCCGGACCCACGCCCGCCGTTCGCGCAGACTTCCTGGGTCCTCCCGGGCCCCGTGCGGACCCTGCCTTCGTCCACGGCTCCCGAGTGGCCCTGGCGTCTCCGCCCCGCCTCGTGCTGGCTCGCTCTCATTCCTTCGCCAGCCCCGCCGACGCCAGCGCTGGGGTTGCCCCGGCCTCTCCTCCCCGCCGCCTGTCCTCTCCCGCAGCCCCTTCCCTCCCTTCTCCAACGCCAGTCTCACTCGGGTCACTGACGTCTCCGGCTTTTCTCCACTTGGAGGTTCTCCCGTCCTGAACTCGGCTACAAAGGACGTGATTTTGAGGGCTCGGTCACAGCCAGGCCCTGTTCCCGGTGGGGAAGAAGGTTCGTCGCCCATCTGGCCCCGCTC
The DNA here is from genome assembly GCF_028885655.2 of Pongo abelii. NCBI lineage: Eukaryota > Metazoa > Chordata > Mammalia > Primates > Hominidae > Pongo > Pongo abelii. The sequence continues at coordinate 1,469,953 of NC_071990.2, read as the reverse complement.
CGTGACCCCTCCCCAGTCGAAATTAAGGCCAGGGGTGCGGGGCCCTGCTGGGAGTTTCCGACGGCCGTTCACCCGCGAAGGATGAGCCTGCCCCGCTGCGGGCCGCCCTGCTTCTCGCCCCCTCCCCGGGGGGCCGGCCCTTGGCGGCCTGAGAGTGCGGGCGGCAAGGGCTGCAGGAGCCCGGCTGCTTCCCCGCGCTCCCCTGCTCGCCCACGAGGGTCCCACCGGCTCGCCGCGCCGCCGCCCCCTCTGATCCCGTCAGGCGCGTTTCGGCTCAGATGAGGGGTCAGGCTGCGGGCTCGGTGACATTAGCAGGTGTGATGACAAGAAGCAAATAAATATGTCTAAGAGCTTAACGCTTCCCCAGGCCAGTCTCCATCTCCACATGCGCGGGGCTGCCGGCTCGCAGCGATAGCGGGTGTGTCTGGGGGAATGTACAGGATCGCACCTAGAGGGCGGTTCAAGGATTCTGGGGGGATACGCACAGAAGGGGCCCCGCTCGTGGTGCGCACGCCTGAGATTTGCCGTCGCTGGGTGGTTGGAATGGGACAGGAAGAAGAGAAATGAGGGAAAGAAACGAAGAAACAGGAAAGAGCCAGGCCTCGCTCTCCTGGCACGGCGATTCTGCCTTTTAGCGACTTGAGGAGAGACCCTCCCGGAGGCTGAATCCCAAGTCGCTCACTAGAAGCTGGGGGTAGTGACGAGTTCAGGAGACTGCGAAGAAGCGTGCGTGGCGCATTTAACAGCTCCGCTGCCCCTGATTTCCGACCACCTATTAACTCCAAGGACATGTTCGGGACCCCTTTTGTCTCCCCGGTTCGAATCCCGGCTTCCTCACGTTGGCAGGAAAATTCAAATTGCAGCTTCGGCTGTTACATGTGAAGGATGCTGACGTGTGGCAGGCGCATCTCCGTGTCACCTGGGCATTTAAAAATTACTGTTTCGTAATGGACATTGACATCGAAGGAAAGAGGACCTGCCTCTTCTAGAATTAGCCTTTGGAGGAGGGAGGGTTGCCCCGAGGTTGCTCTGAATCCCGGGGCAGCTGCCTCCTGGCCTGCTGTGCGCAGGGGTCTCTGGAGACTCCTTTTCCAGGTGGTTTGCAGGCCAAGTCACTGGTGGGTTGGAGAAGCACCAACAGGAGGCTCAGTACTTGCTGGTTGCCAAGGACACTAGACAGGGGCGAGGGTGGTGGTGAAGCCCCACGACTTGAACACTTTATTCGTGTTCAGCCCCCAGCCCGGCACCCTGAAGGTCTTATCAGCACCCCTGGTCGAGGCTTTAAGGAGTGCTCTGGCTTCAGCCTGGAGAAGACTTAAGTGGTCTCTCCCTGAACACCTCAGCAAGTGGTGAATTCGGTCTTTAAGCTGCCTTTTACACGGCTAGCGGTGCGCGGAGATGAACGCAGCGATTACGGATGCTTTGTTTTCCGAATGCGGGAAACGCCTTCGGCCCGGAGTTTTGCAACAGGCAATTGTGCCCCGCCGCCCCCTCCCCCACCAGCCTGTCGCCTCCTGCTCTTCCCTGCGTCCTCCCTCTATCGGCCCAGTGAAATGTAAACAGCTTGTTAGGTAAATTGCAAATCGAACTGCAGCGGTGTTCTCAGCTCTCCGTTTTGGGTATAAAAGTCGCCATTGTGAAATTAGTATCTGGCGTGCAAAAAAAAATGGAGGGATGTAGTTTTATCAAGATCAACTTTCCACTGGTTTAGCTCTGGATATTCGCCAGGAAAAGATATTTGCATTTGTGTTTTATAAACTTACTCGGAAGCAAGCCTCCAGTAAGCGGCTTGATTGTATTTCAAGCACTTTTCTTATTTCATTTTTGTTGTTAGTGGTGTTATTTGAACATTAAGACGCAGGCATGAAGTCTTCTGGGGAACAGGTTAAAGCTTTTATTTTCAGGTTACAGTTTTTGATGCCCGTTTCTGCTACTCCACGGGGTACTTCAGTCATCCTCTTCCGCACATCTCTGGACTTATTTGGCAGAAGAGCCCCCACAGGAACCCTTCGGCTTCTTTTCTGACACCTCACGGTACTTGCAGCCTGAAGGCCCCGCAGGCGACAGCGGTAATGGATGTTTGGTGGAACCCTCCCTGGGCCCACACTCCGCCCCTCCCCAGCAGGCCGGGCTACAATTCCCAGGGCCCACCGAGGGGTGCTTAGCTCGGAGGAGGGGGAGTGACGTCACAGCGATGTTCAAAACAAGGCCTCCCCTGGCCCCACCATAGAAAAGCACCAGGAAGGGGAATGTGGCGAGCACTCCAGGAAATGCTTGGATTGGGGACCAGGTGACACTGTAGGAATGTGTGTGCTGGGGGATGGGATGGTGTCCTAAATATGGGTCACCAGGAGCCAGAAGGAGCCCTCTTTCTTTTTCTTTTTCAAGTAAAGCAGAGGCAGTGGAGATTGGGATGGGGGCAGTCCGGAAAAATCACTCCCTAGGGGTGTGAGCTTAGCTCGTGTTGTGCGGATTGTCCCCGTCACAGCCCAGTCACCTCTGTGGGGTGCCTAGACGCCCTCTCCCTTGCCTCCCCGCTTTCTGGCTTCTCCATCCTCTGGGCTCTGGGTTCAGCCCTGAAAGCCGAACTGTGGGCTGCAGTGGGGAGGCGAGGGCAGGTAGAAACCAGCTTCAGGTGGGGCTCCACCTGGCCCGGGAGCTGGGGGACAACAGAAAAGGCAGACTTAGGGCATGAGGGAAGGCGCTTCTCCTGCTCCACTGGGGCAGTGATTCCTGGGGGCTCTGCACACACAGGAGGGAGGCTGCAAGTCCACAGCTGCTTTAGCATCTTTCCCTTTGCTGGGGGAGACAAAGTGGAAGATTAAGGCAATTAACCCCAGAGGGCCACTAGAAAACTGCCCACTAGGCTGCCATCACAGACCACTGGAGCAAGGTCCGCTTGGGGATGTCTTTGAGCTATTTAGATTACATAGATAATTGTCTTAGTTCTCCATTCGGCCTCCTTTGCTTAGACCAGAATCCCAGGGGTAGGGGAGGTTATCCTTGTATCAATGCCCGGCATTCGTTTTCAAACCACCAGGCCGGCAGGCAACGTTAGTCATCGGTGCGACTTTTCAGCGGAGGAAGGAGTGGGGACCGAACATCTGGGTGGCCGCGACCCTGGGCAGATACTCCTTAGCTGGGGGATTTTCAAGTAGAGGATTTGTTAGCGCAGTCCCTCCAATTCAGCCCCCTCCTTAGTAGAAAAATTTCTACAATAAACGAAAAGAGCGTTTGGTTTTCGATTGTTTTAAAGACAAAGTAATCCATATTGCCTGTCTACATGTTTGGATTAATCCGAAAGTTGCCCTCCTAGGGGCAGATCTCCACGGGAAGTTTGTGTGACGGGATAATTTAATGTCATCTCCTAACTCCCCTAGAGGGGCGGTTCCCCTAACTACTCACCCAGGAGAAAGCCAGCCAACACCTGCTCGTTCCCGCCTCGGGATGGCCCACCTGTCGCCCCTTTGCAGGAAAGCCCCCGCCTCGAAGGGCGTTTCGGGGGCTCAGAGCCGAGCTAAGCTGCAAGAGGGGGCCATAGGGAATGCGGGAAGTGAATCTTTAACTTTGATGCCCGGCTTCAAAAGACTCAGGGCTTCCTGTGCTCAGGCAGAGGTAAATGAAGATTCAAACTGTCGTCTTGCATTAACAATCCGGAATAAAAATAAAATTTGTAAAGGGATAGATGATCGGAAAGAACAAATGGTGCGGGTGTGCACGAACGAGCCCGTTTCTCTCCATCCAGGTCCCCAGCGGACTCAGAGCAGCCGCCACACTCCACGGCCTGGGAGGACAGAGGCCCCGCAGTCTCCCAACCTCGGCTCATGTGGGGGGCGCGCCGCGCAGGGTGGGCGAGTCCCCAGGCCCCAGAGTCTGCCGGAGCCAGGGTGCGAGGTGCGGGGTGCGGCGGGAGCCGGCTGTCGGAGGACTGCAGGGCGAAAGCGCCTTCCTGGGGCTGGAGCGGAAGGCGTGTGCCCCTGCACGGACGCGCCTTGCCTATGGGTGTCGGAAGAAAGGCTTTGCTCCGTGAGACGGACCCACAGACAGCTCCGGAGCCGCCGGCATGGCGAGGTGGGCTGCAGCCTTGCAGGTGGCTGGGTGTTCCCAGGTCTCCCGCCCCGCGCCGCAGCGGACCCAGGCGCCGGGGCTGCAGCCAGCCTTCCTTCCGAGGGCTACCTTCGCGGAACCCTGGGCCCTGGGACCTTCCTTCCGACGTCCCTCACCCGGGCCGGGGAGTGGCACCACGCGGACGCACCGCCGGGCCTGCTGCGGGTAAGGCGCGGTCGGCCCCCAGCTCTGAACCTCCTGGGCAGCAGCCCCGGGGGCCTGGGCCGGGGCAGGTGTTTGCACCTCTCAGGACGGGGACAAGGCCGACACCTGGCTCGGTGCTGCTGGCCTCCCCTGAGGACCTGAGGGCCGACGCCTCCGGGAACTGCGGATCCTCGCGAGTGGGTCGGCGCCTGGAAGCGCGCGCTGGTGACCTGGTGGTCTGCTCCCAGGCCGCCCTCCACAGGCTTCCCGCCGCTTCCCCGCGAGCATAAGCAGAAAAAGGGACGATGTGGAAGCCCGGAGGCCACTTGGCCGACCCAGGCTGGGGCTCTCAGGCTGGGCGACCAGACCCCGGCAGGTCCCGCGCCGCGGGAACCCGGGGCCAGGCAGCCGTCCTGGGCGCCCGCACCGGGCACTGCGCGTGCTACGAGCGCCCCCTGCCGTCGGAGGCGTTGTCTCCGCGGCGCCTCTGCCCGCGCCGGGCTCCCAGGGCCGGCTCAGCCTGTCCCCCCACAGCGTCCCCTGGGAACCGGGTTCCTAGAGAAGGAGGCTTGGGGAAGACCACGCCGCCGGGGTAGGACCCCGCAGGGCCTGGCACCTGGTTTTCTAGGCTGCAACTCTCATCCCTCAGGGTCCAGGCGGGAATAGCCTCATCGGGGAGACCATCTCAGACTTCCAGGCACAGACCACGGACGCTTTTGTTCCTGGAGTGGAGGGAGGTGACCTGAGACTGGGGCTTTCAGCCACCGCTACGCATTCCTTCCAGGCGGCCCTTTTAATGGATGTACACGTTACAGAAAAAGCAAGGCCGCTCCATCCAGTGAATTACATTGTGGGAGATGCCAAGGAATGTATTTACTGGCAGCCAGGTTTGCCAATAAAAGTTGCAAATAAAGACTGCTGGTTTCCAGGAAAATGTACTTCTGTTTTTTAAACACTCCTTAGTCTTAATTACCAAAAAACTAGCCTCCAAAGAACCGGTTTCGAGAACAGGACGAGTGAGTGGCGGTGCTGGCGAGGTCTCACACCCCCACGTGCAATTCCACACCCCGAAGTCGCCTATGGGAACAAGGACCGTGTACACCTATGGCTTTGCCCACAGAGAGGCTCGCCCGTATTTACATACGCAGCAGACACAGACACAGGCTAAACGTTGGCACACAGAGAGGTATGCATTCGGATTAGCGCTGTTTAGTTTGGAAGTGAAGAAATAAGAAAAGACAAACTATGGCAAATAGGCGAATTTCCACAGAAATAAATGTATGCGAGGAAAGGAGGCACTTGCTCTGTAGTGTTTACTTATGGTTGCCCTGGTAGTTCTCTTTAGTCCGACTGGGTTGACTATAAATGAAGGCAGCAGAGAAATGCAGGATTTACATTTACTAAAGGTCCGCTTTGGCTTGGGGTCACAAGGACCCCAGTGGGAATTAGAAAATCTCCCCACTCACTAGATGGAGCAACACCTCCCCCCACGAAAAAAGGAGTTTGGGGCAGAGTGTGCACGCTAATGAGAGGCAAATTTATTCCATGTTTCTTCAATCTTAAACATGGACACTAATAACCACAATTATAAAGACTGGTAGGATGCACAAAACACTTAATATGTGGTCATCCTGCTGTGTGCTTTAAATACTCCTTTCTCCGAATCCTCACAAGGATGCTGACATGGATATTATGATCTACATCTTATACGTGAGGAAACTGAGCTTAAAGAAAGAGCTTTCCCAAGATTACACAGCCCTCGCAATTGCACTCTGCACAGGCTCACTGGATCTAAGACGCCATTTATGATAAGGTACAGTGCTTATGAGCCACTAAGAGGGGAAAAAACTAAATTATTAAATATCATCAGTGGTAAATCTCATCTCTGTTTCAGTTGCTGAAATGTAAAAAAAAAATGTGCATTTCAGATCAATGATACATTTACTAATCCATGTAATCAACAAACACATAGAGGCCTGCTCCGTGTTTGGCTTTCTTCTAGCAGCTGGGTGTATAACAGAACACCCTTTGCAGACATCCATGAAGCTAAATGCTAATTATTGTGGGAAGGATGTTTACCCACAGCAACCCTTGAATCTATTATATATGTGTACACATACTGACTTGCACTGGTCTGGTTTATCTGCACACTTCTATACTCTTCTAGAGATGCTCACACCAGTGCTATGAGAAGAAACTGGTATAAGTGCATGCACAGAAAATGGTATATATTTGGACACAGACATTCTGTATAAACGAATAAAGGACCTGCTGGTGAATGCATTTTTCTCTCCTCCTGGATGCTATCTGGTGGCTCCTCTCCTGCTTTTCCCTTCATTTAGTTTCCCCAAGGAAGATTCTCCAGAAAACACAGCAAATAAAGCAGAGAGGCTCTTTTCTGCCTCTGCCTCAATGGTGGGCCCGCTCTTACCCACAGCTCCAGACAGATGGGCAGGCAGGCAGGCAGGCCAGGAGCCTCAGGACACTGAGGAAGCAGGAGCACTTCCTCTCGGACCCATGGCAGACGTCAGCCAGAGGAGGCTGGAGGAGGCTGGAGGAGGGATGGGCAGCAGGAGGTGGGTTTCAGGTTGTAGCTCACCTGCAGGACACCATGCCGGGGCTGTCCAGAAGTCACCAAAGTCAAGCCCTTGGAATCATAGGGAAACTGAGGCTCTCAGAAGAGAGCTGGCCCAAGATGAGGAGGGCTTCTACCCAGGACTTGCAGTCTAGTGCTGCCTTCCCCCAGCAGATGCCCAGGCACCTCCGCCTTCAGTCCCACCAAGGCCTAGCGACTAAGGCAGCTGTTGTCTTTGGCCAGGTAGGCCTTGAGGGTCAGGGCTGGGGTAGCAGCAGGGAAAAGGAGAGAGTGGGTAGCAGGGAAGATGAATGAAGGGCAGAGGGTGGCAGGGCTTTTTCCTTTTCCAGGAATTCCTCTCTTGCCCAGCACAAGCTTGGCTTGGGTCTGGACGATTGACCCAAAGGCCAACCTTGGGGGAGAGACGAGAACCCCGGACGCAGAGCCAGAGGAGGCCCAAGACCTCAGGCTCCGGAGGTGTTTGGCCACCAAGTGCGCGGGGCAGCAGGGGCTCTACTTTCCCGGGGTCCGGCCTGCCACAGGGGTGCCCAGGGGCTTCTCTGTACCCTCTTCCCTGGAAGAGCCGGGGAAGCCCAGTCCTGGTGGAGTGGGGCACGGGGTACCACGGCCCAGACTGCCCGGGGGAGCGCCCGGCTCTGCCGGCCGCAGCGACAGTCTGGGGCGGCCCTGCTTCTTCTCAAGACCAGCCGATGGGTCGGGGCGCCTGGTCTCCCAGTGTCTCCCAGTTGCGCGCAGGAAGGTGCTTTTAAAGGCCGGCGGCCGGCGCACAAGCTCGCACACTGCAGCCGCGCCGGCCTGTGTTTAGTCTGGCGCTGACGTCCTTCCTGAGCAGATGGTAAGAGGAAGCCTTCTCCAGGCCGTTCCTGCCGTCGCCCACCCGGCCCATCCATCATTTTCTCACCTACTGGCCCCAGGACCGCGAAGTCCTCACTGAGAGCTCGGCACAAAGTCCGGGCCGGGTCACAGACCCCCGCCACCTCGCCCGTGTGTGAGGGCCTTTCCTTCTTCCTTTAGCACAAAGGCTTCCATTATTGCATATCCCTGTGATGAAACACGCACCAGATTAGATAAGGTTGAATTGCACTTTTATAGGGTGCCAGTATTGTCCATGAGACACTCTCCTTTTATTTGTGAGAGTGTGCGCTTATAAGAATGGTTTGCTTGAGTAGGTATCACTCTCCTCAAAGAGACAACATCTACACACAGAGTGACTTCTTAGGGAAGGACTGCGGGATGCCCAGAGCGGGGGAAATTAGCTACTCGCCGAGAAAGAGCAAGTTACTAAAAGTTGCTGACATCTGGGGCCTGGCCCAGTCAGCCAGCAGCACTGTTTTGCTTTTGTGTGTGGCAATTCTGCATAGTGCCCGGTGCCATCCTAAGAAACGCACCCTAGGAGTTTTCATTGTTTGCTTTTGTGAGCATTTGCTATCAAAGGTGCTGTGTTAGGCGTATTTGTTTTGGTAAGGAATGCATCCAGAGGCAGGCAGACGTGTCACTGGGAGAATGTTTTGGCAGGAGCGGGGCAGGGGTTTTACATAATAGGAAAACAGATGCAGCTCCACCCTTCCAACATCAAGGCAAACACATCCACGCATTTTGTTTAATATCAGTCACATTGTCTACTGTCTGCTGGAAGTAGGTTAATTTTCTAGTAAACACCACTCTTACTGCTGCCAACTGTTTTTTCTGGAACGGGCTCAGACTCACCCAGGTCCTCCTGCTTTGTTCATTTCAGGTTGTCTTTGGATATTTTAAAAGAGCTAATGCATGACAATAATATTTCCATATACATATATGGAAATACATATATATATGTGTGTGTCTGTGTATATATACATATATATATAGAGAGAGAGAGAGAGAGAGAGAGTCTTACTCAGTGACCCAGGCTGGAGTGTAGTGGAGGGATCCTTTTGCTTCTAAACAAAGCTTGAGAAAACTTTGAAGAGAAATACCTTGTATTTCTCTTTCTCCTTAGTTGGGCAAATTTTGCATTTCCCTTGATTATACATTAAATGGAGTAAAATCTAATTTTTCTAATTCTTTTTTCTTCTTCTTGCTGGTTTGTACATCAGCTTTCCTGATGATATCTCTATAGCTCTGCCGATTTCAAGGAGATTCAATTATCAGATGGTGTTGACAGTCTGCTGTAAATCTCATAAAAGGAGAATTGGGCTTTATTTTCTGGCTGTGCCAGACATTTTCCAATTAAGTATTTAGAACCCAGAAGGCATCCCCGACTAGATCAGAGTAATATGAAATACAGGTCAAGTGCTGGATTCAAAGTCCTTGGCAAAGTCCCTTTAAAAACAAATTTCTCTGATATGCCCAGATCTGGGTTTCCAATATTAGCATAACTTTCAGTTTTATCCACCAGGCAAACAAATGTTGTGTCTACATTTGGGGCAAAAAGAAAATGATGGATGCATAATTTCTTTCTCTTAGGAAGAGTTTCTGGAATTTTGAGGAGTTCACTCTGGTGTGCCCCTGGATGGCCTCAATTCATCCTCCTCCAGGTGACCAATTGCTGGCCGTTTAATATGCATTATTTTTAAAGTTTGACATTAGGTGGATGTGGAGGGATAGAAGACAGAATGGGGGTGGCATCAGAAAAGAGATCAAACAGAGTCCAGAACTGTGAAGAAAGAGTGTGATGGGCCTTTTACTGGGACGACCTTCTCTGAGGAAGCACGAGGACTGTGGTGTAAATTCCCTCATATTTGGAAGGGCTCATTGATGACCATAGGGAGCAAACTGTGTGACAGGGAGAGACGTCGCAGGGAAGCTCCCCTTCCCCTGGTTGGTGATGCCTCTGAAACCCCCCGGATGGCCGTGCACAGAGCGTCCCTTGGCGTCTGCTGGCTGGATTGCGGACCTTTTGGCCGCAGAGTGAGATGCCTCCTCTTTTTTCTGTCTTTTCTGTTTTAAAAGATACAGGACCTCTCTGAAACTTCAGTGCTGATTGCTTTGACGTACTTGTTTCCTTCATTAGAGTCACTGGGCCCTGGGGAGGGGAAGGGACAGAGGGAGGAGGTGGCGTAGAGAAGGCCCCTCTGGTGAAGAGAGCAGGGGAAACCCGCACCCACTGGCATCCAGAACTGGGAGGGGGGTGGGGGTGGGGTCCCAGGATTTGAGCTTCTCAGCCAGCTCCTCCGTTCTAGGGGCAGCTGCTTCCTTTCCTCAGGTGCAGAGGAGACTGGGCTGGCTGGGCCTCTCCAGGCCTCCGCAGGTGGGTCCCGGGGCACAGGCACACGGAGCACTTTAGTGCACACGGGCAGGAAACTTCTGGACCTTCCTATCGCAGCCACCGAAGGGCGGATAAAGCACGTGCGGAGGCCGGCCTGGGGAGCAGAGGCTGCCTGGCTGCTGGCGGGTCTCCGGCGGAGGAGGCACTCAGGTGTGGGGCCAGCGCTGGGGCTCGCTTCTCTGCGGAGCGTGGGTGTCGAGTGTGGGTGTTCACCCTGAATATTTTCCGTCTCTGTGCGGAGCTCTATGTCTGCCCGGTCCAATTTCTGGCCACATTCCGTATACGCCATGAAAGGCCATTTTTCTTTCTGAAGCAAATCCAAAATAATACACATGATGAAGTGCAGGCAGGATGCCCGTGGAAAAAAGAACTTCTCCAATTATGTCAATGGAACGAAATAGTTGGGCTCTCCAAGCAAAATCTGGCTGAGAAATCTGACCTTCCTCCGTTGAAGGCCGAGGAGGTCCGGGGGACACCGCCTGGTCACCAGCAGCCACGGGTTAGACCAGGCAGTGCAAGGCCCCGCCGGCCAATCAGGCCCAGGGGCGCGACGGGCTTAGCCGTGCCTCAGTTTATTTTTTCTCAAAGGAATGAATCATATCTATCTCTTATAACTTAAACGTTTGAGCTGTCTTTTAAGCGGGGTTTTAATGAGATGATTCAATGGAGAACCTTTGGAATGCCTTTGAGAAAAACTGTGTAAATACAGGAAATTAAAACACGAGGATAAATCGGAAGCGAGAGAGTGTGGTAGGGCGCTGAAGTTATGGTTCTGTCGCTAGAATTGAAGGGACCCCATGCTGCTGGGAGCCGTGTGTTCGATTCTGACTCTGCTAAGGAAAGAAGCTGCAGACAGAGGCAGGCAGCATGGCTGGGAGAGGCTCAGATGCCTGCAGGGCCAAGGAAGTCTCTCCTCAGAGCACCTGCCTGCGCCTCTCGCCCATCATAGTTTGTGTATAAACCGTCTCAATGAGCTTCAAAAAAAATTGCATCATAGTTTGAAACAAAGGGAGCTATGAAGTCTAGGAAAAGTCATCCTTTATATGTCGCAATAGATATTTAGATTCGTAAATATACATAAATGACTAATATGCATAACATACTAGTTTACTCCAGTGTGAGTTGGATGATAAACACAAGTGAGGCTTTCAATAGTGAAATATTTTAAGCCAACTACATGTCCACTGCTAAAAACATCAACTTAATGGGATCACACAAAAGAAGAAGAATGAGGACTTTGCACAGCCTGGAATGGCAAGCTGCAGATGGAGTCATTTGGATGGAGAATGTTAAAGAAAATGCAAAATAAAAATGATGGCCGAGGTCAGGGGATGATGCTTGTATGATTGTGTAGGTTTTTAAATTACACAGTGGGAAAATAGAATTTGGAAAAACACTGTTTGCCATTTGTGAACTCAGAACACATTCAGAAAAGCCTCTGAGAAATCCCCACCAATAAGCATGGGACCAGCGGTGGGACAGGCAGAGAGCCTCACAGAAGGCGTGGGAAGAGAAGGAAGCTGAGCTGGTGGGGGAAGGAGATGTGTAAATGGCCCGAAGTAATTTGGTGAGAGGAAGAGATAAACAAGGGGCCCAAAGCCCTGGGAAGGCAGAGAAGGAAAGCCTCAGTCACTCCCAGCACCGTGGCTTCAAGTGTCACACAAAGCCCCTTATCTCCCTCTGGTCTGATGTTATCGCACCTTTAAAATGGTGAATCATTTTATATAACATTTGCTGATTCACAAAATGAAGGCACTGAGAATTAACATGAGGATGGGGGGGTAGTTAGGGGCACAGTCTTCGGGAGTGTGGATTTCCCTTGTCACCTGGCATAATCTTATCTCTGGGGCTTATCGTGGGGAGGTGCAGAGGCAGGGAAGGGGCCAGAACTGGAGCTGGGGGGAGGGGGCTGGTAAGGAGGGCTGAGGGCCGTTCTTTTGTTTTTTCTGGGCTGGTTGTGTGTGTGTGTGTGTGTGTCCCTGTGAGCCTCCAGGGCAACTGACTCTGGCTTTCCCAGGGGGAGAATTTACATGAAGCCTTGTCTCTTGGCAAGTCGACTATTGGAACTTCACTCTGTACACTGTAACAGGGGAGGAGGAGCTTGGGATCTTAGGTGATGTCTGTCTTAAACAGAAGACAGGCTGTGAGAATAAAAAGAGTGAGAGGAGCCAAGAAGTTCCCCGTGTTCAACTCCAGCCAAGATGAGCTTTCTTGTCCATCAGCATCTACAGAAAAGAAATTGCTTTTAAAAATTCATTATTTACTAGCCTGTTTCAGACGTGCTGGATGCCATCAGTGGCATTTTATTTGGGGCTACAAATTAAAGAGAGCTTCCATCTTTTGTACTTATTTGTTGCAAATTTAGTTGCTATGGGCTTAATGCATTGTGTTCTCTTATGATTCCAAATAAACTAGAATTGGACCTTGTTTTTTGTGTTTGTTTGTTTGGCTTATTTACCAATTTAGCAGTGGGGCATTGTATACCAACTTCAGTGACTCTAAAGTTAGTTCTGATAACCCACTACCAATGGGCCTTGGTTTTCAAGACTGGAACCAGTGGCTTTAGTTATTTCTCAACTTCATAAGAATGTATTGACAGAAATTATTTCCCACCCCCGCCCCCTCCCCTCCTTTTATTTTTCGTTTCCCCCGCAGGAATCCAGTCTGAGTTAAGGCGCCAGTGGGCAGGGACTGTGATGGAGCTCTGATGCCATCTAGTGACAACACCGGAGAAGCGCACTCCGCTGGTGTGAAAGCCCAGGCGGTTTCACAGCAGCAAGGTGGCGAGATGTGTTTGCCAGGTGAAGTCCTTGAGCCTTAGGACAAAGCATTTGCAAGCCAAGAGCCTTCCCACCAGATCTGGAGTGGAAATATACCGCAAGGGCTTTACTGCTGGGTCCATAGCGTGACTCCAGCTCATGAGGGAGAGAGAGCAGCTGAATGTCCCAGTGGGAAACCGGGGTGTGTTTTGGTGGGCCTGTTCCCCTACGGCGGGCCAAAAAGCCCTCGATGAACTTCGTTTTCCTTGCTTTGTGCTTGGTTCTTTCCAGCTTCAAATCCAAATGTACCCAGAGGCAACGGAGGCCCAGAAAAGCTGAAAATGTGTGTGCAGCACACGGCTCTGCTGACAGAGCTGAGGGCTGTGCTTGGCCAGCGTAGCTCACATTATCTCCAAAATTAATTTTGAACCCGTTGTTGCTCCTCCTCAAAGAAGACCCCCTAAACCAAGCTGTTCTTTTGGTGCTCCGCGGTAAACTTGGGTAGTGGGGGGGGGAGAGAAGAGGGTGGGAAGGCGGCGGAGGGCCAGTGGAGGGGCAAGCCCCCGTGGTTTGCAAAGTGCAGGCTGGCACCCGCGGAGGGAGGTGGGAAGGAGAGCCCCGAGGAGCAGTCTCAGGCCCAGTGATTTCAGGGAAGAGTGTGTGCTGCAGAAGTTAGGGAGCTAGGAGCTGAGTTTCCTAAAGCGGTCCACACCCAGGCAGCTGCTGGAGAGTCTGTGTGAGGCACGTGGCCCCCAGGGTCCAGATTCTCACTGAGAGAGGAAGGGGCCATGACCACCTCACCCTATTCAGTGCTGCGCTTCTGAACTGGAAGTAGACCTGGGGTGCCCGGACCTGCTGTAGGGAAGGCAGGCGCCCGCTGGGGCCCAGGAACAGCCGCCCACCCTGGCCTGGTGTGCCCCGGCCAGCACGGCCCCGCGGCCATCCTGAGCAGCAGCCCTGGCAGACATTTTCCGACCATGCTGGCGGCCTTAGATGTGGGTGTGTCACCTAAAAATACAGCCTGTGGAGAGACCTCAGTTGTGGTTCCCATGAAGGCGCATGATGGGTGAAATTAACTGATAAAACAAAATGTTTCTAACTGTCTCCGACGATTCCCGGGAATTACAGAAATCTCACCTTCATCTCTCTTAGTCATTGGTTTATTCAACACAGTATCCTCAATAAAGCAGCTAGGACTGCGCGCTATTGTGTCTGCCTGACCAGGCCTCCACGCCCCGGTGACCAGCTTGAGCCCTCCCTTTCCTCCTCTGCTTTGTTGTCACACAAGACACAGGTGGGGGGAGACTGTCACCTGCCTGCGCACGGCTGGAGAGCGGGAGGGCTTGCAGGGGGCGGTGAGGTTGAAGGACATTTCAGCATGGACAGGGAGGAGGAGCACGGCTGATGGAACGCCTAGAGAGCAGGCTGGGCTTTTGGTGGAGGGTATTTAGGCTGTATATTTTGAATGTTAATTTCTAAGTCCTGAGCCTGCCTCAGTTGTCGCCATCGGTTATGGTGAGGGCGCTGCAGCCCACACTGTTCCTCGCCACCACAGCTGGGGGCCAGCCTGTCTCACCCAGCGTCCTGCTAGGTCGGAGGCTCTTCCAGAGACCAGCTTCAATGGCGAGGTGCCTGCCCCTCCCTCCACCCTTGGCCCGTGGCCCCCAAGGGCCCAAGTCAGCATGAAACGCCTGAATCCCGGTGGGAAAAAGGGCCTGCGAGGTGGGTCCCGGCTGGGCAGGGCCGAGACACCCTGGGTACTGGGAGGGGCGTGGTGGGGCTGCCCGAGGCAAGAGCCGCCCAGGGATGTGGGATCCCCCGCAGTCGCTCCCTGCCCAGGTATTGCCTGACTGCAGTTATATAAAAAGCCTTTATGAGCTGGGGGGAGTGTGTAATGTGTTCTGGAAGAACACAAAGTTCATTGTTTTCCCTCAGCTGTGGTCACTCAGCTCCATCTGTGCCATAAGCGCTCACAACCTCGTCTCTTCCACGGGCAAATTTTCCACCGGCTTCCTTGAGGCAGGTTTTAGACGACAGAATTCTCGCCCTTTAGGAATGAAGGAGAAATCAGGGCTTTCTCTCCGTGCCACAGTGGTGAGGCGAGTATTCTACTGAAGCCCACCCTTGACACGTTTCCTTGTTTCCCGGGCCAGTGGAACCGTGTGATCCATAAGGCGCCTGAGCGCGCGTTTGTGCGTCAGTCACTCCCCAGGGGAAACTTTCAGCGCTTCCTCGGCATTTGGGTTGCACCTTAATAGACTCGGACTCACAGGGAAAGATTACGGCTGACTCCGCCGTCCTCTCAACGGGGAGAGCCCCGGAGAGGAAGCAGATTTGTCTCCTGGACTGTCGAAGTGTCCCGGTGCCAAGCTAAGCGGCTGGAGGAAAGCTAGTAACTGGGTGAGCCTGCCCTTGCCAGGAATTTCTTTCTCAGCCATTTTCTGTGCCTTCGTCTGACTCTTTCTTTTTTCAGGATGGTAAAATGAAAACAGCTTATCACACACATGCACACACACACACGCGCGCACACACGCGCACACACACGCGCGCACACACACACCTGAATTCACCATGGAAGCCGCAGGAACGTCACCGCCCTCAGCTGCCAAGCAGATTCCAGTGCGGGCAGAAGGAACACCAGTCAAGCCAGGGAGCGCTTCCTTGTCCTACAACCTCATCCCAGAATCTATTTTTGTTAAAACTCCAGAAGAAGGAAGGAAACCCTCCAGCACCCTCACATGTGTTTCTTTCCCACAGGAGAGTCTTGTCTTTTCTTTGTCCCGACGCCCCTGTCCCTTGGAGAAAGAGACCCGGGTCCTTTGCCAGTGGGTGGGGCTGCTGGGCAGGGCAAGGGGGCCCGAAGCTCCTACCTGTGACTTTCTTCCTGGGACGCGGGCTCAGAGTCTCTGTCCCTCCGAGGCCAGCTCTTCTGGACAAAGGTGGCAGGGTCTGGGATCCCTTTGGTTGGGCAAAGAGATATGCAGAAACCCGACAGATTAGCACAGGTTCCCAACAGCACTGGATGCGTTCATGGGGTGGGAGTAGCTTCCGCAGGGCTTCCAGAAAATTCGCTAAAGGAGGAAAAGTTCTTCCTCAGCCTCATGAAGCCTGACTTTGTGTCTGATTTTCTCACCCCTGTTGTGTGTTTGTAGAAGAAAAATCCCTGGGAATTGCCTCACTCCTCACAGACGCTCCGCACAGCCTTCAACATCGGCCAAGGACCTTTTCCTTAGTTCAAATGAAAAATGTGCTCTTTCAGTCCATGAATGTATCCCTTTATAGTGACAGAATCATCACATCACGCACTGTGCATGCGGCACCTGGGGGCAGGGGATGATCAGAAAGTGCTTTTCTTGTAGTGTCTTTTCCACTGAATACACCTCAGATCAGACTTACCTGGCTGCAACCTTCTGCTTATGGGCTCAGTCTAGGGGCATGCATATGCTTTTTTTCAGTTGTCATGTTATTTAAGTTTTGTTTAAATCGATTAGAATGAGCCCCTGCTTTCTTTGGTCTTTCATGTTATTGATATTTTTGAAGAGTCCAGAGCAGCTGTCTTGTAGAATGTGCCACCATCTGGATTTGTTAAATTATTTCCTCACAATTATATTAGGGTTGAACATTTAAAAATTATTTTAAATTCCGGGGTACACATGCATGTTCGTTACATGGGTCTATTGTCTCATGGTGGGAACTGGGCTTCCAATGTACCCAACACCCAAATATTGAATATTGTACCCAAAAGGTATTTTCACCCCTCCCCCTCCTCTCATCCTCTCTGCTTTTGGAGTCTCCCATGTCTATTATTTCCATCTTTATGTCCACGTGTGCCCATTGTTTAGCTCCCGTTCATAAGTGAGAACATGTGATATTTGATTTTCTGCTTCTTAGGGTAATGGCCCCCAGCTCCATCCATGTTGCTGCAGAGGACGTGATTTCATTCTTTTCTATGGCTCCATGGGAAGAAGCTTGTATTTTATTAAAGATTAAGCAAGATCTATGTTGCTGAGGACGTTTTGTCTGTGTGTGTGTGTGTGTGTGCGTGTGTGTGTGTGTGTGTGTGTGTGAACAGGGGTAGGTAGAGTACACTGGAAGGAAGTAGGACTGTAGATGTTGAGCTTTTCATCCTCCAGAATTGAATGTGGGCCATGCTGGTGTTTGTGGAGTTCCATGATGGCTGAGCTGTGATGACTGATGTTGCCAGGAGCTTTGTCTGTGTGGACCCGACCCTCTGCCATGTTGCCCAGTTCTCTTTCAAGTCAGTGGAAGCTGCATGGCCTGGCCTGGCACAGCTGCAGGTGATGCAGCCACTGTTGGGTGAGCCTGGCCTCATTGAGAAATGATCTCCAAAATTCTTTAGAGAAAAGGGTGAGATTGCTGTGTGAAAAATGTCTGCTGATGCCTGCAGACCTTCCTAAAGCTGCTTGCAATTACAGCCATACTTTATTGTCATGATGTTTCGAATGTAGTAGATTTTGACTGCAAATGAGCCGAGAAAAGAACAATATTTTAGCATGGTAGCTGCCCTGCTGGGAATACTGTTTTGCATCTGGGGCGTCATTTGGTTTTTTCTATTAGGAATTGAAAAAAAAAACTGCTGAGGGTAGAATTAGAAAGAATTAGAAAGAAGACAGCGTCACACACAGGGTTGACAGACTGGCTGCAGATTGAGTGCAAATAGCACATTTACCTGCATGCCCTATCAGAAAGGGCCCGAGGAAGAGTACCTGGCAGCCAGATGATGGCTTCTGTTTTCTTCCCAAGGTTTGGCATCTCGCAGCACCCAGGCTCATCCATAGTCTGTTCACTTTCTTGAAACCATCCTGTTCAACTTCTGTAAGACATTTTCTTGACAGAAACTTTGTTCATTGCTATCCAAATACAACACCTGATTCTCATGATCGCAGTAGTTATGTTCTACAAAGTCGCCATGAACACTGACTTAGCACATCATGAACCGTTGCTCCTAGGAGAAGTACAGGGTTGGGTTCCTGCAAGCCTCTGGTCACATTTTTGTCAACTGATCACTACACTTTGTTTTTGTTTGTTAGTTTTTTGTTGTTGTTGTTGTTTTTCTTGAGATAGGAACTCTCTATGCTGCCCAGATTGTAGTGCAGTGGCACTATCATGGCTCACTACAGCCTCCGCCTCCCAAGCCCAGGTGATCCTCCCACCTCAGCCTCCTGAGTAGCTGGGACTACAGGTGCACACCACCATGCCTGGCTAATAAAAAAAAATTGTTTTCATAGAGATGATGGCTCACTATATTGCCCAGGGTGGTCTCAAACTCCTGGGCTCAAGCAATCCTCCTGCCTCAACCTCCCAAAGTGCTGGGATTATAGATGTGAGCCACCATGCCTGACCTGTACTTTGTTTTATGTGTGTTCCTGTTTAAGGTCACTGTGTTTAACGTATGTTTTTGATTCATTAACATCAAACTCAGAGTGACGCCACCAGCACTTGTGCCTGAATGGAGTTTCACTGACACACCTGGCTTCTCGCCTTCTGTGCTCAGAAACACTACATAGCTCAGCAATGTGTTCGGGGCCATCCTGGACTTCAAACCACCAACACAAATGTGAAAACGGGGCACTCAATCAGCTGTGGAAAGGATGCGTGTTTACCACATGAGCTGGAGTGTGGCGTGGTCAGCCAGGATCATGCACGTCAGGAAACTCCAACGTTTTGCCGCTCAGCACATGTCCACGAATAACTGGGAAAGCAGCACCAGGGTTGATTTGGGAGTTACAAATAAGTTTTAGTTAGGAGAACAATTTACGTATATGGAATCTGTGAGTCATGAGGGCTGATCATATATTGATGCAGCCGATGTGCATTTTTAAGATCTGTTGATTGTGGATAATGGTTAACTCCTAGGAAGTGAGTTTTGGGTCTTATCTAATGTCAAACCACTAAAAAAATTAATTGCATTTATACAGTGTTTTGTTAGTGAAGACATGACTTGGGAAATAACTCTTTACTTTTCTTGCCCCTTGAAGTCTTTCAAGCTTGTCTCTCCCGGTTGTCTTTCTACATCTACCAAGGAAATCACCCACCAAACACCTTCTGCATCTCTGGGTGTGCAGAAGGACCTGGTGTTAAGCCTCATTTACCTGTCAACAATAACAGAGTTCTGGGATGTCCTAAAGACCAGCATTTCATCATCGTTGAACTAGGAATATGAGCATGTTCAACATATTGGGGGAGAGAATAACTTCACTTAGGGATGGCGTTTTTGCCCTCTTGGGCTATATTAGGGGAAAATATTTCACGTAAAGGATCTCTTTCATGTGGCCTTTCCACGTTTTCATGAAAAGGGAGGTTTATCAACTTTTTCCTAAGCGAGATTATGACGCTGCCCCCATAGGGCACCATTCCCTAAGCTGAGTGCCGTAGAGAACCAGCAACACGGGTTATGCAATTGTATAAACTTGGGAATTATGAGCGATGTTGAATTGTTTCCTGCTGCAGACCTTTTCAGAGCCTTCAGCAGCTAAGGTACATTTTAAAATCACAGGGTATGGAATGTGTCTCACAGAGTTGACCATGGAATGATCTCCTGGATTTGTGTTCTCTAGGCTCATTTTGGGAAACACCCCAATAAGGACTGGATGGATGGTGCACAGAATACACAGGGAGTGTCCGAGGCTGAGGTGCTGCCCCAGTGCTTGGTTTCTGGTGGTGTTTCCCTCATGGATAGAGGGCAGGCAGGGTGGCGGCCACAATGAAATTAAAGATTCCCTCCCATTGTCTTGCGTAAGTGAAGTGATGGTTGCTCTCTTTTCTCTTTGAGTAGGTATTAGGGGATCATTGCCTGGTTTTCAGACACTGAAATGGACACGCTCCTCTCTCATGCCTGATTGTGTAAGAAGCATTTATTAACCATGATGAGGAGCAGACGCTGCCCGGTGTGGGCAGTGCAAAGGTGAATGAGACCTGGAGTTGCCAAGAGAAGAAAGAAACTCGTAGTGACTTCCCTTTGATCTTGCTTTTCTGGGTGCATTGATAATCATCTCCACCTCAGTTACCAAACACAAAGATTTCAGGAGTGCCTCGGCAGAAGTTCACTGCTGGCCAATCCCAGTCTTGTAATGACTATTGTTGAAATGCTGTGGCTTTTCCTTCCCCGTTCACATTTCTTGTGTGGACAGTGTCACATGCCCAGCCACCAGTTCATAATAGTAAGTTCAAAAGATTGCCCTAAAATGGGCTTTTGGAAGGGGAGTCAATCGATCAATCAATCAATATCAAGAGGGTCATGAATTCTCAATGTGCCTCTTTCACTTTGTGCAATTTGAGACTCCATAACAGTCATCTCTGTCCATGAGAAAACATGATGTCACTGTAGTTAAAGGCCTCTTATGTGCCAGTCACTGTGCTAAGTACTAGGAGACAGTCCGTGAGATGTAATTTCTGTCTCAATTGAAAGAAGTAAACAGTAACAATTACAGCTGCCGTTTATCAAATACCCACTCTGTACCAAACACTGCTTGAAGGCTGCAGGTTTGCTCTGAACAATCACTCTCATATTGCTGGCAATGTTTCATACAAATATTTTTTGAATGGAATTGACTATAATTGTTGGGGAATAAATGAAGTTGCAAAGCACCTTGCACAGCGTTGGCCTTGTGGCAGGAGCGAAGGAAAATAGCCTTCACTGCCCATTGTAATTATAATGCCAGGCAACATCTGTTTCTTATTCATCTTTGTCTTCTCAGTACCTGGCCCAGAACACACACTTGATAAATGTTTGTTAACAATTAATGATGGGCCGGGCATGGTGGCTCACGCCTATAATCCCAGCACTTTGGGAGGCCCAGGCAGGCAGATCACTTGAGATCAGGGGTTCCAGACCAGACTGGCCAACATGGTGAAACACCGTCTGTACTAAAAATACAAAAATTAACCAGGTGTGGTGGTGTATGCCTGTAATCCGTGCTACTCAGGAGGCTGAGGCAGGAGAATTGCTTGAACCCAGGAGGCAGAGGTCGCAGTGAGCCAGGATTGTGCCACTGCATTCCAGCCTAGGCAACAGAGCAAGACCTCGTTTCAAAAAACAAAAAGCCAACAAACAAAAAATTGATGATGATGACTCAAGTAAGAAATAGCAATTAACCAGTCAGCAAAACAGAGTAGACAGACAGTCACTTTCATACTTTTAATTTTTAGACTTGTTTATTTTGCTCATTTGGAGAACTAATGACATGACTGAAGTGGAGACTTGAGTCGAGTCATCTGATAAATCAAGGCAGTGCCGGGTATTAGCATGCATTATCTTGATAATTCAGGCACAAATAGTTTGGGGCCACATATTCTTTGGAAAATGTCTTTACTTTCACGTGAATTTCCACATTGTGGATTGGCAGAAGTTCGGGAACATTACAAACTCTTACCATGAACTTAGGACAACTTGTTCTTAGATGTGGGTCTATATTTTGCAGGAAGGGTTACCATGGGACTGATTCTGAGTAGGCAAGGTTCTGCATGGAGATAGCTTTAGGATAAGTATATGGGTTTTCCTGTGATGTCGACAGCATATGATATTTCCATAAAGGTCACTTAACATGAGCGCACAAAAGCCTTCATGGGTTGTAATGCCGCAGCTGCCAAGCCAGGTGAGCCAAGTCTCACTGCCTGGGGAACTGTGCCTGAGTCAAGACTAGAACCGGCGCTGCCTGGTGTTAACAGGAGCAAACAGGTTCGCTGCAGTGATCTATGGAGTCTCATTTCCAGCTTCTTTATTCACTTGCTCATAACTTTCTGCCAAATTCTTTGAGGCTGAAAGCTTTCTTGTCTGGTGCTGGGCCATGACTGCCCAAAGGTAAATTTTTCTGGAGAGTTTCTGCCAGAGCTATTAAGCCTTTCTTGAATCAATGAAAAAAGAAATTCTTCATTTGAATTTGTTGGCATCGGTTCTCTGGTAATTCAGAACTTAGCTCAGTCACCTAAAAGATCTCTCTCTCTCTCACATACACACACACACCAATACTTGAATACACACATGCACACCCAACCCACACACATAAGCAGACACACACACACCCAATACACTTGCACACAACTTACACATGCACACTCACATACACCCATACTCTCACACACCATATACTCATACGCACACACACCCAACACACACCCTCACGCACACTCTCATACACCCAGTACATTCACTATACCACACACACAGACGCACACACCACACATGAACACACACACACACATGCAGGGCCTACACTCTTGGTCTAGCCCATGCAAACCTGAACCACAGGGTCATTTTTCCCTTGGGGGCACTGCAGGCTCTCACACCTGGTCCTGTGGGAAAGGGAGGCTGGAGGAGCAGACAGACTCATCAGATCATGCCCTCCATTCCTTCTCAGCAACAAACAAATGCACTCATTTGCCTGCTGCTTCAAAAGCAGGAGTGTGGCCTGGGTGCGGTGGCTCACATCTGCAATCCCAGCACTTTGCAGGGCCGAGGCAAGATCATTTGAGGACAGGTGTTAGAGACCAGCCTGGGCAACAAAGGGAGACCCGTCTCTACGCAAAATTAGAAAAAAAATTAGCCAGGTGTGATGGTGCACACCTGTAGTCCCAGCTACTTGGGAGGCTGAGATGGGAGGATGGCTTGAGCTTGGGAATTGGAGGCTGCAGTGAGCTGAGATCACACCACTTCACTCCAGCCTGGACCACACAGTGAGACCCTGTCTCTAAAAAAAAAGAAGAAAAAATAAAGCAGGAGCGTGAACTTGAATGGGAACAGCAGTGAATGCTGAGTCCTGGGCACATTCACTCAATGCCTGTTACCACATAAGAGGGGGAGAGGGACACCCCCCGGACCTACGTTTTTATATTGGTAGGAAATAGTAACCCTTGAAAATAAGAGGAAGGAGGAAGACACTGTGGCTAGACCCCCGCCATGGAGCTGAGCACCAGCCTGCCTCCGTGTCGTCCTCCGTTTCCTCTACGCCTTCCATACTCAGTTGAGTGGATGCCACTTGTCAATAGCTATTGTCAGTAGCAATTACTATCTCCAGTTGTCTGCAGGGAAAAGTGCTGGCTTGATGAATGAAGTGACTTCTAGTCAATCAGAGGTCTGGTTCTGGGACAGCAACAACCATAACTAATAGTTTTTTATTTAACAGACCTTTTTACAACCTGAAACTCTCTTCACAAGGGTTCTGAAAGATAACTGGACACTAACATTACCTGATTTGGGAAAAACTGAATTCTCTGATTTTCCATATTGAAAAATTGTATTCCCTTGTTCTTTTATTTTGCAAAAGGAAAACAGAAAAAGGCAAAAGTCACAGAATGGAAAAGGTCAAAGAATTTAAGAGGATGAATTGAAGAAGAAAATAAAATGTTGAGGTTGGCTTGGCTTGTTCCAGGGAGCACCTGGCTGGAACAACAGGGTGCTCATCGGGAATTCAGAGGCTGTGCCGACCCTTCAGGGAGCCAGTGCCTGACCTGTTCCTCCGGGTGGGGACTGAGGATGCAGAGAATGGCTCAATCAGCTGCACAAGAGGCCCTGCTCTGTGGGCACTGAGCAGTAGCCATGGTCCCCTGCCGGGTCGGCAGAGTTACCTTTGCCGCTGCATCCATGAAGGACCCTTTCTCCTTGAGCTAGTCGGGGAACCCACGGTGGCCAAGAAAATGCACCACCTCCTTCTACAGACACTTTCCTCCTGGCTGCAGGAGCTTTCTAGTAAGTGTTTTATTCTCTTCCCAACTGTTTCTTTTAACCAGATTTCACCTGCATGAAAGCCCCCAGTAGGGTGTCAAAACGTGGGGAGAGTGGGGGGATACTTGGCGGGATTGCCCGAGCCTCAGTCCCTAGCCTATCACCTCGTTGGGGAATGTGGCAGTTCAGGGTCATCATCTCCATGGCAGCTACGTTCTGCAGATTATTCCGTGCTAAAGCCAGGAGCTTCTGGGGGAGGGTGGTGGGTTTCACATGGATCCTAGCATTTCCTGCCCGTGTTACAGGCATGTGAAACACTCGGTTCTTCTCTCTTATGAAAAGAACTAGAACGAATGGAATCTGTACATGTGGCCTTCGGGCATTGGGGTGGCTCAGAAGGGAGGAGAGGTGCTTTGAGTTGGTTTTTTGGACAAGACCCAGTGGAGCAATTCTTATTCGCTCTCTGTTGAATGACAGCCAACACTCTTGTGCTGTTGATCTTCTCACCTCCGAATTTGCTTATGAATTATCTGGAAAGGTGATTGTATGAGCTTACCGAGACAGAGTTCCAGGGCCCCCTGGGGGAAGCCGGGCAATGTCTCCACAAGCAAAGCCACATGGGAAGGCCAGTGGGACACACAGAGGAAAGCCCCTGTTCCTTGCCACCGAAGAGAGGGTTTTCATGCTCTGAATTGGTACAGTGAGCTCCCCGTAAGCACTAAACTCACCTGGTGAAACATTGGCTCGTTATTTTGCACAATTGAAGAGATGACCAAGGTTATGTAAAATGTTGTGAGTAAAGGTTTTGACCTGACAATTCATAGAATACCCTTCAAAATAAGTATTATCAACATTTAAGAAACTTTATTCAAAAATCAAAAGAAAGCCTTGAGTTTTTCTAACTGTTCTCTGTTTTTATTTTAAATCAAATTTTATTGTTTGAATAGCAAACCATGAGCATGATTTAAATAGAAAAAAGATCTAAGAAGATAGACATTGAGAAGCCTTTCTCCCATTCAGGTCCAAATCCCACCGCCAAATATAACTACTAAGCAAATATAACTTCAAATAGTTTTGTGGGAGGGGAGGTGGGAGTACGTCCATCCCTTATGGAAATATATTCATAATTTTGAAGATTCTTATTTTTCATTGTTTCGTGACCCATACAACCTTGCTTTTTTCACTTAATATGGCATCCTGTTGGTCTCCCCTTTGTATACAGGGCCTCCCCTTTTAGAATTGCCTGGTATTCTATGGGGTGGAGAGGCCTCAGTTGATTTAACATGGCCCCTATAGATGGATACTTGTGCTGTTGCCAGCCTTGACCGTAACAAACACGGATTCAACAGAGCGCCTTGGCCATACGTCCTTAAGTATGGAAGTGGGAGCATCCACAGGGTAAATCTCCAAAGTCAGATTGCTAGGTCATGGGGCCTTGCACTGATAGTTCTGACAGACAGAAAATCCCTCTTCATCGGCATCTTACCTCCCTGCTCTCCTACCAGCCACAAGGAGATGGACTGTTTCCTCACAGCCTTACCAACCTAACGTGCCGACCAGTTTTTGGATTTTGCCAGTCTGATAAGTGAGAGATGTTATCTCAATGTAGTTGAATTAGAATTTCCTTTGAGTTCTTTTCATACATTCTATTTCTTTTTCTGTGAACTATTTATTCATTTGTCCACCTTTCTGTTGGGTTATTGGACTTTTTCTTCCTGATTTATAGAAGTTCTTTATGTATTAGGAAGATTAACCCTTGTCTATGATATGAGTTACAAACATTTTTTTCCCCAGTTTGTCATTTGTCTTTTGACTTTGTTGATGGTGTATTTTTCAGTTTTCTCTTATGCATAAATAAATAATGGAAAGAATAGTACAATGATCAGCTGTATGTCCACCCTCTAAATTCAACAATTTGAATTGACATCGGGTACCACTTCTGCCTTATCTCTGTGTGTGTGCACATGTGTGTGCTCATGTGTGGGCATGTGTGTGTGTGTTTGTGTGCTTCTAGACACCAAGGACTTCTGTGTGTACCTTCTAAAAATAAGGACATTTTATTAAACACTCATCATACCGTTATCACATCCAAGAGAATTTACAATAATTCCTTAATATCATCTCACATCCATACTATCTATGGTGTTTTCCACATAGAAGTTTTTGATTTTTATGTTTAGATTAGCCAATATCCCTCAATCTTTTTTTAAAATGGCTACTGAAGTTTTGCGTTACAGTTAAAAAGATCTGCCTCTTCAAGGCTTTAAAGGTAGATATCTGCCCTTGAATTTTTCTGCTACTTTTTGTGCTTCTATTTTCTTATGTTTAGATCTGTGATACATTTGGAGTTACTCCGGCACATTCTGGGAAGGGCGGGTGAACTTTACCTTTTTCCAGATGGCTGCCTGATGGCACCAGCCTCCTTTATTTAAAAGTCCATCTTTACTGCCACCAAGCTAAGATGTAGTCTTGATCATATATTGGTTTCACATATTCATTTGACCCTGCTTCTGAGATTTTGACTCTTTTCCACAGGTCTGCCTTTCAGTTTTAATTATTTAATTAACACCTTTAGAATATGTCTTAATACCTCTGAGGGCTGGTCCTTCTTCATTTTTCTTTCTTTTCAGAATTGTCTTGCTCCCTCCTTTTTTTCTCCATATTAACTTTAAAACTACATGTCTAGTTCCAGAAAAATCCTCTTTTAAAAATGGAGATGATGTTCATATATAAATGACCTTAGAGATAATTGATGCCTTTTTTTTTTTTTTTTTTTTTTTTTTTGAGATGGAGTCTTGCTCCATCCCCCAGGCTGGAGTGCAGTCGTGCGATCTCGGCTCACAGCAACCTCTGCCTCCCAAGTTCAAGCTATTCTCCTGCCTCAGCCTCCCAAGTAGCTGGGATTACAGGTGCCCACCACCACGCCTGGCTAGTTTTTGTACTTTTTAGTAGAGACACGGTTTTGCCATGTTGGCCAGGCTAGTCTCAAACTCGTGACCTCAGGTGATCCACCTGCCTCGGCCTCCCAGAGTGCTGGGATTACAGGTGTGAGCCACTGTGCCTGGCCATTGATGCCCTTTAATGCTGAGTCTTCCTAACAAGAGATGAGTAAGGTCTGTCCTTCCATCCACACAGCTCTACCCTGTGTTCTTCAGGAGCATTTTGAAGTTTCATCCTAAAGGTCTACACATTTCTTGTTATGCTTTTCCTGTGTATGAATGGCTGAGTGAAACCACCCGAGAAATGGGAAATGCGACCGTACGAACCCCCGCAGAACTGTGTCCCAACCCAGGAAGGCAGCTGCCATGGGCCATTCTCAATCGCATCTTTGTCTCCCTTCTCTGTAGATGTTTGCTTTGCCGCCTTGATGTAACCCCTAAACCGTACAGGGTAGTGGTCTTTCTTGTGCCTGTCTTAGAGTTTTCTGGAAGTGGCGTCATATTGCCTGGGCTTTTTTTTTTTTTAAGATGGAGTTTCGCTCTTATTGCCCAGGCTGGAGCGCAGTGGTGCAATCTCAGCTCACTGCAACCTCCGCCTCCCGGATTCAAGTGATTGTCCTGCCTCAGTCTCCCAAGTAACTGAAATTACAGACATGTGCTACCACACCTAGCTAATTTGTTTGTATTTAGTAGAGATGGGGTTTCACCACGTTGGTCAGACTGGTCTCAAACTCCTGACCTCAGGTGATCCACCTGCCTTGGCCTCCCAAAGTATTGGGATTACAGGTGTGAGCCACCGTGCCTGGCCAACTTGGGGTCTTGGTTGCTTCTCTTCCTAAACCTCAGGCTTGTGAGACGGAGCCTGCCTCATGTGTGTCTCTGTGGTTCACTGTTTTCATTGCTTATAATGCTCCTTTGTTCATTTCCTACTCATTTGTATCCGCTAGGTGTTTGGGTTGCTTCCAGTTTGGGGATGCTATGAACAGGCTCTGTGCAGCTCTCCCATTCGATGCTGTTGTGCCTGTGCATGCATTTCTGTGAAGTGTGTCCCTGGATGTGAAATTATTGGGTCACAGGCAGGGACACTGTCGTGAACATTACCAACAATGTACACTCCCGGGAGTCACGTCACTGAGCTGCGGGTGGCCCACGTCCTCCCCGAGTAGTGGCTCCACATGGCGGTGATTCCTCCGTTATACACCTTGATTAACGTGTGTCCCAGCTCCCGATCCCTGTGCCCAGTCTCCCTCTCTGGACGGTCCCGCTTCCAGTGTAGGGCCCCAAGTGCTGTCATGCTTCCCATCAGCCAGAAGCTTTGTGGTCAGGGACAGTGGCTTCAGGCATGGCTCTAGGTGGGCGGCCACCCATGAAGGTGGGAGTTGGTGAGATGGGGCGCTGCTGGGACAGCGGCACAAGGAGAGCACATGAGGGGGGCGGTGACGTGCCCGGAGCCAGCCTCCCAGCATTGGGCTCTCAGGTCAGTGCACCCCCCGCTGTGGCCAGCCCCTCCCCATCCTGTGGCTGTCGCGTGGGTGAACCAGCCCCACAGAGACGGCCCAGGAGGCTTTCTGCCCACTGTCTCTGCTGGGGTCTTTGGGACTCACTCTATGAGCTCTCCAAGCCTCACCTCCCCAGGCATCTTGGGTAACTCTGGGCAGGCCAAGTCCTCTCTGGGCTCAGGGGTCCTTCATCTGCTCTCCTGGTCTCATAGGACAGTAGCCCTCACCTGCCCCAGGCCTGACTCCCTGCTGCAGCCTCTCTGAGTCCCTCCTTCAGCCTTTCTGACAATGCCCAGCTGCTGCTTTAGTACAAGGACAAGCAGGAGACCCTGGTGTAGAGGATCCCCACCATCCCAGAGCCTGCAAGACAAAGGCTCAGGTGGAAGAAGGAGGGCGAGGGGCTACAGGAAGGCACGAGGGTGCCAGCGGGAACCGAGGTAGCTGGAAGTGTTGCTGAAACACACACTCTCATGCCCCAGCTTGCCCCCCAGGCCGGCTGCACCGCTTGCCCCTCCTCAGCCCACTCATGGCTCGGGTCAGCCGATGTCCCATCGTGTGCCTCTCCATGGTGGGAGACCACCGAGGGATGGACCTGTGCCCCTGACCAAGCCCGAATTATAAGATAATTCTTGTGCTTCTAAAGGCTTCTTTCTAAGGCAGAGAAGTAGACACAGGTTCTGAAGATTCTGATTCCAGAGTTCTGGCTTTCCCCTCCCTTTGTGGCCCCCCGTTCCACCAGCAAAGCATGGGGTGCTTTCCGGCCACCTTGCAAGCTGGGCTCCCAGGTAAGTCATCCACGACCTCTCCTCCAGGTGTGCTGGCTCATGGAGTTTTCTCTACGCTGATGTTATCACTTCATATAAAATTGGACCTTGGTTGTTTTTAGCCAATGCAGTATTATTATTTTTTTTAAAGTAGACTCATGAGAGTGTTCCCCAGCTGGGGCATGAGTAATCCATCCCTAAGCTGCTCCAAGTAACAATCCTGTTAGTGGACTGGAAAGCTGCTTTTTCTCAGACCATTGATTTCAAAGCAGAAAACAGCAGGTAACTCTCTCACATCTTTGTGTATCTTTTTTAAAAAATTTAGAGCAAGTGGTTGTGTGTTTCAGAGAAGGATAGGCTTGGGATGGTTGTGGGAAGGGGAGGATAGACGGCTCGTTCTAGAAGAGAGCAGACCTTGGTCTCTGCCCCTGATGCTGCCGTGGCTCCAGGCTGAGCGAGGAGCTCACACAGGGGAGGACAGTGGCCCAGGACCACCCCCAGCCACCAGGTCCACTGGCTTCTCTATCTGCACAGGTGCTTCCCTCTCGGAGGTGAATTTTCAGAGCTACTCGCACCTTCAGGGAAACCTGTTCATCATCTCATTGCCCTCCTGGACTAGGGAAGCTGGTGTAACAGAAGGGTCCTTGCAAGGAGTAGAGGGGAGGAAGGAGCACACAGGAAAGGGGGGAAAGGGCTGGATGTGAGGAGGGGTGAAACGAGGGGGGAACGCACCTGACACTAACCTGGGCTCACTCCCCTGTCTCTGGGGGCTGCTTCTTTTGGAGCTTGTTACCGCCTGTGGGACAATGTCCCTGACAGTTGACCTTGCTAGTCCTAGCACAGGCAGGCCAGCAACCACGGGCCCTGGAAGCTGCAAGTGTATAAATATATCATGGGCTCCTTGGCCCCGAGCCTGGGTGTGGTCTGCAGCTGCCCAGGTCTCCATCCTGGGCAGAATGGAAACCTTCTTCATCGGGGAGGCCCTGGGATTATTTGTAGGTCGTTCTTGCCCCGGTTGACTTACAGCCACAGCACTTACTCAGTGTTTAATGCTGTTGACCCTCTCTCCACTGCTCAGCCCTCGCAGCCTGCAACTCAGCTTTGTGGCTCCTTTCTGGAAGGTTTCCAGTGTCTCAATGTTCCTCTGAACTTGGGGTGCTCCAAACTGTCTGCGGTCTTCTTTTGGGGCTGAACTAAGGTTGGGATCTGCAGAATAAAGGACGTCTTGTTCTCACCGAGGCCTGCAGTGTTTGCCTCTTTGTATGCACCCAGTGTATCATGTCTTAAAAAAAAATTCCTTTCTGTGACTACATTACATTATGTATTTATAATGACTCTGCCATTCACTGATACACCCAGACCATTCCTGGAACCTTGCTTTCCCCCATCATCTTCCCGCTGTTTCTCTATATCTGCCACGGGAGCAGACATGAACTAACAAAAATGTGGCCTCTCTGCCTTTGGAGGGCTTTGATGTGGTGATAAGTGTGTTCTTCCCAGGTAAAGAAAAGTCCCATCCGTGGTCTCTTTTGAGCCTGGGGAATGGTGTGCATCTCAGCCCAGATCTCTTTGCCTACTGACGTGCTAAACTCAGGCTGCAGAATCTCTCTAGAAATCGGAAAAGATGAACTCTGATTTCAGAATCCAGAGGGATCCCTTTTCCCTCCCGTTAGGGGAGATAGGGCCATCTGCTGTTCCCATCATCAATTCCTCTTCAGTCTTTCTTGCTCATTTCTTCCAAGATATTACCTGATTTTTTTTTCTTGCAAATTACAATTTAAGATCATGGAGTTTCAGGCCAGAAGTCTATTAGGGACTAATTTTGGAGCCGGGGCATCTGAGCATCAGAGGGGAGAGATGTGACCTGACCACCGTTGTGGTTAGCTGCTGGTGCACTGGACCAGAACCCATGCAGGATGTTTTCCAGACCATTTGTTCAAACAGCTAATAAATGATCAATAAATCTGAATGTAAGCGAGAACTCACTGGGCATTTCCCCACAATGCCTCATCCTCAATTTATGAGGAGGGAATTTGTACTATTTTTCCTGTGCGTGGCCACTGGGCTTAAATTCATCATACCTAGCCTAGCCTCTGTGGAAAGGACTGTGGTCAAAATCTGACTAATTCATCAATGAATTTATGGTCTGTTCAAAGCCCACGTAAGAAATGGAAAGAACCATGGCCAGTCTCCGACAACAGGAGGATTTATTTGGTATGAGATGGTTACCATAGAGGGACTCTTTATAATTTGTTGGATACAAGGTTCTTGCAACCGTGGAATTTTGGACATGTGGCATTATTGTTTTTGGAGAGCTGGTGGAGTAGCCCACTCAATTATCAGTTGTGCTTGGATGAGCAATAAATTCCAGTGAAGAAATACAGAAAGCAGAGCAGCAGGCCTTCTTCCCGAGAGCGCCGGGTGCCGCGCAGTCCCTCTCACCCCTCCCTGCGTCTCACTGGTTTTTCCTTGCAGTTTCAGTTTTGAGGTGTTCAAAAGCAGGATTCTCTACACAAAATAATAAAATGTAAATGTAAAAACAAATCCCGCCACTGGCGTTTGAAGGCAGGTTGTTCTGTACCCAAGTGCCAGCTTCCTTTCCAAAAGTGGAACATCACGGAGGAACGCGGGGCCCCGGCTGACGGTGCGCGGTGTTTATTCTTGCCTTTGCCCTCAGGACTCAGTGTTCCTTCTTTCCAGTGACAGCTTGACAGATGGCATCCAAGGTTCTCGTCGTCCTTCTTGGGACGGTTGTTTCTTACCGTTTAATGATCACAGTGTGGAAATGTAACATTGAGCTTTGAGGCCGCTGTTGTTTCCAAATTCTTTGACAGCTACATGCAGTTTAGTGCGCATGTATTCCGCCCCCTTTCAGTGCCCATTTTCAGATATTCATCCTCATTCATCCTCATTCATCCAGGACTTTTGACCTGTCCTGGATGCCAGCTAGGAGTGTGGCAGGCATGGCAGGGGCGGGTAGGGCTGGCAGGCACAGCTGCCCCCACGGCTGGGGGTGACCAGCTGGGGCTTGGCTTTGTCTGCACACCACAAATGTCTTCCAAAGTTGGCCTGCGGCCGGGGGGGCTCCTGAAGCCTGAAATGGACCAGGGGATGCTAATATCTCACCTCTCCCAATTCAGGTCCCCGGCTGCAGGCAGTGGGAGATCTGGGCAGCCAGTGTCCTGGGAGAAGGATGCGTGTCCCTCGACCCTCTATGGGATGTTTGCTAGCAGAAGCTGGAGGGGCTGCAGCCAGAAGGAGTGGCCGAGTGAGGGGGCATTCAGGCCAAAGCAGTGGTGGGAGGTGGTACCTCTGAGGGGGGGTGTGGAGGCTGTCTAGGTTGGGGGCCCCCTGGCCGGGCCCTTTTCCATTTACTCTCTATGTATTTGTTACACATAACAGAATCATTTGACAGCATTTTCTGATAGGGCCCTGAAGTTTATTGAAAATGGTGCATCTCAGTTGCTTGCCTCCAAGGGTGTCGAGTATGTTCCATTCACTCCAGAACAGGGTTCTGAAGCTCAGACGCTCCCAGCAGCCTGGCGTGGTGGCTGTGCTGAGTGGGAGTGGGACAACTGACCAAGGGGTAGGTGCTCTCAGCCCCACAGATGATGCCACACGGGACGGTGGGCCTCACGAAGCCTCATTTTCCAATCCATGGAGAGGAGCAGGAAACGGGACTTTCAATGGTGGCGACTAATTCACCTCTTTCAAAAGAACCAACAAAATGCCCTGAAGGCCAAACACAACCATTTTGGGTCTGTTTGCTTTCCCATGGTCACTACTATTTTCTAGTCTTCCTCGTAATGTCAAGAAGAGACACTAGCTGGTCTTTCCTGAAGAGCTTTGTCTGAAATTACTGGGAGTTAACGTACTCATTAAGTTAGGTTATCCATTGAGCAATGGTGGAGTCTGGGCCCTGGCTGTGTCTTTTTCCAACTCCTCCTCTTTCATTTATTGCCAGGACTAGTTGTTCTGCATGTTATTTCATAAACTGACCTCTAAGGAATACGTAGTAAAATAGCATGAAGAATTTGAGAGCCCAAGTCCATCAATTTGGGGTGTGAGTACAAGTGAGGAAGTCCTGTAGGCACCATTAGGTGAATTGCAAATGTAAGTGCATTCCCGGTCTCAGGGATGTTTATGGGATCTCTGTAGAGGTCTCTGTCCTATGCAAACATTCTGCCCCCCGGGCTGTGCCTCGGGTGCTTCTGGGCTTGTGAACTGACCTCAAAGACAGTGCTTCAGACCCTTTTCGAGGCTAGGTTTTCTAAACCCCCGGTGGTGACCCTGCCGCACAATGGGTCATAACTAAAAATTAAAAATGAAGTTTTAATTTCCTTTCCCACTGGGGCCAGAAGTTCAGAGAAAACAAGGCTGGCAGGCGGTTTACTGGCAGCCTCCTTTTCCCAGACCTTGCCGCCAGGAGTGTCTGTCACGAAGCCTGTTGAAATGTGCACTTTAATCATCAAAACTGCATTTTCGGATTGTGGGGAGCCACAGTGCTGCTTTCCCATCAGAACAAGGCCAGCCTTTCATTCCCCACTGAGTGCCGTCTTTCCTGCTTTGGCTGAGGTCTGGGTGTGAAGAAACGTTTCAAAATAGGGCTTCCGGGTCTGCCGGTTTTGGAGAGAGAACTTCTGGTGTTACTGGAATCCTTTTCTTTGTGAACAGGAGCAAATGCAGTCTGAAGCCCTGAGACCACAGCCTCTGTGGCCCGTGGGGGAGTCAGTGTTACGCCTGTGCTGAGGCCGGAGTGGGGCTGGCTTCTGGCGTGGGGAGGCTGTGGGGCAGTGGGGGTTTTGGCTCTCTTCCTGGTAGAGCAGGATGATTGCCCAAATCTCCCTGCTTCCCAGGTGGACATGACTCTCCTATGAGAACGCCGCGCAGGACGCTCCTTCCCCTCTTTCACTTTGCTGCTTACAGCTTGAAGCTGTGGGGGAACTGTCAGCCGTTTACTAAAACCTCAGCTGCTTTTTCTAAAAACCAGACTTGCGCTTTTAAACCGCTCCCAGGGGATCGCTGGCCACTGCCTGCATCAGCTCTGAGGTGACAGGGCTCTGTGGGCTGACAAAGAGCCTGGGAACTTGGAGCTTGTGAGTTTTATGGTCCCAGCTCACTCCAGCACCGAAGCCCTCTGAGGCTGTTCAGGGCCGGGGTTCCCAGGCCTACCCACACCTACAGAGGAGGCCCGGCCAGGGCAGGCACTGGGGGAAGGCTCCAGGCTCCTGTGTGGGTGGGTGGTCATGGCCCTGACACCACAGGGCAAGCTCAGGGCCTTAACAGAACTCTGCCCTTGTGGGGGACGGAGGGGGGTTATGTGAAGATAAAATCTGTGCAGGGGATTAGAGGAAGGGAGCTCAGGTTTATTGAGTTGCTAGCTGGGACGGTAATTAACACTTCAAGGTGCGGGAAGGAGAGAGCTAGTGAGCAAACACCAAGGCGGCCCTCCCTGCATTCTCCAGACACTTAGAAGACACAAGGCTGAGAAGGCTCTGCTGTTTTTTTCACAGATGAGAAAGCTGACACTGCAGGAGGGTTAGCGTGGAGCTCAGGGACACAGGGTTCACAAAGGTTGGGTCAGGGACCCAGCCTTTTCCCCTGTGGGAACTGCCTTTCTAGGGCCATCGAAGAAATTTTCAGAGCCAAAAAATCTGATCATGATCTGATAAAGGAACTCATCGTCCATAATTTAGACTGTTCTGGAAAATCAGAGCTGTGGCCATCAGGTCATTATGTGGGGAAAGGACACCGCCTGGGTCATTTGCCAAGGCTGCTGGTCCGGATGGGGCCCATTGTGGGTGCAAGGCCTGGAGCTCATTCAGCCGAGAGTGGATGCCTTGGGGGCAATTGTGCAAGCTGGGAAACCTGGTGTGGGAGAGAAATCGCTGAGTGAGGATTATTCAAAGTCGCCTGTTCTTGTTCCAGGCCGTAAAGTCCGGCCCGGGATTGCGGATGGGCAAGAACTGGGCCTAGTTGGTGCAGTCTTGCTTTAAGTTGTTTGCCCTTGAAGTAGGAAACAGCAGTGCAAAGAATATAAAGGAGATGGGGTGTGGATGGCAGCTGTGGCTCCCCTTGTCCCTGTGAGTTTCTCAGTTCTGTGCCCAAGCTCCCTGCTCTTGGCAGGCTGCCCTGCGTGGGTCGACTGCCAGTGTGGGGGAATGTTGAACCGTGTGCTCACTGCCTTTTATATTTCCAGCCACATCAGCCCCAGAAACAGCAGAGACAACCATAGAAGGCAACGCTTCTCCTCCGTGAGCCATGTCCCCCAAGGCTGGCGTGAGGGGCGCTGAGGTTTATGCGGAGTGATTGCTGGGCTGCCTCCCTTTCTCTGGGCCCAGGAGTTTCCCTCTGATGCCTGCTAGGGACTTTGCGTGAGCAGGCCTGGCCATGCCCACACACAATAAGGAGACCTGACTTTTCACCCAGAGGTTGCAACCTGGCAGCTCACAGGTTGGATTCATTCTGCAAATGTGTTTTATTGGATCCACATAGTGTTTCCAAACATTCTGAATCATTATTTTAAAAATCAGGAATATTTAAATTAAAGTCTGGATTTCCAGCTTCTGTTCCAAAAATCAGACCATCTGGCAATACTGTACCTGCATTCCACATGACAATCGGTGATGGGAAGCCCTGTGAACCTGGGGAGGCTATGAACACATCTGCGGATGATCCTCAATCAGAAAGCAGACCATGAGAAAGGGCAGCACGCGGATGCCGGCTCCTGCTCTGCTCACCTGTGCCTCTTTGTGCAGCTGGATCTGCCAGCCTATTTGAATCTAATCCCTGTTAAATATTTGTGTTTTTATGAATACCTCTCGCTTTGATTCTTTGCTCACCAAACAACTTCCCTATTATAATTTGGCTTCAGTACTGACCACCCTGAATAAGAGATGGCACCAGATCTCTGGACTGTGGTGAATGCAACCAAGTAAACTCTACCTTGTGCAACACTTCATCCCCCTACCTCATTGTATCCCTTCCTTTTAGCATCTACAACTGTAGGAACTGGCAACTGTATGGAATCGAGGGGCCTGGCCAGAGGCTCTAACTGCTCTAACTGAAAAAACTGCTCTAACTCCTGCGAGCTCACTGGCTAGGATTCCCCAGCATTGATGGCAAGTGGTTCTGGATCTCTCCAGCATCTCACAATGCTCTTTTAATTTCCACCTGCTGATCAGGAGGTATAAGAGAAGGAAGCAAATCTGAGAACAGAACTATCACTGGAACACATTCTGAATGTTACCCCCAGTTCCATTTATCTTTTGTTGTGTAATAAGCCACCCCAAACTGCAGGGCCTAAAACAGCCATTCTCTATGTCTGACAAGTTCTGTGGGTCAGATTTTGGTTGGGACATGGCAAGGACAGCTTGTATCTGTTGCACAATGTCTGGTCCTTAGCTGAACAGCTGGGGACAATTTAAATGTTTGGGGCTGGCATGTGGGCTGAGATGACTTGATGGCTTGGCTTAGCTGGGTTTCTCCATGTGGCTTGGGCTTCCTTATAGTATGGCAGGCTCAGGGTAGCCAGACATCTCACAAAATAGCTGAGGATCCCTACAGCAAGTCTTCATCAGACAAGACAGAATCTGCATGATATTTTATGAGCTAGCTTTGAAATTGCTTATTTTATTATTTTTAAAGGAAAAACATATTCCAATACAGATTGGTTTTAAATGAAAGTAATTTTATCTCCCCCTCCATCCTTCCATTAACAATTTCTTAAATATTCTCCCCTAAGCATGATTATGCTTAAATAAGCACATATGATGAACTCACTTCTGGAATGGTGGTGTGAAGAGCTCCATGGACATGTTCCCTAGCCAAACAACCATAGCTAATTAAAATTATTTTATTAAAGCTCAACCATTTAAAACTTCTGGATGTTGTCTTAAGAGCATTAAATGAATTAACAAATAGTTTTTTCAAGAAAGTCTATTAAATCTCTGTAAGAAGAGCAAGGGTCTGTGGAACTTAGGCCACAACCTGCTCTCCCCACCAGCTCATCATGATGGCAGTCACACTCCAGGTGTGTGTGCTCAAGACATGGGGCTTCCTCTCCCACCAGCTCTCAGTCAGGGGCTACAGTACCTATTCAGAAGGGGCAGGCCACCAGCATTTCACATCTTCCCAAGTTCTGTGTTGAATAGGTTAAATTCCATATGAGTGTGGCTGAGGTCAGGGGCTCCCTTCCTCCATTCAGCTCTTTTTCATAGAGTGGAAGGTCTACCCCAGATGTGGCAGGCTAAGAATACTGTGGCCCCAATTGCTTTTGCCCAGCTCACTCATTGGGTAGAAGTTCCATGCTGGGAGAGGCAAGGCAAAAAGATCAGAGAGGCTACTTTCCCTGCCCAGGATGCTGCTCATAAAGATGGGGTGTTGCTCAGCAGTGGGGAGAGATTTTTGCCTGGCAGAAATTGGGCCTTAAGAACAGAGAGCTCTGAAGCTTTCCGTAAATGAACTGACTTTATTTAGAACAGAATGTGGGGGAAGTTCACCTCTAAGGGAGCTCTCAAAAACAATAGACATTCCGGTAGTAAGCACTGGAGAAGAGGCTGGAAGCTCCATGAGAGTAACAAGTGAAACTGTGGATCAGCTAGCTTATAAAAAATAACCATGGAAACAGACATCTAAGAAGGGCCTTCATGAGGCTCAAAAACAAAAACGAAAACAAAATCTCAAAGCTAGCTCAAAAACTATCCTTGCAAAGGGGCTTGAACTTGATTGACTGAGACTGTGGAGCAATTTATGCACCAGGACACTATCACAAACAATAGAGCAACCAACAGGCAATTAGTAGAGTCTAATAGCTGGGTGAGATATCAAGAGACATAGACATAGACAGCTTACAGACAGATCAGGTAAACAAACAGTGAAAGAGAACCCTGCTAAAACCACTGTTATCCCATGATGACTACGTACGTGCTCAAGGCTGTGCTTTCTAGGGAGCAACATCAGTGCCTTTACACTGCAGGAAAAGTAGACTTCACTCAAATGGGCCAGCCAAATTACTAAATAGATAAACAACAAAGAACAACAATCTCCAGAGACAGGGGCTTCAGGGAAAATCAGTATTCTGAGTGGCTATAGTATACTATCTAAAATGTCAAATTTTCAACAAAAAAATCATGAGGCATACAAATAAACATGACAGGGAGACTTATACATGGGAGGTAAAAGCAGATAACACAAACTGTCAGAGGGCCTAAACACAAGACTTAACAAAGATAACCATCACAAATATATCCAAAAAACTAAAGGCAACCATGTTTAAGGAAGTAAGAGAAGAGATGATGATGCTGTCTCATTGAATAGAGAATATCAATAAAGAGATAGAAATGATTAAAAAGATTCAAATGGAAATTCTGGAGTTGAAAAGTATAATAACCAAAGTAGAAAATTTACTAGAGGAGTTCAACAGTAGGTTTGAACTGCCAGAAAAAAAGAATCAGCAAACATGAAGATATATTAATAGAGATTGTGAAATAAAAAACACAGAGACAAAAAATGAAGAAAAATGAACAAAACCTCAAAGAAATGTGGGACACCATAAAGTGTACAGATATACATGATGATTATATAAGAAGAAGAGGGAGAGGAAAGAGCAGAAAAAATATTTGAAGAAAGAATGGCTGAAATGTATCACATTTGATAAAAAATTAATATACATATCCAAGAACTCCAACAAACTCCAGGTAGGATTAATGCAAACAAATCCATGCCCAGACACATCATATTAAAAATGTTAAACCCCCAAAACATTAACAGTTGACTTCTCATCAGAAATAGTGGCATCCAGAAGGCAATGGGATTCCATATTCAAAGTGCTAAAAGAAAAAATTCAACCAAGAATCTTATATCCAGAAAATCAATCTTTCAAAAAAGAGGGTATAATAAAAATATTCCCAGATAAACAAAAACTAAGAGATTTTATTGCTGGAAGACCTACCTCACAAGAATACTCAAGGGAAAAATTTTCAGGTTGACAAGTGACCCCAGATGGAATTTTGAGTTTACATAAAAAATAAAGGGCATCAGTAAAGGTAAGTATGTAATTATAAAAGACGTGTATGTAATTATAAAATAAATGTATATTTATTCTTTCTTCTCTTAACCTATTTGAAAAGCAGTGGTATAAAACAACATGTATTTAATTGTATTGTTGAGCCAAAACATGTAGAAATGTAATATATTTGACAAGAACAGTATCAATGAAGTGACTGTGAACAAAGCTGTATTTGTGTAAGACAATAACACCAGATGGTAACTGGAATGTACAGGAACAAATGAAGAGAGCTATAAATGGTAAATAATAAGGTTAATGTAACAAACTTCATAATTATAAACTTGTTCTCCTTTCTTCTCTTCTTTAAAAGACATAAAATTATGTAATGCAATAAGTATAACTGTACCATTGGGTTTGTTATATATACATATGTATACATGCTATTATTGTTATATATATATAATAGCATAAAAAAGGATGGAAAAGTATAGAGCTATGTAGAAGCAACACTTCTATATCTTGTTGAAATTAATATAAATCTGAAGTAGATTCTAAGTTAAGGTGTATATGATAAACCATATAAAAGCCACTAAGAAAATAACTCAAAAATACAGTGAAAAATTATTAAAGCAATTAAAATATTACACAAGAAAATACTTAATGCAAAAGAAGCAGTAAAGGAGAAATAGATGAACAAAAAAGACATGAGATATGTAGAAAACAAAGAGCAAAATGACAGACATAAGTCCAACTTTATTTACTTATTTATTTATTTTTTTAATTATACTTTAAGTTCTAGGGTACATGTGCACCACATGCAGGTTTGTTACATATGTATACATGCACCATGTTGGTGTGCTGCACCCACTAGTCCAACTTTAAAAAATAACATTAAATGTAAATGGATTAAACAATCCAACTAAAAGGTTGATATTTTCAGACCGAATAAAAAAATAAGATCTAACTATATGTTGTGTGTAGGAGACACACTTTAGAACCAACAATAGAAATAGGTAAAAAGTAAAAAGATGAAAAAACATTTATCATGCGAACAGTAACCATAAGAAAGAAGTAGCAGCTCTGCTAATATCAGACACTGTAAAACAAAAAATGTTACTAAAGGCAAAGATAAACATTTAAATTGATCAAATTTATCAGAAAAATGTAATAATTATAAACACATATGTACCTAATAATACAGCCTCCTAAAAACATGAAGCAAAAACAGAAATGAAAGGAAAAATAGACAATTCAACAATAATAGTTGGAGACTTCAATATCCCACTTTCAGTAATGGCTAGAACAACAAAGCAGAAGGAAGTAGAAGAAGCAAGGAAGTAGAAGACTTGAGCAACACCATAAATCAACTAGGTCTTTGAAATACACATTTCACCCAACAGCAGGATACACATTCTTCTTGAATGCACACGGAACATTTGCCATAAGAGACCATATGCCAGGCTGTAAAACAAGCCTCAACACATTTTTTAAAAAACTAAAATCCTATAAAGTATGTTCTCTGACTACAATGGAATGAAACTAGAACTCAATAACAGAAAATTTGGGAAATTTACGAATATGTGGAAATTAAAAAACACATCCCTATATAACCAATACATCAATAAAGAAATCACAGGGGAAATTACAAAACACTTAGAGGTAAGCGAAAATGAAGACATAGGATGTTGAAACTTACGGGATGCAGCTAAAGCAGTGTCTAGAGGGTATTTAATAGCTGTTAATACCTCTGTTAAAAAAGAAGAAAGATTTTAAATCACTAGCCTATTTTTCCACCTTAAGACACTGAAAAAAGGAGAGCAAATTCAATCTAAAACAAGCAAAACGAAGAAAGTAATAGAGATTAGGTCAGCTATTAACAAAGCAGAAGAAAAACAATGGAGAAAGTGAACAAAACCAAAAGTTGTTTCTGTGAAAAGATCATCAAAATTGACAATGAGCTAGACTGACCAAGAAAAGGAAGACTCAAATTACTAAAATCAGGAATAAAAAAGATGACAATTCTATTGACCTCACAGACATAAGAAGGATTATAAGGGAATACTATAAACATTTATATGCTAATAAATTCAAAAAACTTAGACGAAATGAACATGTTTCTAGGAAACTCAAACTACTAAAACTGAATCAAGAAGAAATAGATAACCTAAATAGACCTGTGAAAATGAAGAGGTTGAATTAGCAATTTGAAAACTTCCCATGAAAATGTCCTAGGCCCAAAAGGCTTCACTTTTTAATTCTCCAAACATTTAAAATAGAGTTAACACAAATTATTTTTTTTTAAAGAAAAAGAATAGGAGGGAACATTTACCAAGGTATTCTTTGAGGTCAGTATTACCCAGATACCAAAACCAAACAAAGACATCATAAAAGAAAGGAAAAAAAAAAAGAAAATAGCCTTAAAAGGGCAAATCTAAGTGTTATTGGCCTTAAAGAGGTGGTAAAGAGAGAGGAGCAGAAAGTTTATTCAAAGTGATAATAACGGAGAACTTTCTAAACCTAGAGAAAGATATTAATATCCAAGTAAAAGAAGGTTCTAGACCACCTAGCAGATTTAACCCGAAGAAGACGACCTCAAGGCATCTAATAATTCAATCATGAAGGTAAAGGATAAAGAAAGTTTCCAAAAAGCAGCAAGAGAAAAGAAACAAACAACATACAATGGAGCCCCAATACATCTGGCAGCAGACTTTTCACTGAAAACCTTACAGTCCAGGAAAGAGTGGCATAACATTTAAAGTGCCTAAGGAAAAAACTTTTACCCTAGTATATCCAGTGAAAATATCTTTCAGACATGAAGGAGAAGTAAAGGCTTTCCCAGACAAACAAAAGCAGAGGGATCTCAATACCAGATCTGTCCTATAAATAATGCCAAAGGACGTTCTTTAATCTGAAAGAAAATACATTAATGAGCAATAAGATGTCATCTGAAGGTACAGAACTCACTAGTAATAGTAAGCACACAGAAAAACACAGAATATTATAAAACTGTAATTGTGGTGTGTAAATTACTCATATTTTAAGTAGAAAGATGATAATATAAACTGATCAGAAAAAATAACTACATCAACTTTTCAAGACATAGTACAATAAGATATAAATAAAAACAACAAAAAGTTAAAAAGACTGGGTGTGGTGGCTTACATCTGTAATCCCAGCACTTTCGGAGGCCAAAGCAGGAAAATCACTTGAGCCCAGGAGTTCAAGACCAGCCTGGGCAACATGGTAAAACCCTGTTTCTACAAAAAATTATAAAAAAATTTAGCTGGGTGTGGTGATGTGTGCCTGTAGTCTCAGCGACTCAGGAGGCTGAGGTGGGAGAATCACTTGAGCCCAGGAAGTCAAAGCTGCAGTGAGCTGTGATTATCTGCACTCCAGCCAGGGCAACAGAGTGAGATACTGTCTCACAAAAAGAAAAAGGTGAAAAGTAGGGAGACAAAGTTGAAGTACAGAGTTTTTATTAGTTTTCTTTTTACTTGTTTGTTTATGCAATCAGTGTTGTCATCAGTTTAAAATAATGGATTATAAGATATTATTTGCAAGTGTATGGTAATCTCAAATCTAAAAACATACAACTGGTACATAAAAATAAGGAGCAAGAAAAGAAACAATTCCAGTTACAAAGAAGAACAAACTAGAAGGATTCACACTTTCTTTTCTTTCTTCTTTTGAGATGGAGTCTTGCTCTTGTCGCCCAGGCTGGAGCGTAATGGCACGATCTCGGTTCACCGCAACCTCCACCTCCCGGGTTCAAGTGATTCTCCTGCCTCAGCCTTCCGAGTAGCTGGGATTACAGGCATGTGCCACCATGCCTGGCTAATTTTGTATTTTTAGTAGAGATGGGGTTTCTTCATGTTGGTCAGGCTGGTCTCGAACTCCTGACCTCAGGTGATCTGCCTGCCTCGGCTTCTCAAAGTTCTGGGATTACAGGTGTAAGCCACTGTGCCTGGCTAATTTTTTGTATTTTTAGTAGAA
This sequence comes from Pongo abelii, assembly GCF_028885655.2. Lineage (NCBI taxonomy): Eukaryota > Metazoa > Chordata > Mammalia > Primates > Hominidae > Pongo > Pongo abelii. Next base: position 1,427,215 of record NC_071990.2, on the reverse strand, counting down.
ATTTTTTGTATTTTTAGTAGAAATATTGGCCAAGCTGGTCTCAAACTCCTGACCTCAGGTGATACACTCGCCTCGGCCTCCCAAAGTGCTGGGATTACAGGCGTGAGCCACAGCGCCAGGCCAGGACTCACACTTTCTGAAATCTAAATAGCTACAAAAGAATGAAATGCTTAGGAATAAACTTACAAAATAAATAAAAAACATACATTGAAACTACAAAATATTGTTGAAAAAGACCTGAATAAATGGAATGACATCCTGTGTTTATGGATCAGAAGATTTAATATTTTAAAATGGTAGTACATCCTCCCAAACTGACCTACCAACTCAAAGCAATTTGTATCCTATCCCAGCTGACTTGTTTGTAGAAATTGACAAACTGGTTCTCAAATTCATATGGAAATTCAAAGGATGCAGGATAACCAAAGCATTCTTGAAAAAGAAAAACAAAATTGAAGGACCCACACTTCCTGAATTCAAAACTTATTACAGAGCTTATGCCTTATGCACCAGGATCCATTCCTTCAAAGCTGGCCTTGAGCAGATAGTTCTTCTCCTTTCCAGTGCTCTTCAGTTCTCTGCTGCAGTTTTATGTTTCTGTCTGTGACAATTTTTCTTCAACCCAAGAACTTCCTTTAGCACTTTTTATAGTGCCAGTGTGCTGATGATAAATTCTCTCAGCTTTTGTTTTTCAGTAAAGTGTCTTTATTTCACTTTTAATTTATTTTCTTTCTTTTCTTTTCTTTTCCTTTTTTTTTTCCTTAGTCAGGGTCTTGCTCATGACCCAGGCTGCAGTGCAGTGGTGGGATCATAGCTCACTGTAACCTCGAACTCCTGGACTCAAGTGATCTTCCACCTCAGCCTCTTGAGTAGTTGGGACTACAGGCACATGCCACCATGCCCTGCTAAGTTTATGTTCTATTTTTGGAGAGATGGAGTATTGCCCACGCTGGTCTCAAACTCCTAGCCTCAAGCGATCCTCCTGCCTCAGTCTCTCAAAGTGCTGAGATTACAAGGCATAAGCCATCATGTCCAACCATATTTCACCTTAATTTGCAAATAACATTTTTACTGGGTATAAAATTCAAGGTTGGCAGTTTCCTTCAGCACTGTAAAGATGTCATTCTATTGTCTTCTGGTTTCCAGTTTCTGTTGAAAAGTCAGCCATCAGTTTTACTGCTGCTCCTTTGAAGGTAATGTGTCGTTTCTTCCTGTGACTGTCACTTTTTTCAGGTTTTTCAGTAGTTTGACGATAGGATGGTAGGCGTGGTTTCTTTGATTTATCCTGCTTTGGGTTTCTGAGATTTTAAAATCTGTGCGTTGATGTCTTCTCATGAATTTTGGAATATTTTTGGCCATTATTTCTTCTGCCCCATGTATTGCTTCTTCTCTGATCTCTTGCTCTTCCTCTTCTAGGACTTTGGTTACGTATATATTGTGTTTTAAAATTATGTCCTCTACATGCCTTCTTTTTCTTCTCTGTGCTTCAGTGTATATATTTTCTATTTGTCTCTAACTTGACTTCTTTTGTTTCCAGCCTTTTATGATACCCACCTGAAATTAAGAAATTAAGGTTCTTAATTTCAGATAGTTTTTCAGTTTTAGCATGTTGACTTGATTGTTTTGTATAGATTCCAATTCTCTGTTAATTTCCATTCATCTTTTCCTCTACTTTCTGTTGATTTCTGTTCATCTTTGCCTCTACTTTCTTTAATGTAATGTTATGTATTTGAATATCCTTCCCTTCTAATTCCAAACCCTGGATTTTTGGTGAGTTTGCCTCTATTGTTCGTTTTTGTCTTGATTTTTGATGATTTTTGATGATTTTCCTGTCTGTTTGTTGTATGCTTACACACAAAATAACTACACTAGCTCCATATGATTTTTTTAAAATCAGGAATGGTCTTCATTTTCTTTTCTTTTCTTTTTTTCTTTTTTGTTTTTCTGTTTTTTTGAGATAGAGTCTCGCTCTGTCATCCAGACTGGAGTGCAGTGGTGCGATCTCGGCTCACTGCAAGCTCCCCCTCCTGGGTTCACACCATTCTCCTGCCTCAGCCTCCCGAGTAGCGGGACTACAGGCGCCCGCACCACACCCGGCTATTTTTTTTTTTTTTTTTGTATTTTTAGTAGAGACGGAGTTTCACTGTGTTAGCCAGGATGGTCTTGATCTCCTGACTTTGTGATCTGCCCGCCTCAGCCTCCCAAAGTGGTGGGATTACAGGCGTGAGCCACCGCGCCTGGCCAGTCTTCATTTTCTTCTGTGTAGCATCCTATGATTACCTAAATGAAAAGGGGATCTGAGCTGGGCTGGGACTAGGTTGCAGTTTTAGTAAAACTTGGTTCAGCTCTGGTTAATCCCTATTCCTTGGGTGTGGTCTTTTTAGGCTTTGAATTGAGCCTAGCTATTCTTTCTCTCTTCAGCCTTAGATGTTTTGCCATTCCAAGGTTTTAGTTTAGTTTTTTACCCCCTGCTGCTAGATGTAGCTTCAAAATCTGACAAACATGTTGTAATGAAGACCTGTTTTTCCTCGTTCTAGGCTCCTTCTCTCTAGTAGGACATTATCTTCACAGCACTGCAAGACTCTGTCTTTCTGGCCAAACTCCCCAGTCTTCTACACCACCCCTGCATTCAGCCAATGACTAATGAGGAAAGCCAGCCTTGCATTTGGCCCTCTCTCACTTCCAATTCTTTGGGCTGGTTTAATGCAACTGCCAAAAGCTCTGATGGCATCTCCTTACCCGAGCCTAGTACCTCTTTTTGGGGTCAGAGTTGGCAAATGCTCCCAGGAAAAAAAAATGGCCAGTGATCCTTGGATTACCTTGAAAGGACTTCTTTCTTATTTGAAATTTAGTTCATCTAATTATTGTTGCTTTTGCGTCTCTCCAGTGCCTTTAGAAACATGATCATTCCAATTTAGCTTTTCAAATTGCAACAGAAATGCTGCCCTTTCCTGATCTCCTATATTATACTCAAATTTTTTGATTTTTAATTACAACTCTCTTGGGTTTTCTGTGTGTTGTTTGAACATGAGAAACTACTTGATGAAGACGACTGTACATTACACAGAGAACTGGAGTTTCATTAAGTACATTTCATGTAGGCATGAGCAAGAGGAGTATGGATATCAGGAAGCTAAAGGGGTGGACTGTAGTTGACACAGTTGATTGTCTTCTCAGGATTTATCCCTTGCTTCTTTCCTCTTAAGAGGAAAGTTCAGGCATCTACCTTCCCATGTGGTATTCACTTTCATATGACTTATGGGAAAGCTAATTCTCTAGTTAGCTTTATGGAGTGGATCTAGTTGGTATAAGTATAATCTCATCTCTGTTGCTAATGATTTAGTTAAGGAAAGCATAGGTATTCCCATGGTTTGGGATGGATGGATTTTTGACACTACCTTTGCATGTGGGAGATTCTCACCTGGGAAAGTTGGAAAACAACAGTTACAAGGTTTTATAATTTAGTTTCTAAAGCAGCATCAGAAGCTGAATAATGTTTAGCTTAAGCAGTTCAGTGATCTCAATGTTGTTCCAACATGCGGCATCATATGCCCCAAGTAGCCTCTTAAGGCAAAGTGTATCTGTTTATGCGTGCTCCAGCTCCTGATCACTCACATGAAAGTGAATAAGGCCTCATTGTAATGCAAGGTATTAGATCCCTTTGCAACTCATAGTGCCATAAATCGGAGCCCTGTGGTTGACTTGGCCCTTCAGTTTCATCTGCAATAACAATTGAAGCTCTGTCTTCAGAACTGAACTGGATACATAGCTAAAGTCAACCCAGGGAGTGACCGCTTTTCTCTGGCATTATATCTTCATTTCCCCCATAATTCACTTGAACAGGAATTTCTGTGGCTTAAGCCAAGAAATAGCAGCCCATTCACATTTGTAAATGCTCCTGCATAGCTATAATTATATCTTTAATAATTGGGCCCTAGCAATGTTTTTGTTTTATGCCCATCAGTATTTCATGCTTAAATGAATGAAAAGTTTCATATTTTCATTTCTTCCTTCAACAAACATTGACTGGTCATTTGCTATTTCAGGCACTGTGTTGGGAGTAAGGAATGTGGAGTCATCTCTTCCTCCAGAGAAACACTGACAAGTTTCTGACACTCACAGACATGTGTGCGCAAAGATGGATGCTCGCAGTTGTCCATTGGAGCACTGTTTGAAGCAGCAAAAGGAACCAATTCAACTTTCCCTGAGTAGGAAAATGGCTAAATAAATGGTAATTTATTCACAGAAAGGAATATAATACAGCTGTTAAAATCGTGAAAAAAGGTACATATTACACCATAAATAAATCTCAAAAACATCAGTTCTAAAAAAAAGGAAGTAGCTAAAGTATCCACCCAGCCTGATACCATTTACATAGACCTTAAAGATCCAATACATGCAATAGTATATCTTGATCAGGAATTTGTATGTGTGAAATAAAATTACAAAAACATGCTGTAAGATGGGCATTTCCTCTGAAAAGGAAAGCATGAGGGAAGTATGGGAGTGAGGCTTTATCTGGTCGGTAACATTATTATTTTTTTTAAGAAGAAAGATGAAGCCAAATAGACAAACTATCAATTTTTGCTTAATTTTGGTGGTGGGCACTTAAGTGTCAGTTATATATTTTTTTCTGCATGAAATATTTTAACATGAAAACAACATTTAAATAAAAAACACAGAGGCATTATCTATGAGTATAATAGCTCACATTTTAGTGAGGAAGAGAAATAAGCAAACTAAGAGTGGTTTGATAAATGCTGATAACACAAAAGACAGGGCAGCTGCTGGCAGCTCAGCCTGGGGGCTTGGGAGGACCTCTTGGAAGAGGTAATGGTTGACTGAAATGTTGAAAAGCCACATGGAGTTAGGAGGACAGGTTGGAGAGGAACATCCCAGGAAGAGAATAGAGCCATTGTTGTTATCTCCATAGTGGTAGGATAATAACACACATTACTAAAAATTTATCTTGCTAAACAAGGCCAAGACTCCCCTGGGTTGGAGATAAGATAAGCTCCCCTTCCAGCAGCATCACAGGCTGCTCAGGGCCTGTGACATACCCTTGGAGAAGAATCCTCCATGTGCAAAGTGGTCTAATGGTTAAGTTCTAAAAGAAAATAGCTGAATCTGATGGCACTATGGGCCAACTACCACTTCTAAGAACTTTCCCTGTTTTGACTCACTTAAATAGCCCCCTGAGAAAGGTAGTATTATAGTCATCCAATTTACAGATGGGGAAACTGAGGCACAGAGAAGTGAAATAATTTGCTCCCAGATACTCAGCTATAAGGGGCAGAGCCAAGATTTAAACCCAGACAGTCTGGCTTTACAGTCTCAAGCAAGGTCCCCAGAAGGTCTCTCTCCTGGGTCCTGAGATATTACATTGCCTGGGCTCTCAATACAGCATTGAGTTCAGCTGCCTTGGTTCCAGGCCCTCGCCTTCTGGATTCAACCCAGCTACCAAAACCCTCAGCCCTGACTTTTCATTCAATGCCTGGCTCCCAATTTCCAGCAAGCCCTTTCTGCCTTGACTCCATCTGCCCTGGCTCTTGAGCTGCTCATGCCTGAACCCCATCCCATGCCTCCCCCAAGCCCTCTCCTGCCTCCTATCTTACAACTTGCCATCCTGCCCACCTGAGGCTCTGCCTACTGACATGCTATTCCCAGGACAAGACCAGCTTCCAGGACAAGCACTGCACTCAGAAGGCATGTCATTCAAGTCAGGGGCACGCTTGTTAGGGTCAAAAATTGTCCAAATTCTGGGGATGTCTTTGAAAAAAGACTGTTTTCAGGAAACAATCTTCCTATCTGTGGTGATTTTAAAAATATAGTTCTCAAATTGTGTGTAGGAAAGGGAAGTAGCAATATGGGTGCAGGAAGAGCATGACTGTGTGGATAAAAAGATGATGTATGCACATGAACATGCAGAACTGAGAACTTAGGTTAAGTTACAGCAAGATATGGTAGGTACTATGGTTTGAATGTGTTCCCCAAAGTTCATGTGTTGGAAACTAAATCTTCAAGGCAACAGCGGGACCTTCAAGAGGTGATTGGGTCATGAGAGTTCTGCACTCGTGAATATTAATGTCAACATGATGTGAGTAATAGCTTTAATAATTGGGCCCTAGTGATGTTTTAGTTCTATGCCCATCACTATTTCATGCTTAAATGAATGAGAAGTTTCATATTTTCATTTCTTTCTCCCCTATCTTTCTCATGCACACATGCACTCTCTTTCCCTTCCATCTTCCACACCATGGGACAACACAGCAAGAAGGCCCTTGCCAGAAGCAGGCCTCATGACTTAGGACTTTCCAGCCTCTAGAATTGTAAGAGATAGATTTCTGTACTTCATATAAAAAGTATGATGTGATTGATGCTTTATATGTGCTTCTCTTGCCACTCTTTACAATAACTTCATAAGTCAATCATTATTGTTCCTATTTAATAAATGAAATAATTATGGTGTAAATAGCTTGCCCAAGATCCCATAGTTCATAGGCGGTGGGTCTTCCACAGAAATCTGTTAGGCTGTAAATTTTGTGCTCTTTCCGTTAGACCATGCAAGACTTTGTGTATCCTCCCTACTAAGAAATTTCACAGAAAAAAAGATATCCTTATTAGTTAGAAATGGCATAACTGAGACACCTTTTCAAGGGGAAGAACAAATCATAAAGCTGAACAACCTCAGAAGAGGTTACAGTGAACCTTATCAAGGACCTAGATATAATTATCAGCTTACACAAAGTACAGGGAACTTTTAAATGACATCACCAGCATACAATCAGGAAATTCAGATCATAGAAAACACTATAGGACAAATGACCTGATTTCTTCAACAAATGCATTACAAGGAAAAAGAAAGAGAGAGAAACTATAGATTTAAAATGTGCTAAGAAACATATCAGCCAACTATAATGCATGGGCTTTTGGCCTGATTTGAACAGAACATAAAAAGAAATGATGAAATGATTGATTTAAACACTGACAGGAAATTTGATGATGTTAATAAATTGCTGTTACTTTGTGTGATAATTATAATATAGTTGTGCTTTTTTTAAAGAGTCATTATATTTTAGAAATACCTACTGAAATATTTTGTATGAAATGATATATCTTGTTTTACTTCAAGGTGACTGAGGGAGGGAGGAATTAGATAAAGATATATATAAATAATACAGGACAATGTATTGATAACTGTTGAATTATGTGAAGGCTATGGGAGGAATTATTACAATATTCTCTCTACTTTTTATATATTTTTGAGCTGGGCATGGTGGCTCATACCTGTAATCCCAGCACTTTGGGAGGCCCAGGTGGGCGGATCACCTGAGGTCAGGAGTTTGAAACCAGCCTGGGCAACATGGCAAAACCCCATCTCTACTAAAAATACAAAAATTAGCTGGGTGTGGTGGCGTGCATCTGTAATTCCAGCTACTAGGGAGGCAGAGGCAGAAGAACTCCTTGCACCTGGGAGGTGGAGGTTGTGGTGAGCCAAAATCACATCACTGCACTTCAGCCTGGGCAACAAAGCAAGACTCTATCTCAAATATATATATATATATTTTCAATAAAAAGCTAGAAAAAATGAAGAGGTATATCAGGCTGTTCTTGCATTGCTATAAATAAAGAAAAGACGTTTAATTGGCTCATGGTTCTGCAGGCTGTAGAGGAAGATACACAGGTATCTGCTTCTGGGGAGGCCTCAGGAAGCTTCCAATCATGGTGGAAGGTAAAGAGGGAACAGATGTCTCACATGGTGGTAGCAGGAGCAGGGGGTGGGGAGGTGCCACACACACTTTTAAACGACCAGATCTTGAGAGAACTCACTCACCATCATGAGAATAGCACCAAAGGGATGGTGCTAAACCATGCATGAGATACCCTCTCCCATGATTCGGGCCCCACTTCCAACAATGAGGATTACATTTCAACGTGAGATTTGGGCGGGAACACAGATCCAAACCACCCAAACAGAGGCAATAAAGACTATCTAGTCTAACTGTCTTGATGCTGCCTGAACCCCCTTGGTGGAATGTCAGTTACACAAAACCCTGAACTCATTCATTCTCCCCCTCTCTTAAACTTATTATTCTTTTCAAAGTTTAGTTTATTTGTTTGTTTGTTTGTTTTAGTAAACTATCACGGTGGAGAAAAGAAAGCTTAATTTCCTTGGGAGCACTGTCTTGGAATGGGAAATCTTTTAGTTACATGGCATTGTAAAGCTTAAGTCTTTCACGTGTAAAAATTATATAGCCCTCATTTTTCATTTTCAGGGGAAGCATAAAGACTTCATGATCCACTTAGACTTAATTTAACCTGACATATTAAATAAATGCTGAAATGTTTGATTATGAGTTAAGCTGAAATATAGTCTAAATTTATTTTTATATTTATTTATTAATTTTAATTTTTATTTTTGTTGTTCTTGTTTTTGAGACAGAGTCTTGCTCTGTCGCCCAGGCTGGAGTGCAGTGGTGTGATCTTTGCTTACTGCAACCTCTGCCTCCTGGGTTCAAGCAATTCTCCTGCCTCAGCCTCCTGAGTAGCTGGGATTACAGGTGCGCACCATCACGCCTGGCTAATTTTTGTATTTTTAGTAGATACAGGGTTTCCCATGTTGGCCAACCTGGTCTTGAACTCCTGACCTCAAGTGATCCGCCCACCTCTGCCTCCCAAAGTGCTGGGATTACAGGCATGAGCCACCGCACCTGGCCTATAGTCTCAATTGATAAGTTAATTGTAAAACTCTGGGAATAACTCACTGTAGAAAGGTCTTCAGTATGAACTAAATTTTAAAAACTGTTTTATCTGAGCACATTGGTGTTATTTGGCTTTGCAACCATCATTCTTATTTCTCATTCACTGACTGTCAATTACATACAGGTCTAAGGGAAGAATAATGTGCCTGATTAATTAATCAAAGGCAGTTATTAAAAGAAAACAATATAATGCTACGCATAATGGTGCCGGGTTGGACCCCTGGGCTCCTTTACCTTGGGCCCAGTAACTATCATCTATAAGCCTCAGTGTACTCAGGTGGAAAATGGAGGCAATTTCAGTCCCTACCTTCCAGAAAGCTGTGAGAGATTCCATGTAATAATACATTCCTGGCACATAGAATATGCTCTGCATGTACTAGCTCTTGTTCATTCCTGGGATCCCTGTGTGTATTATAACGATAATATGGGCTGGGTGTGGTGGCTTATGCCTGTAATTCCAAGACTTTGGGAGGCCAAGGTAAGAGGATAGCTTGAGATCAGGAGGTTGAGGCTGCAGTGAGCTATGATTGATACCACTGCATTCCGGCCTGGGCAACAGAGTGAGACCCTGCCTCAAAAAAAAAAAAAAAAAAAGATAATACAGGCACCATGCGGCAGCTATAGAGAATGCGGAAGACATGGCCCAGGCTTCTGGCTATCACCTGAGTTGAAGAGCAAGAGCTCACTCTGCACAGCACTTGCTATGTCTGAGGTCATGTGTGGCAAGGTGAGAAACTGATTCCTGTGTGGCCTCCAGCACCAATCAGCCGCACCAAGCCTGCAAGTCCCTGAAAGGAGACTTTTGTTTAAAATGAAATTCCACATGTTTCAGGGCAGGAAATTGAAATAGTGTCTCTGAAAATGATGAAAAGAAGGGATTTTAAACATGCACATATGTACATATTTTAGGTAGCAGTAAAGATACTTTTAGTCACAGAAGCTTACCAAATTTTAAGGACTGCAACTTTTTTTAAAGGAGGATACCAAAAATGTGTCTGGACCTCTGCGTTTAAGTAAACATAATTGGGAGCACCTCTTCTGGCTGAATGTGACTTTGCATACAATTTTGCATGCCTTTCCAAAGGTTTTCAGCATTTGTCTTTCTTTAAAAAAAGATAGAATTGCAGGAGGAGTAGGAAGCTATTGTCATTCTAGATGCCCATCGTTTGTTTTCCCAGCGTCTTATAAGAGAGAATATATTTCAGGATGGTTAATACTTATGATGTCCCCGGTTTGTAGGCTCCATCAGTTTTGCCATGTAGGTGGGGACTTCTTTTGGGAGTTCTCAACACTGACCCAGTGGCCAATAATGAGTATGCTGAGCATGTCTACAAATGCAGCTTTTATCATTTATGGCCAGAATATGTTTACATTCTTTTAATATCTGGTTGCTTCCTAGTGAAACAAGCATTTTATGCATATGTGAATGCAAAACGTAACAAAAAGGTGTATAATGCAATCCACTCATTAAAAGAAAGACCAGTTGAAGTAAGAACAGGAACAGGTCTATGTCCTTGGCAAGGTTGCCAACCTTCCCATTAAGGAATCTCTTCGGATTATGTTTTAGTTCCAAATCTTAAATGCTGATTCGGGGACATGTCACACAAGTTGTTACAGAAAGCGTTGGTTTTATTATTCAAAGAATATTGAGTTTTGGAAATGACACATAGACATTAGTGTCATTTTGGAAATGACACAAATGACAGTTGACCAACTAGTTTGCCTTGCATTTTTTTTTTTTTTTTTTAGATGGAGTTTTTCGCTCCTGTTGCCCGGGCTGGAGTGCAATGGCGCTATCTCAGCGCACTGCAACCTCCGCCTCCCTGGTTCAAGCGATTCTCTTGCCTCAGCCTCCAGAGTAGCTGGGATTACAGGCATGCGCCACCACACACGGCCAATTTTGTATTTTTAGTAGAGACGGGGTTTCTCCACGCTGGTCAGGCTGGTCTCGAACTCCTGACCCCAGGCGATCCGCCCGCCTCAGCCTCCCAAAGTTCTGGGACTACAGGCATGAGCCACCGCGCCCGGCTGCCTTGCATTTTTATTTTAATTTTGTAAAATGCATTAAAACGTAGATGATGTTGTTAATTGCCAGTTATCTCTTTTCATTTTCTAAAGCGGTTGACGCTGCTGTCGAAGTTGGATGATATTGCTCACGGAGGAGGCTTCTGAGAAGCGCATAAATGGGTTTAAAAAAAAGCAGTGAATTGGAATGGGAATGGCAGATACAGGGAAACACATTTTCTGCATTTTCTAATGATTTCTCACATAGTTGAGCCATTGCACGTTGTATTTATTAGAACGACCACCCCTCATTTAGTTTTCCTTTGAAAAGTCTTTCTTGTAAACCGTGGGCGCGTGTGTGTTTGTGTCCTGATCTGCCGGGGCTGGGCGCCAAGTGGAAAGTGCGCAGCCGCGAAGTGCAGTCGGCGCCGCGGGAGCGCGGGGCTCGGGGTCAGGGCCCGCCTCCAGGGGGCGCTGTGCGCCCCTTGCCCTGGAGCACCCGCGTTTCGGGGACCCGGGCAGGCGTCGGGGGCTGCGCTGGGCTCCAGGCCTCCTGCAGGTAGGGATGCTTTGTTGACAGATTCGGGCGTCCTCCCCTGAACGAATGTCCTCGCGGGGCGTGCTCAGCCCCCATGCAGCTTCGGAGGCAATGGCCGGGCGTCGTGAGAAGGGGAGGGAGAAGGAAGCGGAAGAGAGAGAGTTGGAAAGACTAGAGGAATAAGTGGTCACATCTTTCGCCATCCCAGCTTTAAACTGCAGTGTTTAAGGCCTCGTCTGCTCTGCTAAGGTCACAGAACTTTTTACTTTATGTGAAAAGTGCTTCCCAAGGGAGGCACAGGGACTCCGGATCTGAAACCGATTAATGGTCTTCCAGCCCCCAGTAAGCCGTTACCAGAGTGTCTGGGTCCCAGTTGCAGAGAAAGTGAGAAGCGTGTTTGACCTCATCTGAAATGGCTTCATAGAGGGTAAATCTCAAGTTGATTTTTTAAAAAGGAAAGCCTGTGGTTTGGCCGAGAAGAATAAATAATATATTCTAGATCCACGTGCAGTGACTTGGTTTAGGAAAAAAAGAATCCATAGGGAGAGGAACAGCGCAGAGCGTTCTGCGGTCTATCGCCCAGGCTGGCTTGCAGAGAACGGAATTCAATCTAGCTAGTTTAAGCAGAAAGGGATTTGCGGCAGGATATTAAGTGGTTTACAGACTCTTTGGGAAGACTGAAGGATCAGATTCCAGACTGATCTTTTAAGAACACGACCCAAAGCCACCCTGAAGAACTAAAGAATCTAATGCCCCTCCTCGAATTCAGCAGACACCAGTGGCGTAGGGAAACGGTGGCCACAGCTGCTAGCTCCAGAACCATGCCACCTGCCCGGGTCGGAAACCACCATGACAGGCAATTGATATAGTCAAGAAACTACCCCAAGCAGAAAGCTACTGCTAGTGCTGCCAACTCCAAAACCGTGACACCCCCTGGTATAACCCACACCAGCAAATAGGTTCCCTGGGCAGTGCTTTTTAATACTCCACAAAGCCAGTAAGTAGACACTGAGACCTCTCCTCACGCCTTCAGAGCGAAACCAGGTACCTTCACAATGGTGCTTGCCAGCAGAATATTAGAAACATGCCTTTCTAATCTCGCACTAATTCTCCTGAATAGTGGAATCTAAATCACTGTAGAACCCTAGATGCAAGGGAGTTGGGGAAATATAGTAAAAACGCTAGCATCCCAATTCCTACAATACATGAAGGCATGCTAGGATGATGTCAGCATGGTTGCTGGTGACTCAATCCGCAGTTCCCATCACAGTCCTCCACCTGGTTACTCAACTGCCATGCACTCCTCGTACACTTCCAAATGGCAATGATTCCCCATGCAGTAAAACATGGAACTCACTTTCTTCCCAAAAGGGAGAAGTGCCATGAGCCACTGCATCCTGCTCTCAGGCAGGTTCTGTGTTCTAGATTCTGTCCTGGTGTTCATTCGAGTTCAGTCATAATCCTACCTTGATATCTTATAACCCGTAGACCTAATTATAAAGTCATATCTTATATAAAACACATCCAATATAAAATGTTAAGGGAAACGGGGAGGACAAATATAAATTGACTAGGATAGAGAAAAGAAGGAAAATAATGCTATTACAGTCCTCATTTTTCCAAGGCTTGTGAGCCTGAGGTTGGATTGTTGAGCATCCTTGCTTTATCCTAGCATGTATTTCCTTTCACCATATCCGGCGCCTCTGCTGGTTAGTGCTCTTTACCTAGTGGAGTGAGAGGTCCTATTTCTGTGTGGTCTTTCTTGTATTGAGATGCTGTAGTCTTCCACCAACTCTGTGATTGGACATACAGCTTTGCCTGTGATTTTCCTTGAGGGGTTCTGCAGTGGTATATTCTGGCAGTGGTATGTTCAGTCTTACATTTTTAAAATAAGACCTAACATTTTAAAATAAGACACCATCGTATCCTGACTGGCTATGGACACTTCCAGCACTATTAGATCTGTTACGGATCCAAGCGGTGGTAAAGCTGCTTGCACATGGCCTGAAATTTTTGTTTTTGTTTTTTAAGACAGAGTCTCTCTCTGTCACCCAGGCTGGAGTGGCACAGTGATGCAACCATAGCTCACTGCAGCCTTGAACTCCTGGGGCTCGAGAAATCCTCTTGCCTCAGCATCCTGAGAAGCTAGGACTATAGGTATATGCCACCATGTACCCAGCTAATTAAAAAAAATTTTTTTTGAGACAGAGTCATGATTTTTTTTGCCCAGGCTTGTCTTGAACTTCTGGGTTCAAGTGATCCTACTGCCTTGGCCCTCACAAAGTGCTGGGATTATAGGCATGAGCTACCATGCCTGGCCTGCCTTGGGATTTTCTCAAAGCTGGCAGACTAATGGGTTATTCAGAATATGGGTCAGAGCTGCACACACACACACACACACACACACACACGTAGTATATATTGGTTCCCCAATCCAGAGTTGTATCAAGTGCTATCGCTCTTTATTAGCAGTAGGGGGTGCAAGATTCAGACAGATATCCCATCGCTCACCAGATCACTGGGCACAGCAATTCTGCTGAGAGAGCAGGTTCTTGAATTCTTGTGACACAACATTCCACTCTTTGGCACACATCTAGGCACATAATGTACTTGTTCCTGCTCACTAGGTGCAATAAAAATGATATTACTAATGTGGTGTCCTCTGGAATGGTCACATGAACACAGTTCCCTGCAGATGTAATTGGGAGAGAAGGAGGAGTCCTGACACAGGGTGAGACTGTGGAGGTGTATTGCTGTCCCTACCAGGTAAAATAATATTGCTTCTGGTGGTTTTATTGGGAAAGAGACAACACATTTACCAAACTGATAGCTGCATATTGGGTGCTGGGGGCTGTGTTGATTTGCTACAGTCATAAAACTATGTCTAGAACAAGAGCTGCAACTGAAGCCATCTGTTGACTAAATTAACAGTGAACCCTCATTATCCTCCAACAGCCATATGTGTTCTACATAGGTGAAGCAGGGGACTTAAGTGGCCATAACAGGAAATATCATCTCTACATTTTTCTTTTCTTTTCTTTTTTTTTTTTTTTTGAGATGGAGTCTCGCTCTGTTGCCCAGGCTGGAGTGCAGTGGCATGATCTTGGCTCACTGCAAGCTTTGCTTTCCGGGTTCACGCCATTCTCCTCCTCAGCCTCCCAAGTAGCTGGAACTACAAGTGCCTGCCACCATGCCTGGCTAATTGTTTGTATTTTTAGTAGAGACAGGGTTTCACTGTGTTAGCCAGGATGGTCTTGATCTCCTGACCTTGTGATCCACCCGCCTCGGCCTCCCAAAGTGCTGGGATTATAGGCATGAGCCACCACACCTGGCCATCTCTACGTCTTTCAAGTCTTTGGCAGTTCATTCAGGGATGTGATGTTGCTTTTGATAACTCTTGTTAGGAAGAAGTGGTTCCAGGGTTTTCCACTTGATCCTTCTTACCTAAATAGCCCTCACTTCCTGGGCCAGGGATGAGTGTGGGGATTCTGTAGCTGGGGTGTTTCTGCATGCATTCACGGAGATTCTGCACAGAAAATGCTCTGCATTCAGAAACCCAGGAAATGCTACAGGATAAGTTTATAGACCTACAAGGTACATCATGAGAAGCACGTGAGCCAAAACTCCACTTATTACTTGACTCCTATAACCCCAACTCTGAAAGCAGAGTTCAAACAACTGTTGTGTCACCTCTTGCTACAGAGCACCAGGGTCCCACCTTTTGATGTGAATGAGACCTCCTGTGCTTCAAGCCCAGCCAAGTCAGATAACTTAGTGGTCTTCAAATTTTTTTCTACATACACTCCTGAAGACAATTTAGAAAAATAATGTACCCTTCACCCACTTTTTTTTTTTTCTGAGACAGAGTCTCGCTCTGTTGCCAAGATGGAGTGCAGTGGTACGATCTTGGCTCACTGCAACCTCTGCCTCCTGGGTTCAAGCAATTCTCCTGCCTCAGCCTCCCAAATAGCTGGGACTACAGGCGCCCGCCAACATGCCTGGCTAATTTTTGTATTTTTAGTAGAGATAGGGTTTCACCATGTTGGCCAGGATGATCTCGATCTCCTGACCTCGCCTTCACCCACTTTTTAACTTGACAGCTCACCTTTTCCTGATAAGTGTAAATAGTTGAAATGGATCACAGAACATTAGAAGTTTAAAAAAAGCTAACATGACAAAACCTAAGAAAGAGATGTTTTTATTGAAGATCTGCCTGATTCATCTCTATGATGTTTTTGCATAGACTGGCTTCTGGTTGTGTACATTTCCAACCTTATTTCTTCTCCACTGTCCACATATTCATGGTGCTGGTCACCACAGAAAATGAATATCACAGCATGACTTCTGACCCTCAGGACCATGGGCAGAGGGAGTATTTCTAGAATCATTTTTACACCAGAGGGGCTAGCAATAACATAACCATATGTGGAAGTTACTGCACCAGTAAATACATCCTCTGAAACCCCAACTAACTTATTTATCCCAATTCAATTAGTGGACTTTCAAAAGCACCCATGGCCACTGCAATGCTACCACACGAGGAGAAGAAAGACAAAGGGGAGTGTAAAAAGAGGTCTTAATCCTTAAGGTTGAAAGGTCTTACTCTTGCAAATTTTACTAAAATATGTGACCCAGAAGAGCCATTTCTAGGCCTTGGAGGTGGCCTGTGCTAGTGAAAGCCTCTGAAGATTGGGGTCTGTTTGCTTCAGGGTGAATCTACCTCTGTACTGTTGATAGGGACATTATGATAAAAATGTCATGTAACTTTGTAAAAAGTATCCATGGAGCCTAAACACTATAATGACATGCTATCCATCATCATTTACTTTAAAATATTTGAACAATCTCTTTAATTTTTGAAATTTTTCAAAATTTTGAAAATTTGTCTTTTTACTCTTGAACATATAAAGTTCCATTTTACTTTCTTCTCAGGATTCCTTCATAATGTAATGTATGTGTGTGTGTGTGTGTGTGTATATATACACACATATATACATACATATATACACATATATACACATATATACATATATTTATATACATATATGTATATATCTGTATATATGTGTATATATGTATATACGTATGTATATATACACATACATACGTATATACACATATATACGTATATACACATACATACATATATACACATACATATGTATATATACATATATACACATACATATGTATATATACATATATACACATACATATGTATATATACATATATGTATGTATATATGTATATATGTATGTATGTATGTATATATGTATATATGTATGTATATATGTATATTTGTATGTATACATATGTATATATGTATGTATATATGTATCTATGTATCTATGTATATATGTATATATGTGTATATATACATATGTATGTATATATGTATATATGTGTATATATGTATATATACATATGTATGTATATATGTATATATGTATATATATACGTGTATATATATACACATATATACATATGTGTATATACATATATACACATATGTATACACACATATATACATATGTATATATACGTATATACACATATGTATGTACATATATATGTATATATGTGTGTGTGTGTGTATATATATGTATATATATATTTTTAGATAGGGTCTCACTCTGTTGCTCCGGCTGAAGTACGTAGTGCAATCATAGCTCACTGCAGCTTTGAACTTCTGGGCTTACGCCATCCTCCCACCTCAGCCTTCTGACAAGCTGGGGTTACAGACGTGTGCCACCACACCCAGCTAACTGCTTTTTCGTTTCTTTTGTAGAGATAGAGGGTCTCACTGTGTTTCCCAGGCTGGTCTGGAACTCCTGGTCTCAAGCAATCCTCCCATCTCAGCCTCCCAAAGTGCTGTGATTATAGGTGTGAGCCACTGTGCCCAGCCTAATGTATATTTTTAACAGCTTTATTAAGATATAATTTGTGTATTGTACAATTCACATAAGTAAAGTGTGCAATGGAATGCCTTTTAATATATTCACAGACTTTTACATCATGACCACAATATGTGTTAGAACATTTTTATTTCAAAAGAAGCCCTACACCCCTCAGCTATCACCCCGGCAATTGTTCCAGCTCCCTCAACCCCACCCAGTTCTAGGTCACCGTTAATCCACTTTCTGTGTCTATGGAGTTGCTCACTCCGAGCATTTATATGTAAATGGAATCATGCAGTATGCTATCCTTTGAGACTGGCTTCCTTCAGTTAGTGGAACTTTTTCAAGGTTCATCCTATACTTACGCTTGAAACATTTATTAATCACCCTTTTCTGCAACCAAAAATGTATGTGAATCAAAATTGTAAAGTGTACTTTATTTCCTGCGACCAAAAGACTTTAGGAATTTAAAGTATTTTCTGGGTCATGATTACAATGGTTGTTATCATGCAACTAATGAAAACAACATAAATGTTATAAACATTGCTAAAAAAGTTGTGTTAATTCAAAGAGTGAAATTTTATTGGAAATGTCTCACTTACGTGATGAGTTTTTAAAATTTTCTCTGTCTCTCTCTCGGGATCTCACTTTGCTGCCCAGCCTGGAGTGCAGTAGTATAATCTCAGCTCACTGCAGCCTCAAACTCCTGGGCTGGAGCGATCCTCTCACCTCAGCCTCCTGAGTAGCTGGGACTACAGGTGCGTGCCACCATGTCTGGGTAATTTTTAAAGTTTTTTTGTAAAGATGAGGCCTCCCTATGTTGCCCAGGCTGGTCTCAAACTCCTGGGCTCAGGCGATGCTCCCAAAGTGCTGGTATTACAGGCGTGAGCTACTACGCCCAGCTGGAATTTTCTTATTTTAAAAATGTACGACTGAATCTACCACTGCCAGAATCTACCACTGCTAGATGGTTCTGCCTGGATTCTTTTCCTACTTTTTGTGCTTCATAGGTATAATTGCTGGAAAGCCTGATCACAAAATTAAGCTGATGGGAATGGAAAAGGTTTGTTATAGAAACATCAGTCAATTCTCCCAATTCTTTCCTCTTTCTCTTCCCCAAATCACCTAGCATTCCTTACCCAGGTCCCCACGGGACTCCTCCTGCAGAACGATGCCTCCTTTGATGGTAGATAGATATGTCAGAGATGAGGTCGTTACTCAGCACTTGTCATTGCTCACCAGCTCACTATCATATACCTGAATTCAGAACATCCCAACATGGGCCAAAAGCCAGGCCCCTTTCTTAGCAGAAAGTACCATGAGGCAGGGAAAGCTGGAAAGGCAGAGGGTGGTGGGGCCTTGCTTGGTTATCAGGACAGCCTTTCCCTGTGTTTGGCATTTGAGGGTTTAGAAACCCTCGTGGAGTAAGTTTGGGAAGGCTGAGGAAGTGCTTTCTTTTATAAAGTGTGCTTTTGAACACTTGCCATGAGGCAAGAGTGTATAAAGGAGGTAAGGATCTGGAAATTGATTTGTTTAAAATTATGTGTATATATTTGGGCCCAGGAGTTTGAAAACCACCCAGCCGAGGGAGCTGAGACTTTGATTACTAAGACTCAATCCTACGACCTCTTCTGATTCCAGTCTTGGTATTGGTCAGGGTTCAGTTACAGAGCAGAGCAGAAAGGGATTTATTTCAGGATATTAAATGGCTCATGGAATCACGGGGAGGGTGAACAAACAGGCTCTAGCCTGAGCTTCCTAAGGGACTCCTGGAGTCCCATGCAGCGAGGAAGCTTAAGGCTCTTCTCTGACAACTTGGGAAGCTGTTGCTGCGGCTGCTGCATCAGACACCCCGCCATGGCCCTTAGCGGGGTCGGGTTTAGATTCCCAGCCACGTGTAAAGGCAGGCACACCATCCACCCTGCCAGTGGAGTACAACTTGGCAGGCAGTGAGAAGGTGCCAGGATTTTTCGGAGTTAAGTGACTGTGGTAAGTAGGATGGGCTAGAAGAAGAGTGAACGCTGGCTGAGCTTGCTGTGGCTGTGAGAGCGCGCAATCCTGGGAGGGAGGCAGGGTCCAGGGGCCACCACGGAACTCAGCGCGCGGGGTTCACCTACAAAGATCACGTGGGCCAAGTGTGCCTGAAGCGGTGCTCTGTGTGGGTACAGAATATGACAGCAGTGTTTGCCAGTGCACTTCACTCGCAAAGGGTGAGTTCTATGCCTACTTATTTCCAAAGACTCTGCGAGGTAACTTTGTGGTTCTTCAAAGACTCCAAAGTGGGCCGGGCACAGTGGCTCCCTAATTCCAATACTTTGGGAGGCTGAGGCGGGCAGATTACTTGAGCCCAGGAGTTTGAGACCAGCCTGGGCAACAAGCAAGACCCGTCTCTACCAAAATTTTTTTTTTAAATTTTTTAAATCAGGAGTTCGAGAGCAACCTGACCAACATGTGAAACCCTGTCTCTACTAAAAATACAAAATTAGCTGGGTGTGGTGGTGCATGCCTGTAATCCCAGCTATTCGGGAAGCTGAGGCAGGAGAATTGCTTGAACTTGGGAGGTAGAGTTTGCAGTGAGCTGAGATCACGCCATTGCACTCCAGCCTGGGCAACAAGAGTGAAATTCCATCTCAAAAAAAAAACAAAACAAAAAATGAGCCAGGCTTGGTGGTGCACACCTGCAGTCCCGGCTACTTGGGAGGCTGATGCGGGAGGATTGCTTGAGTCCAGGAGGTTGAGGCTACCTTGAGCTATGCTTGCACCACTACACTCTAGCCTGGGCCACAGAGTGAGACTTGGTCTCTAAAAAAACAAAAATTAATTAATTAAAAATAAGATAAAAAATTAAAAACAAAGACCATAAATGCCATGAGTTGATTTATGTTTGTTTTCTCTAAAATTTTATTCCCAGCCTAGGGAATAAATGCAGAACAGGTGCTTAATAAATATGTACTGAATTAACAGATAAAGCGAGGGTTCATAATAAGAACCTAGACTCCTTGGAGGGTCCATGAGAAGGTTTTTCTTTGTGTCTGAGTGACAAATTGTCAGTCCCAGGATGGTGCCAGAAGTAAAGTTGGGTCATTGGAGGGTGATTTTGACAACGTCTGAGATCTGCAGAGAAGAGGCAGATGTTTCGATCACCTAGCCGACACTGTTCATGACATCAAAGGCCACGGTGGCTTTAAAACTACAATCTCAACAGCAACAAGGATTTAATGAGGGCCGATTATGTGCAAGATACTATAGTAAGTGCTTAATATTCATTATCTCATGTAATCCTCACAATAGGCCTTGGGGTAGCTTTTATTATTCCTATTTATAAGTGAGCAAATGTTGTCTCAGGTAGGTAAGCGACCAACCCAAGGTCCTTGGATTAGAGCCTAGTTGAATTTTCACTTGAGCCGTTTACTCTGGCCACAGAATAGGAACATTGGAAGGAAATCCAGAGGACTTGATGATATGGTTTAGATCTATGTCCCCACCCAAATCTCATGTTCAATTGTAATCCCCAATATTGGAGGTGGGGCCTGGTGGGTGGTGATTGGATCATAGGGCTGGTTTCTCATGGTTTAGCATTTGGTACTGTATAGTGAGTGAGTTCTCATGAGGTCTGGTTGTTTAACAGTGTATGGCATTTCCCCCTCCTTCTTCCTCCTGCTCTGGCCATGTGAGGTGTCTGCTTGCCCTTTGCCTTCCACCATGTCTGTAAGCTTCCTGAGGACTCTCCAGAAGCCAAGCAGATGCTGGCACCATGCTTCCTGTACAGTCTGCAGAACTGTGAGCCAATTAAATCCCTTTTCTTTATAAATTACCTAGTCTCAGGTATTTCTTTATAGCAGTGTGAGAACAGACTAATATGCTTGGGCTCTGGACCCAGCTCTGCTGCTGCCTGCCCTGGCTTGGTGGACATCGCCAGCCTCTCTCCTGCCTTGCCCACAGAGAGAAGTGTACTTCCCAGTCACTGCTGGGGGACAGTCACGCGGCCAACTCTGCCCAACAGGCAGTGAGTGGAGATGACTTGTGCTCTGTGTGGGTGAAGCACTTTGATCACTGGTCACCTCCTTTTCTCCCACCGTGAGATGGAGGAGACAAATGTTCCCCAACCTCCCAGATGAGAAGGCCATGTGCTTTGATGCTGTGGCTATAAGATGGAAGAGTCTCCATCCTAGGTCCCAAACGGGGCTGTAGAGCAGAATTCCGTGCAACTCATGTTGGATACCATGTGAGCAAGAGCACACATGTATGTTGAGGCACTGGGATTTTAGGATTGTTTGTCACCATAGGTAACCCAGGTTATTGTGACTAATGCATTTGGTCCACTCTTGTTAATCCTCTGAGTATCGGTTTTGCCATCTGTAACTGATGATAATAATATCTATCAGTCAGCTATATGGGGGCTGTTAAAAGAGATAAGGGAGGAAATGGTTCCTTCCAGGTCTGACATTCTCCAGAACCATCTAGCTTAGTGATATGGCATGCTCTAAAAATAGAGTTTTCTTCATGGCCATTGTATTATGTGCTTAAGGTCTTAAGATCTGACCCTCAGTATTTGCAGATTTGATGACAAAGAGCCAGAACTAGAGATGTCCAGGGCTTCCTGTGGCTTTGGGTTGGGATTTTTCCAAGCTTCTGTCAGAGGTCAATTCTATGTTATTTTGAGAAAGATGTTGCAGTGAGCCTTGTTTTTGTCTCTCCTTACCCTCGTAATGCAAAACATGGGAGGTATAGACCATTCCCAAAGTTGCCCTGTGGGTTATTAAATAGTGACTGCAGGCAGGGCTGGTGTGGAAGACATTTCTCAAGCTCCCTAATATTTTTATTCTCCCCTTCTTGGACATAATGGAGAATTACATTTCTCCAACCTCCCAGAGACTTGCTTTGGCTAATGAGATGGGAGTGGCAGGGACACAGGTCACTTTTGGGCGGAGGCATGGAAGAGCTGCTGGGAGACTTCTATGTTCTCTCTACCCGCAGCAGTGAACTTGAAGACTCTCTGGGGAGATGGCCATGACCTCAGATGGTGAAATTCTGTCAGCCCAAGTCTCTGACTGGCTGAGGTGAGCAGAGCACCCTTCTGCAGAACAGCTGTGGACATGTAGTGTAGGCAGGAAGTCAACTATTGTTGTTTTGAGCCATGGAGATTTGGCTGTTGGTTCCTATTGCAGAATAAATTAGTTTGAACTGGCTAATTCCATTAGGACTGAGACAAAATAGCAATATTAGACCTCTGGACTGGGAGGCAGCAGTCTTGGATTTTAGGTCTCACTGGGGGAACCATGGACTTGGTCTCCTTGGGCTTCAGCTTCCTCATCAGTAACTAAAGGGAAATGAACTACATTTTCTCTCAATCATCTGATGATTCTAATAGTTTCTCTATTAGTATCTCTCTCTCTCTTACTCTTTTCCTCTCCTTCTCTCATCAATCCACTCACCCTTCCACCCATCCATCCACGCATCCATCCATCCATCCATCCACCCACCCATCCATCCACCCATCCACTCATCCATCCACCCATCCACTCATCCATCCATCCACTCACCCATCCATCCATCCACCCATTCATCTACCCACCCATCCACCCACCCATCCATTCACCCATCTACTCATCCATCCATCCATCCATCCATCCATCCACCCACCAATCCACTCATCCATCCACCGACCCACCCATCCATCTACCTATCCACTCATCCATCCACTCTTCCACTCACCCATCAGTTTATTCATCTATTTACCCATCCTTCCATTCACCCATCCACACACCCATCAATCCATCTATCTCTTTATTTATTCATCCATCCTTATTCTAAAGACCAAAGCAAGTGACTGAATCATATTTTTGCAAAATTCAACTCATATTTTACTTAACATCATATGCAAAAGTTACCTTAAAAGAAGAAAGCAAACTTATCATGAACTTTTCCTTAGATGACATTATTTCTGAGAGGAAGAAGAATCTGACATTCTCATTGTGAGAAAACATTTTGTTTCTAAGGTGGGCCTTGCTTCATTTTGTTTGCACATAGAAATAATTAAATAAGGAGCTCTTGAGTTGGGGTCAGACAGCTGGAAAAGGTATTTAATCAAACATATTCTAATCAAAATAGTTTTGCTTCCCTTCTTACATCAATTTACTGAATCAAAAATAAACTTCCTCTTATTGAAACTTGATTCCTGACAGATGGAGAAAAAGGGGTAGGAACCTGGAGAAAAGATCACAACTGAGTGACTTGGCAACCTTGTGGTGAGAGTCTCCATCCAAAAGGGCAAGCCGGCAAGAAAATGAGAATAAGATTTACAGGAGAAATTTATATCATGAAAGCAAAAATTGGTGCAAACCCATGTGTATAACACTGTAAGGGATCTGGCAAGGAAAACATAATTCCTCTCCTGTAGAAAGGAGAAAGGGCCACAGGCTAAGATTCTGGGTGAGGAGGAATCCCTAGACAGAGAGGAAATTTTGCTGTTTGTTATCAGGTAATAGATCATGTTTCACTTGGAACAACAGCTGGGAAGATGGAAATTTATTGGAAAGCTGGCCAGATCTCCTGAGCCAGGGGTATCAGTAAACTCTCTCAAGTAGTGACTGTCTTATTTTTGGCTAAGATTTGGCTTCATTACATATAAAAGAAAACCCCCAGTTATAGTGACTTAAACATACAAGTGTTTATTTTGTTATCAGGTCTAAATGTAGGCATTCTTGAACTGGTATGGCAGCTTCACAATGTCAGCAGAGACCCAGGCCCCTTCTGCCTTTCCGATCCCACATCCTTAGTGCATAGCTTCCATTGTCAGGGTAACCTCATGGTCCAAAATA
Source organism: Pongo abelii (assembly GCF_028885655.2). Classification (NCBI taxonomy): domain Eukaryota; kingdom Metazoa; phylum Chordata; class Mammalia; order Primates; family Hominidae; genus Pongo; species Pongo abelii. Next base: position 1,403,192 of record NC_071990.2, on the reverse strand, counting down.
GTTGATGGAGCTCCTACCATCACGTCTGCATTCCAGACAGCAGAAAGAAGGAGCTATGAAAGGGCAAAATGGGCTCACTACCCAACTGAATTATCTCTAGTTAAGAAACCCTCCCCAAAGCCCCACCAGTACTGTCTCATTGGCCAGAATATAGTTATTGGCAATACTTTGCTGTAAAGGAGATTGGGAGATGTAGTTTTTAGTTGGCCAGGTTGCCACCCCCAAATAAAATCAGGGTTCTGTGACTAAAGAAGAAGAGAAGAAAGGATATTATGAGGCAATTAACAGCTTCTGGTTATGTTATTTTTTTTTCCATCCATTATCTATGAAATGACTATTGAGACCAGTTACGTATTCAGAAATCTTAAAGCATACTCAATTATCAGCAGAGAAAATAGTACCTTGGCTCTAAATTCTAAAATGTATCATTTAATTTACATAAGTAGGCTGGTGTTTCCAGAGTATGTTCTGACAATACCTAGTTTCATGGGCTGTCAGTAGCTGTCAATGATGCAATTTGAAAAGTCAATTCTAGTGACAAATAAATCTTAAAGTAATTTTCACAAGACTTTAATGTGCTAATGTGTTTTGTGATTCTCCACAAACAATGTCTTCCTAAATCATCTGAGTGTTTTCTCCCGAGCATTTCATGAAATTACTGCTCCATAGAACACATGGCCTTGGAAGACCAGGTCTCTCTCCCTCCCTTCCTTCCTTCTTTTCTTCCTTCCTTCCCTCCCTTCCTCCCTCTTTCCCTCCCTCCCTCCTTCTCTTCCTCCCTCTCTCCCTCTCTCTCCTTCCTTCCTTCCTTCCTCCCTCTTCCCCCCCACCTCTCTCTCTCTCTCTTTTTCTTTCTTTCTTTCAAGACAAGGCCTTGCTCTGTCACCTAGGCTGAAGTGTAGTGGTGTGATCAAGGCTGTCTGCAGCCTAGACATCCTGGGCTCAAATGATCTTCCCACTTTAGCCTCCCAAGTAACTGGAACTACAGGAGCACCACCACGCCCAGCACTTTGGGAGGCTGAGGTGGGAGGATTGCTTAAGACCAGGAGTTCAAGACCAGCCTGGGCAACATAGTGAGACCTCCATCTCTACAGGAAAAAAAAAAAATAGCTGGATGTGGTGGCCTTGGCCTCCGAAAGTGCTGGGATTCCAGGCATGAGCCACCGTGCCCACCCAGGTCCTCTGTTTCTCTGTAATATTGCTAGTCAACTATAAGCAATCCCAATATGTTTTCTAATTGCTACTCAAGGAGTTGGATGATTCTGATCATTTCACAAGGGATCCAGAAATATCGAATTTTTCACCCTATGATGAAAGATAGATTGGATCCCATGGGATGGAGGAGAGGCTCCTGCCCCCAGCTCCCTCCTCCGCTCACACTTCAGGCTTTCTGTTCACAGTCCTGCTCTATCCTGGGAGTTGCGCTCCCATGAATCTTCCTCCAGGGTGATGCATTCTCCGACAGTAGTTGAAGAATGTAGGAGGTACAGTTATTTCAAAAACGTATCACTCCACTGTATCATTTATCTGAATACAGAATATTCCAACACAGGCCAAAATACTCAGCTTCTCAAAACACCCTCACCCTTCGTAGAATTGATATAAGACAGGTGCAGACAGGGTGTCCTGGCGCCTGTTTAATCATTAACTAAGGCTCTCCGTGTTTGGGAAAGGTGGGGAAGATATCACTCTTTTGGACAAAAAGTACAATAGGGCTTTCCAGGGGCTGGGACAAAGGGAGTTGGGAGTCGGTGTTTAGTGGGTGCAGAGTTTCAGTTTGGGAAGGTGAGAAGGTTCTGGAGATGGATGATGGTGATGGCTGTGTGACATGTGAGTGCAGTAATGCCACTGAACTGTGCACTTAAAATGGCTAAGTGGGCACATTTGATGTGATATGTATTTTACCACAATACAAATACAAATGAAAAAAGAGATGGCTTTCTTCTGTGGGGTGGGAGAGCAGCTGTGATCCCTGGCTTGTTCGTGGGAAAAGAGCACCTGTGGAGATGGAGGATCAGGGAAGGGTTTTCTTCTTGCCATCTTTATCAGCCTGTGTTTCTTACATCCCTGGGATCCTGGGAGCACAGAGTGCCTGTTGTTGACTTCGTCCTTGTGCTCTGCATACCCAGGGGCAGGGTGGGGAGGGTTGTCAATACACGTTTATTTTTTATTTATTTATTTATTTATTTTTAGACGGAGTCTTGCTCTGTTGCCCAGGCTGGAGTGTAGTGGCATGGCCTCGGCTCACTGCAACCTCCACCTCCGGGGTTCAAGCAATTCTCCAGCCTCAGCCTCCCAAGTAGCTGGGATTACAGGCACCCACCACCACACCCGGCTAATTTTTGTATTTTTAGTAGAGACAGGGTTTCACCATGTTGGCCAGGCTGGTCTCAAACTCCTGACCTCAGGTGATCCACCCGCCTTGGCCTTCCAAAGTGCTGGGATTACACGTGTGAGCCGCCGCACCCGGCCTAACACACGTAATTTTAAGGACCAATCAGGTAAGGTCAATTAGTGAGTCGGCAGGGTGGGACATTGGAGAGTGGTGTACTTGTGTTTCACGGGTGACCTCAGCCCTGCCTGTTGATTTTGATGGACACATTTTCCAAAGTACTGCACTGGCTAAGTTATGCACATTGTTGCTAAATTGGCTAAATAGGCCTTGAGTTTGTGGCCTCCTAGTCCATGCATACATGCATTATTTAATTTTCTCAACAGCTTCACAAAGATGGCATTATGGCCATGGTTTGATGAAGAAACAGGTTCAGACAAAGGAAGGCAGAGTGGATGTTGGAGTTGGGCAGACCTGTGTTCCCATTCCTGCTCTTGCCAGTGCTTGGACTCCACCTGAGGCAACGGGACCTTCTGATTTCAGTTTGTCCCCATAAAGTGGTGGGTGCTCTCCTTGTCAGCAAGACTGAGGTAAGGAAAAGGACAGCCAAACAAGGGGTAATCATATTTGCCTTGAAAGGTGATTGTGGCCGGGCACGGTGGCTGAAACCCCGTCTCTACTGAAAATACAAAAATTAGCTGGATGTGGTGGTGTGCCCCTGTAGTCCCAGCTACTTGGGAGGCTAAGGCAGGAGAATCACTTGAACCCTAGAGGCAGAGGTTGCAGTGAGCCGAGATCGCGCCACTGCACTCCAGCCTGGATGACAGAGTGACACTCTGTCTCAAAAAGAAAAAAAAAAAAAAAAAGAAAGGTGGTTGTAAAGATTAGAAATAATGCTTAAAGCACCTAGTACAGTTTGCAGAACTTAGTAGGTCCTCAGTATATAGTGCCTGAAACCATGAAAACAAGTTATAAGTTATATTTTCAACAGGATCTTTTCAATACAGCAGAACATCTGGATATTGTAAGTACACTGTATCAACATGGTTTAAATCTTCATACTTGGGAACATCTGGAGAGTTTAGCACTGTGCAGGCCGAACTTGGGTTCAGTGGAGTCTTTTGGGTCACAGAGCAGTAAAGAGAGCTGCCAGTGACCCTGGCCTTGACATCCAGTCATGATTTCTACTGCAATATGCCAGCTGTGGAAGTGCTCTTACCTCTTCCTCTGTGGCAGCCACGGAGTGAGTGGACGGGAAGCACCTTGGGAGATCACCCCGTGTGTGTACACACATCGCTGGATGCTCTGTGGATGTGCGAGCCTTCGAGACATCTGGTTTCAACATTGAAACCCTAACGTTGAAAGTGGACCTGCTGTCTCTGTTGGCCCATCAGATCGCTTTTCTGGCGATCTTTCTGGTGCGTCGGACGTCAGCCAGCCAGGCGAGGCACAGGGAGCTCCCAGGGACTCTCTCGTTCTCACATAAGGAAAAACATTCTGCACGCCTTGTCCTTGTTCAAGTCCAGCTGCCTGCTTTGGAAGAGGAACCACAGGCCTCCCAGCTCCCTGGCTCTGAGACCTGGGCTCTTACAAGCATTTTATCTAGGGACCCTGAAATTACAAGGACAGAGTTAAATATATCTGCATAGAACTTCCCCAGACCTGCCTTGATACCTACACACACGTGTCATCATAGTTGTAATGTAGGCGTCCCTTCTCCATCTTTCTTCCCCTCAGCATCTCTGAATCTGGTTCATGCACTTGAAAGCATTCCAACAAAGCTCAGCCGCTGGCTGTGGGTGAGGGGCCTGGAGAGCCAGCAGAGGGGCCCAGCAGAACCAGTGCCCGCAGGGGGATCTGAGGCTGCAACACAGCTGAGCACAGCACTTGCCAAGGCATGCTCCTCACAACACCAGCTGCAGGGAAATTAGCCATTCCTATCAGGAAAAGGAAGACATTCCCTTGACCCAGTAGGTTTGGGAAAGGATGTTTTTAAGTCCACCTTATTTGGGGAGATACTTCTTTCAGGCCAGATTATTGATGAGTATGGGATGGATGTGGGCCACGGAGGCTCTGAGAAGACCGACCCAACCAACTGTTTGACCAACAAAGGGAAACTCATCTTAGGAAATGAGTCCACGATTCACATCTGCTAAGCCTTACTGTGTGCTTCATCTGGCATCTGAGGCACCAACATCTATACTACAGCACCTTCTGCCCTCCGGAGGCTGAGGGCGTAATGAGGTCAGGTCTGCACACAAGGGAGACAGCGGCCTGGGGCAGGGGCTGGAGTGAGGTGGGGAGCCAGGGTGCGTTCCAAGCCCTCCCTCCTTTTGTTTGGTCTTCATCTGTTCATTTATTTTGTAAACTGCCATCACTAAGGTCTATTATTTTTGGTTTAAAAATTCTTGCTCTATTATTAAGTAGAGTATTAATTTCTCAAAGCCATGACCACCAAACATATACATTAACAAACAAAACAAAGCATGGCAGTGATCAACCAGCTGTTTTAAGCCTAATTCACTGCCTATTTGGATCCATTAGCCCTCAAAATAGATTTTGTCCAAATGAACAGTCTAGCAGCTACCTGCAGATGAATCAAATAAAACAGATAACTACCAGACCTACTCTGTGCCTTGCAGGCAATGGGAAAATGCATTACTTCTACTGTAAAATAGATCTAAAAATACTACTCACTTCATACTGAAAGCTCATGCGTGTCTTCAGAGGGATACGTGAGCTCCCGTGGCCGGGTGTCAGTGCAACCTATTATCACCACATAACTCCTAATAATGTTCCCAAATAATCCTCCTTGGTCTGTATGAAGCACTTCCTCCCACAATTTCCCTTGGTTTGCTTCCCTCAGTTTTATGGGATGCTGACCACCCAAGTGCCTGGAATCCTGCCTCAGCAACCCCGAGGAATGGGCTTAGGACAATTTTGAGGTCTCTTATTTTTATAAAGGGCACAGTTGGTACTGAGAGGAGAGCCAAATTGTTTCCTTTTTTAAGCAAACCTTCATTTCTTCCAGACCACTGAAAGCTGTTCTTTAAAAAGGGGTTATTTATTTGGCAGTATCTGTAATACCTTGGTGTGTCTATTTTTAAGTGGTGTGTAAGTGGCTTTATATAGGTCAGTTTCCCCTGTTCTTGAAAGTTTGGGCACTCTTGTGGTTATCACGGTGGTTCGGGCCCTTGATCGTCATGTCACTGTTTCTGAAACAGTAGCCACCACTGTCCATCTGAGGCGTCTTTGGGGAGCAGAGTCCACGCTGGGTAATAAAAGCAGACAGAGGAAATAAGCCTGCAGGCCCCCTTCCTTATGGTTTGCACTTGTGGGTTTGTTAAGGGTGGAGAGGGAGTAGGTTTCTCTGAAAACAAAGTCTCTGAAAACGTGGTGTGCTCTTTAGCCAACTGTTTATGTCTACGAGCACAGCCAGAGAATGTCAAATGTCCTCGTGCCTACCTATTGTGCAGTTTTCAAAACACCATTAGGGTATGTGTGCCGTTTCTGCACATGGGGATACATCCAGCTAGCAGAGGCGCATTTTGGAAGCACTGGCCATGATTTGGGAGTGGGGGCCCGGAGGATCGCTGTGTTCAGGGCAAGTCCCACAGCGGCTGCAGAGGAATGTCAGACGGGTCTACAGAGACAGCCTGGCTGTCGGCTGCTGTGAAGTAAAAGCTGCACCTGAGATGGGGGAAGTTAACGGGTACCCTCCCTGGCTGCTCTTGAATCCCGCCCCCGCCATGGTCATTACAGGCACCCCTCAGTATCTGGGGAACTGGTTCCAAGATCCCAGAGGATACCAAAATCCTAGGGTGCTCAAGTCCCGAAATGCTAGATTTGCATATAACCTAAGCACATTCTCCTGCATACTTTAAATCATCTCTAGACTACTTTGAAGACCAAATACAGTGAAAATAACATGCGAATAGTTGTTATTCTGTACTGTTGTTATTTGTATTTTTTATTGTTGTATTGTTATTTTTAAAATTTCTTTTTTGAGAAGGGGTCTCACTCTGACGCCCAAGCTGGACTGCAATGGCATGATCTCAGCTCACTGCAACCTCTGCCTCCCAGGCTAAAGCGATCCTTCCACCTCAAGGATCGAGTAGCTGGGACTACAGGCATGCACCACCACGCTTCGCTAATTTGTGTGTGTGTGTTTGTGTGTGTATATATATAATTTTTTATTATATATATTATATATAAGTATATATATTATTATATATAAGTATATTTATATATATTATTATATATATATAATTATGTGTATATATATATATATTTTTTTTTTTTGTAGAGATGGGGTTTCATCATGTTGCCCAGGCTAGTCTTGAACTAGGCTCAAGCCATCTCCCTGCTTTGACCTACCGAAGTGCTGGGATTACAGGGGTGAGTCACCATGCCTGGCTTGTATTGTTTTTATTGTATTTTATTTTTAAAAATAATTTGATCCGTGGCTGGTTGGATCTGTGGATGCAGAACCACAGATAAGAAGGGCCGACTGTATTAATGTAAGTTAAACCTGTAAAACATCTGATACCATTTTCATGAGAGACAACTGCTGTGCCGGGACATGAAACTTTAATTTCCAAGTATATTTCATTGTTCAAGGAGTCTCAAGATATTCGAATCGACTATTTCCAACTTTCCTAAGATGGCATCATTGGTGAATGAAGCAGGATATTGGCCCAGGAAAAGACTGTCAAGGAACATCTTCTATCCTGATTTAGGTCATTCTCTGGGCAATGACCTCTCACTGGAATGGGAGGGTGTTTGGCTGTGCAACTGAGACTAGGAAAGCATGCACGGTATTTGGCAGCTCTTGTGCATCTGACTTCAGGAATGACACATGCAGAGGTATGTGTCCCACTGGTGTGTGCTGCTCTGCCCTCTGCTTCCTGCCCCAGCGCACTTGGGGTCCGTGAGATGAGGGGCAGGCTGAGCTAAGATATACGGTGTTCAGCACAAGGGCCAGTAATCAGTATTTGTTGCCGTAATTATTACTGTTGTGAGGACCTCAGGCATCTATCCTTGGATCTACTTTGAAATGAAAGTCTTCGTTAATCTCATTTAAGAATAATAATTCAAAATCCTTATCAAAATAGCAGCAAAGAGAACCTAGCAGCTCATTAGGAGAATAATGAACCATGACCCAGTGGCTTTTTTTCCAGGAAGTCAGGATTGGCTCAAAGTAGGAAATATATTAATCACATTCAACATAGTAATAGAATATAAGAGAAAAATAATTCCGTTATTCCACAGATTCTAAAAAGACATTTATCAAAATGCATTATCCTTTTTTTTTTAACTTTGTGTAATGGAGAATTTCAAAGAAATACAAAAGTAGACAGAATAGTAAATAAACTGCCACGCACCCACCGAACAGCTCACACTATGGCCAATCTCATTACTCTGTACTCCTCCCCATGCTTCCCTGTATACTCTTCTGAACCAAATCCTAGACAGCATATCATTTCATCCATCAGTTATTTAGTACATATCTCTTCAAGATGAAGATTTTATGAAACAATCATAATGACATTATCACACCAAAAATAATTAACAATACTTTCTTAATGTCATCAAATATCCAGTAAGTGTTCAAAGTTCTAATTGTCTCGTGAATACTTTTTTGACATAATGTTGATTTGAATCAGTATCCTAGTAAGGCCGCACATTGCAGCTGGTTGATGTGTTTTAAGTTTCCTTTAACCTAAAGGGATCTCCCTCCATCTTTTGGTTTTCACCACTTGGAACACATTTGTTGAAAGACCTGGGCTGTGTGTCCTGTAGAGTTTCCCAGAGTCTGTGTTTTGCAGCGTGCTCCCTGTGTGTAGTGTATTAAATAGACTGTTCTGTCCTCTGCATTTCTGTAAGTTGGTAGTTAGATCTAGAGGCTTGGTGAGATCCAACTTTGATATTTTTATGTAAAATTACTTTTTAGGTTGTGTGCACTTTTCTATCAGGAGATACCTAACAGCTGGTTGACTCTTTGTTTGCAATGTTAGCAACAATTTTTTGGTTCATATTTAGCTTCATTAATCCATTAGTGTTATTTATTCTGCATAAAATATCTTAAAAGAATAATAAATACATCCTTAGCATGATATAAAAGAATATTTTAATCCCAAAGACAGTATCATACTTAAAAATGTAGAAACACTTGAATCATTGATATTAAAGAAAGGAGTAAGACAAGTATATACACTTTCACAAATATCATGTAACACTGTTCTAGAGATCAGTCAATATAACACACTAGAAGAAATGAGAAATATAAAAATTTAAAAGGTGAAGGTAAACTATCATCATTTGAAGCTTCTATGATAGTTATTTTATTCTAGCAGGTTTTCTTGGATTTTCCAGGGAATTACAAACAGTAACATATTTTAGCAAGTTGGCTGGGATCAAAATTTATACCCTGTAGTCATTAGCTTAGGACTTAGTCAAGAACAAACAATAACAATAATAAACCAAAACCAAAACCAACCAACCAACCAACCAAACAAATAAACCAAAACCCCCCAGAACAACAAGAAAAAAACCCACATACCATGTTATTGTATAACGCTTGATATCATTAACAGGTCGATTTTCTATAGGTTAAATATTTCAATATAATATTTTCGGATGTAGGGAGTTAATGCCAAGGCTCTTATGGGAAGATAAATAAGCAAGCAGAGGCAGGAAAGTTCTAGAAAAAAGGAATAATAGGGGAAGGGGACTATCTGTGCCAGATATTCGTCACATATTAAGCTATAATAATAAACACTGAGTTTCTGATGTGGAGCGAAAGCTCAATGGAACAGTCTATGAAGTTCAAGAACATTCAAATGCATATTAAAATTTAGTATACTTGCTAAAAGTATGACAAAAATGCAAAAAGACTAAAAATAAATACAGTTCATCCTTGGTATCTGGGGAATTGGGTCCAGGACCCCCACAGATACCAAAATCTTCAGAAGTTAAAGTCCCTGATATAAAATGGTATAGTGTGTACATATAACTTATGTACATCTTCCTGTATACTTTAAATCATCTCTGGGTTACTTATGATAGCTAATACAATGTAAATGCTATGTAAATAGTGGTTATACTGTATAGTTTTTTTATTTGTATTTTTTTATTGCTGTGTTGTTATTTTTAATTGTTTCTTTTCCAAATATTTTCCATTTGTGGTTGGTTGAATCTGCAGATGTGAACCCACAGAGGGATGACTGTATGTAAAAGAAAAAACCTTCCACATGGCAGAAAACAAACAAAACAGCAAAGTACCCCAAATACCTGAGTTAAAGGGGAAAGAAATGCTTCAACTTGGACTGCACAGGGTTCTAATGCTCTTGATGTATAGAGTTCTTACAAATTACTAAGGAAAGAACCCAGTAGAAACATGGGCAAAGAGGGTGAAGTGAGAGTTGAAAGACAAGCAGAATCAATGCCTCTAAAGCCTAGCAAAAGATGCTCAACCTCAAAATATAAGAAATACAACTCAGCCAGGCACGGTGGCTCACGCCTGTAATCCCAGCACTTTGGGAGGCCCACGCAGGTGGATCACGAAGTTAGGAGATCGAGACCGTCCTGGCTAACACAGTGAAACCCAGTCTCTACTAAAAACACAAAAAAATTAGACAGGTGTGGTGGCACACACCTGTAGTCCTAGCTACTTGGGAGGGTGAGGCAGGAGAATCGCTTGAACAGCAGGGAGGCAGAGGTTGCAGTGAGTGGAGATCGTGCCACCACACCCCAGCCTGGATGACAGAGTGAGACTCCATCTCAAAAAAAAAAAAAAAAAGAAATACAACTCAAAACTTCAATGAGATTTTTTTCATTTATCAGATTAACAAAGATTAAACAGGTGATAAAATATCATAGGCATAAGGAGAGACAGGCACATTCACACATGGTCAACTTAAGTGAGAACTGGCATCAATATCTGTGCAGGACAATTGGACAATTCCTACCCATAATAAAAATGCACATGCCCTTTGACCTAGCAGTCCCACTTTAAGACTATATCTTGCAGATATAATTTCACAAGAATGTGCAACATTGCTCATAATAGGAGAAGTCTGAGAACAACTTAAATGCCCATCAGTGGGTGGCAGGTTAAACAGATTATGGTAAATCCACATGGGGATACTACACAGCCATGAAAAAGAACAAGACAGTTCTAAATGTACTGATATAGACTGGACTCCAAGACATGGTGCTAAGTGAAAAGATAGTAATATTGTAATAATATTAGTAATAAGTGAAAAGTGAATGATAAGTAATAAGTGAAAAGAAAGTAATATTGTGCTATCACATGCAAAAAAATAGAAGCTATGTACATGCCTATACTATATATGCATAAAATTTCTTTAAAAAGCTGTCTGGGGTTTGGTGAACCCATAGCAGTCTCTAACACAAATTGTATAAAGCTGAAACAAGGCACTGGTTACAGATAATGATCGGAATATTTCAAAGGGGGAGTTTTAAAAGAACCGAAACCAGATGAAACTGATTATCTCTCACAATACCCAGATAGAAAGACTGGCCCAGGATCTTCAAGGAAATTTGTTGCAATCAGGGCCCAGTAATTTTATTATCAGAGTGTCGCTGATTGCTGATCCCAGGAGGCCGCCTGGGATGGCGTGATTACCCTGCAGGGGCTGATGAGGTTCCACCAAGAATGCAGCAGGTGCCCAGGCTTCCTGCTGTGGGGACTAATGCTTAATTGGTAGCTGGTTGGTTCAGGAGGTGGCAGGCTGGTTCCCAAGAAGCTGATGTCAAGGGTTTTATTTGTATGGGTTCTGCGTGGGTTCACATGGGCCCTTGGTCACATGGGATTCTGGGCAGGGGAGCTGTTTGGGGTGGATGGTTAGAACAGATCTTGGTGCTGTTACCTTCTCTGTGCCTCAATTTCCATCCCAGCTCTGCAGTCATCCACTTACTCAAGGAGGGTATTAGGTCTGTCTCCCTGATAGCAAACCAGGCTCCTTCTGCCTGCATGCAGTAAGCCAATCACTGTGATAATGGGCTTTGCAAAGAAGAAAGGGTTGATCCATGAGGCCACCAAGCAAGGAGGCAGGAGAACAGGTCTCAAATCAGCCTCCCCAAAAGTCAGGTTAGAGATATATATGGCATAAGGAAGCAAGGTGATCTGAGATGTGGGGAAAGGTGACTGAGGGTGAAGAAAAGCGAGGTAATTGGCCATCTGCACGTGCATAATCAAGCTTCATGGCTCTTCATGGCTCTTCCCGGCTCTTCATAGGCTGCATGTTCAGAAAATGGTGGTGTTAGCATGACCCGAGGGGGCAGTTTTTGGCCCTGTGATCTCAAAAGGTCACCTCTCAGGCATTCATGCAGGCCTAGTAGAAAGGTTGGTGGTCTCAACTGGTATAAACTGGACAGGACCCGCCCCCTAGTTCCTAAAAAACAACTTTAAGTGACTGTTACTATAGTGACCCACTGTCAGAGGTGTTATCTATCAGGAAGCTAGAGGGAGTTGAGGCAGGTACTTTTGGCTATGTGACTTTTAGCTACATAGGTTAAAAAGTTGACAAGAAGCAAGTGATTAGAAGCGTGCAAGGCAGGTTAAATTTGATGGGCTTAATCAGATTAGCCCTTGGTTTCATGCCCAAAGCCATTCCTTCACTCAACACCCCCACAGCTTGCCACGAGCTGGGAATAGGAGAAGTGGGAGATGCTCTTGTTTCCCGGACTTGAGAGTCTAATGGGAGAGACAGACACAAGAAGACACATGTCATGTGGGCAATTCCTGCCACGCTAGAGGGAAAAACACAGCACAGCATAGGAACCCCAAGAAGCTCAGGAGTGTGATTGTCCGAGGGACCACATTTGATGGTTTACAGGGAAATCATCTGTCTAGGACAGTAGAGAAGCTTTTCTGGGAAGAGCTATTTAATATAAGAATACAGAGTCCTGAATGTTGGAATTAAGATCCTCATCAGTAGAAAACTTCTTAGACGCCTCAACATCTGGGAAACATGGCAGATGCCCTGCCCCTAATTTCTCACCAGGTTTCTCCTTCTTATCAACCAAAGCTGTCCCTTAACTTCCTCAAAAGACAACATCAGTCCTCGCGGGCCTCAAGAAGAGCCATCCCAAGGCATTGACTAGGCATCAGTGTCTTCACCAGGGCAACACGGAACATCCCTGCAGAGTCCCTGGTGGCTGCAGTGGCTGATATGGGATGTATGCCTGCTTTCCATCAGATTCCCAAAGCAGAGCCCCTGGAGGCTTTGGCCCATGGCCCTGAAGCTCCCTTTCACAAGGAAGAAAGACTTTGCAAAGCCAACACCACTATTGGAGATAAAGTGGAGAGTGTGTATTAGAAGTACTAGTCTTTGAAGACAAAACAGCTGTATAGAGTGAGCTTAAGCGCTGGATCCCTGTGGTTAGGAAGGGAAACTAAGCCTCTGGGATGTGAGAGTGCCATGGAATGCAGTAGGCCCAGGATGAAGCAGGTGTCAGCACAGAAAACCCACCATCACCCAGAAAAGGGAAGAAATACGCTACCACCATCACTCTCCCTGCCAATGACTTCTTTGCACACTCCCACCCTATCTCCTGGCTCAATCTCCCATGTTCTCATAGCTAGGGAGGTCTCCATTGTAATTTGTATGGGGAGGTTAACCTATAGGCCATTCTGATGATCCCAGCTCCCTTTCACTACAACCCCCATCTGCATCCTTTGCTTTGCAAGTAGGATTTGAGAGAGGAAGGATGAAGATGTAGCCACAGGATACATTTAAACATGCACAGAGTTTGGGGGGGCGGTGGGGAACAAAAGCAAAACAATAAAACCTTCACCAGTCATTAAAGAAATGAAAATGAACCTTTTGAGATTGTCAATTTTTATCTGCTAAGTCAAGGAAGGCTAATTTAATTCCTGGCAATTTCACAATAAAAAAAATTGTGCTAGCTCTTGGTGACATTGTAAGTAGTTAAAAGCTTTTTGGGAAGTAATTTGAAATACATCAAGTCTTGAAAATGATTATACCAGTGGATCCAATCATCTCGCTTGTGGAAATTCATCTGAAGGAAATAATTCAGTGGAAAAAACAACCCGTCTACACTTGTTGCCCCTAAATGTCCAGCACTAAAGGAATGACAAAAGAAATCTCAGCACATTTTCTGAATGGAACAGAAACCGAGCGTTTGGAACTAGAATTGCGTAGACTGAATTGAATATGGAAGTGGCTTTAAATAGCATGTTAGGTGGAAACACTGGATGTCTGGTTGAAATTTGGTAAGACACACATTCCCATGGTCAGAATCGGAAAATTTCAACAAATGAAAATCATGGGGTTCACAAAGAGGTGTTGTGGGTTATAGAAAGCTATTTTCAAAAATTTCTTTAATGATCCAAAATTGTTTTTCAAAAAAAGTAGAAGATTTAAAAACATGTATTTTAGGAAGTATGGCCCATGGTGTCTGTTGGAAAAAAGTGGAAGACCTGATGCATTGCCCAAGGGGAACTTCTAGCTTGAGATTACACTGATGAGGACTGGGAAACACTCAGGCACTTTCAGGCTTAGTAACAGGGGTGTCCTATTACGCAGAGAGAAGGTGCTCTGTGGTCCACCCTTTACTTGGATCCTTAGATCAGAATTCTCATCGGGCAGAAGTAACCAGAGGAGGAAACAGCATTTCTTCAAAGCTGAAGAGAGCTTTTTGGAGGGGAAAATAAAAAATCCTAGGAACTCCTTGCATGACTGATGGTTTGAACAATGGCTTTGCACCCCAAGACCAGCCTGGCCTCATGGTTGTAAATCTGGGGGCCGTTGACAAACGGTTTCCCACCTTGGGACTTGAGTCTGCAGTTCAAGAGTCACGTGGGCCTGCCTGAGCCGCAGGGCTTGGCCCCTGTGCTGAGCACAGGCTTCTAGAAGAAGGCTTACGGGAAAGGAAACGCTCGGGTTTCACAAGGAGGGTGTGTATGGAGAGGGCAGGGCGGGAGCAGGAGGGAAAGAATGGTCCCTTTCAACGCAGACAGATGCAGTCTGGCTCAGAGTCAGCCCGGTCTCAAAAAAAAAACCCAAGTGGTCCAGTAACATTTAAAAATCTGCACACATTCGCAGTTGTATTTTAAATACCGCACAAGGACAGACAATAAATGTGATGGCTTTTCCATCCCCTGCATGTGGAGTGCCGGCCACGTCCTGAAGCTCTCAGCATACTGGCACAGGGAGACACATGTGCATGCCCATGGTGAGTGTGTGTAAATGCTACCTACAAACACGAGTGCACACCCACACACACCACTGCAGCACACATACTTCCATTCTCGCTTCAGAAAGCTCCAAGCCTGCAGTTGATCTAAGTTTGGCATGGGCTGAAGGCCGCACTTGGAACGGCTGCTTGGACTGTTTCTGAGCAGAGTGACAGGCACAGCTTCTAAGAAAACGAATTCCCTTTTTATCGTGTTGGTAAATGAAGATATCAATCGTTGGTTTAGAAGCTATGCTGCAGGGGAGGGCCCAGCCCTGATGCATTCCTTCAGGCTCTAGGACGGAATCATTCTGCTCACGAGCTTCCACTTTCTAAGTGTTCATTCCATGATGGAGAAAATGACACAGAAAATAGGAGTCACGGGGTTTCCAAAGCTCAGGGAGGGGCTTGCTCCCGGTGCTCCCATCCTCATAGTCCTTTCCTTGATGTTGTGGCTTATTCAGGTGTTCCTCACTCAGGACAGCCCAGAGCGGCAGATCTGGGCCAGGAAAGGCCCTGGGGTGTCCCACTGGGGAGCCAGCTAGACCTGGGTCAGAGGGAAGGCTCTGTGAATCAGGCGCTGTCACGTCAGCCTCTTGAGGACGGCAAATGCCTCATGAAACTGTTGCCTAATGGAAGGCAGTGTGCGTCCTGGGCAGGCGTGGCTCTGCTGCCGGAGGGTAACCTGGTGGGTTGAACTGGGGTGGACCGGAAAGGTGCAAGTGAAGTGTCCCACGCATCTGCTTTATCCCCTAACCAGTCTGCCAGGAAAAGTGGACAGACAAGACAGGTGGCGCTGGGGGCCAGAGAATCGCTGAAGGGCTCGCAGGTGGGACTGGCTCAATGGCCGTCCCCAGGCCAGTGGGGTCTGGGTGGGTGCTCACAGCTGCTGGAGAACAGGCCCTGGAATCACACAGGAGCCCAGGAAGCAGTGCAGGGCTGTATATTTATGCACTCCTCATATATTCTCCCGGGACCACGAGATGTTCTACCGGGAACAAACAGGAGTTGCAGAGCCCTGTCCCCTTTGTGCCTTTGGGAAGGTCATGGTGCCCTTGTCCCTGAGCATGTCCTTTTCTAAGAAGCGTGCTCTGGGCTGGCTCACTGACTCCTCCTGCTGGGACTCTCTTCCTCTCTGTTTTGGCTTCCTGTGTACTAAATGGGGCATGTTGTGCCAGGCCAGTTCTCAGAAAGCTGGCACTCCAAGGCTTCTCAGGGATCATCTTGTCCAACCCTCTCATTTTCAATGAGGGACTTGCTGTTCAGAGAAGGCACAGGACTCCCTAAAGCAACCAGGGGCCAGCGGTCCCCAAGAGATGCTTGTTATTTCTGCTGCTTCTCACCACCAGTCCTGGAGTCCAGGCTGTCCTGAAGACTGAGGAGCTGGAGGAAGCACTCTATAGCGTGTGAATATTAAACGAAATGTGGGAACACTCATCCTGTGTTGCAACAAGAGTGATATGCTGGAGCAGAATGGGAAGGGGGCACGCTGCCTGCTCTCTCTGCCCACGCACTGGGTTCTCTCCACAACCATTGCCCCCGGCAGTTCAGGCAGGCCCAGGAAGGGGCCTGTGCAAGTCACTGATGTCCTCTTCTGGGGAGGGAGCTAGAAAGAGCCCTGGTGCCAGAGATCTGGAAGGCAGCAGGGCCCGGGCAGCACAGACAGTCACCCCTCCCTGTCTTTGCCCATGTGTTTCTCTGAAATTGGGTCAGAATGGGAATTAGCTACCTTTGATTTTTTTATTGTGTTAAAATACACGTAACATAAAATCTACCATCTTAACTTTTTTTTTTTTTTTTTTTTTTTTTTTTTGAGATGGAGTCTCATTATGTTGCCCAGGCTGGAGTGCTGTGGTGCAGTCTCACCTCATTGCAACCTCCACCTCCTGGGTTCAAGTGATTCTCGTGCCTCAGCCTCTGCAGTAGCCAGGATTACAGGCTCATGCCACCACACCCAGCTAATTTTTGTATTTTTAGTAGAGACGGGGTTTCACCATGTTGACCAGGATGGTCTCGAACTCCTGACCTCAAGTGATCCACCCCCGCCCCACCCCGGCCTCCCAGAGTGTTGGGATTACAGGTGTGAGCCACCGCGCCCGGCCCTTAAACATTTTTAAGTGTGCAGTTCAGTGTGGCATTAAGTATACTCACAAAGGTGCACAGCCGTCACCACCATCCATATTCAGAACTTTTCATCTTGCAAAACTGAAACTCTGTCCCCAGGAAACACTAGCTCCCCATTCCCCCTTCCTGCAGCCCCTGTCACCACCATTCTACCTCCTGTCTCCACGAGTCTGACTACTGTAGTGCCATGGACTGAATGTTCATGCCACACCCCCTTTTCCACAAAGTCACATGCTGACATCCTGACCCCCAAAGTGATAGTCTTAGGAGGTGGGGCCTTTGGGAGACAATACAAACAGGTGATAGGGCAGAGCCCTCCTGAATGGGATTGATGGACTTATAAAAGAGACCCCCAGGGATCCTCGGCCCCTCCCACCATGTGAGGTTGCAAGAACCAGGAAGAGGACCTGCGCCAGGCACCGCATCTGCCGGTCCGTTGATCTCACACTTCTCAGCATCCGGAACAATGAGAATTGAATTTCTGTCATTTATAAGCTACAGTCTATGGTATTTTTCTATGGCAACGCGGAACAGAATGACAGGTAGGTGGGTGGTCAGTGGAGTGACGCAGTAGTTGTGCTGTGATGATTGGCAGGTTTCACTGAGCGTTTTGCCCTGCAGGTTCATCCAGGCCGTGGCACGTGTTTGCATTACTCTCCCCGCGCCCCCTCAGCCTGCGGTTTCAGCCACCCGGGAGAACGCGGCTTGCCGGGAGCGGGCGCTTGGCACGGGTGCCCTCTAGCGTTGCTGGAATTAGGGCCGTCCCGGCACAGGCTGGGTTTCTGGAGCTCAGGCCCTGCACTCTGCTGCTCTGGGGCTGGTCCGCACCAGACCCCTCACCGCGTTCCCGCTTCCCTGTATTCACACAGGAGGGAGACCCGGACTCAGGGCCTGTGCAGGGAGAGGGCTACTGAGCGTGGGGATTTCCACACGCTTCTGTGAGACTTGGAACGTTGGCTGGCTTTAAGCAGCTTTTCTGTTGTTGTTGTTGTTGTTTTTCCTAAGTTAACATTAAGTATCTTAGAGAAAATGGGTTTATACAGCCGACATAATGCCTGACCTTGATAATGTTTGTCTGCTGGACTTTCCCGTGTACTCCACGGACACCACTTCAGGGCAGCCCAAGAGTGGATGGACTCAGAGCGGCCTGTGTGCGAAAGAGTGGTTCACGTTCATTCCCGGTGAGCGCCCAGGACCAGCCATCCAGAACATTCCTTTTCTTGTTCAAACTAGACACCCCTGGAGATGCCCAGGAACAATGGAGTGAAACTTCGTTGGGGAAATGGGCCTGGGGAGGGAGTGGGGAGACTCCGGACTGTAGTGACTATTTCCCCACCCGCATCCCGCGCTGGCCCCCGGGGGGTGCAAAGCAGTGCTAACGCTAAGAATAGTGCAGATGCGAGCACCTCTTCTTTCAAGAGGAGTGGAAACCAAGCAAGGCGGTGCACCTCTGCCAGCTGAGCCCTCCTCCACTCATGACGTTTAAATATATATATAATAATATATAATATATAATATATAAATATATAAAAAATATATATAATTAATATATATAATATATAAATATATAAAATATATATATAATTAATATATATATACACACACGTATATTATTTGTATGGTAAAATATATACCATAAACACCCTTTTAACCATTTTTAAGTGTGCAGTGCACTGGCATTAAGTACATTCACATGGTTGTGCAACCATCACCACCACCCGAATCAGGACTTTCTCCTCTTCCCAAACAGAAACTCTGCCCATTAAACCCCAACTCGCCATCTTCCCTTCTCCAGCCCCTGGCAAGCTGTATTCTACTTTCTGTTTCTGTGGATTTGACCACTCCAGGAACCCGGAGTGGACTGATATAGTATCTGTCTTCTTGTATCTGTGCATAACATCCTCAAGGTTCACTCATGCTGAGATGTGTGACAGGATTCCCTACCTTTTTTATGAGATGGGGTCTTGCTATATTGCCCCAGCTGGAGCACAGTGGCTGTTCACAGGCATAATCCCACTACTGATCAGCATGGGACTTTTGACCGATTTCCTTCCTAAAGCAGAATAACATTCCATGGTGTGCACAGACCAGTGAGGAAGTTTCAACCGAGCACAAGTCTGTTGGAGAGGTCCTCCAGGCAAATCTAGTCTCCCTTCCTTCTGCTTTCTGGTCTTTGCTTGGCTTTATGTGGAGGGGTTTCTTCTCTTTTCAGGTCTGTAGTCTGGTGAGGAGGCTGAGGCTAGGCCCTGTGGCTTGGTCAGCAGATGGGGACCATGCTGGGACCAGCCAGGCAGCTCTGGCTTGGGGGTTCAGGGGACTCCAAGGAGGGAGGAAGCACTGTGGGCTGAGAGGGAACCCACGGGCTGGGTGGGCTTCTTGGAGGAGGAGGCGGGGCTTGAGCTGGGAGGAGGAGGGTCAGATGAGTTGAGTAAGGGAGGGGGACACAGGGGGGCAGAGCGGCAAGCTGTCCTCACAGGTGTAAGCATTTATTTCCAGAGGTTTCCACAACGGACAGTTTAAAGGTGACCTCTGCTATCTCCCTAGTCAGTTTTCCTTTTGCACGAAACAGCAGAAAGCCAATTTTGAGCTCCTGCATCAAAAAAAGCTATGAGCTCTGCAGGTGGAAAGATTTGGATTTTTCTGCTATTATACTCTGCCACCTTGGACATGTTTCTTAATAACTTGAGACATATCTGTGGAATGGGCATGCTCATTCCATATTTTCAGAGATTTTACCTGATTTTCAGAGACTGAAAATGACGATCCCAGTTTGGACAATGTGCTGGATTTTCAGAGATTTTGAGGGTATTAATGTATGTGAAGTTGCCCAGCACAGTGCCTGGCACATAGAGATTCTCAATAAATAGTAGAAATAGTAGGAGCAGAAGTAGTGGTGATAGTGACAGGAGAGTAATAGAAGATTAATTCATTCATTTAACGCATACTTACTTCAGCCTGCTGTGAGCAGACATCAGGTATCATGAGCGAGACAGGCAAGACACCTGCATTGAGGAGGTATGTGAAGAGGGAGATGGTGTGAAAGTGCAAAATGATAAGAGCAACCAAGATTGTAAGGTCGTGATAAATAAGATGATGCACTGAGAATAATGCCAGGCCTTTTCCTAAGGCGGATAGCTCAGGCAGTCAGGGAAGACCTCTTTGCGCTACGATGGTCAGGGCTGGGAGGGAGAGCTGGGCAAGAGCTTGGTGCCTCTGAAGAGAAAGGAGCCCTAGGGGTTGCTCAGGGAGCCAGCAGGGAAGTGCGGAGAGGTGGTTTGGAGGTAGCTAGTAACCAGAGAAGGAGACCGACTGCATTCTAAATGCAGTGGAAAGCTGTGATAAGGGGGTGAAGTGGGAGGTGACTAGATCTGATTTATGTTTTAAAGGATAAACCTAAAACTCAGCAACAAAACAATTGAAAAATGATCAAGGGGCTTGAATAGATATTTCTCCAAAGAAGATATACAGATGGCCAATAAACATATGAAGAAATGCTCAACATCACCAATCATTAGGGAAATGCACAGCAAAACCATAATGAGATCCCATTTCATACCCATCAGGATGGCTATCATAAAAAAAAAAACAAAAACAGGCCAGGCGCAGTGGCTCACGCCTGTAATCCCAGCACTTTGAGAGGCTGAGGTGAGCAGATCACGAGGTCAGGATATCGAGACCATCCTGGCTAACACAGTGAAACCCCGTCTCTACTAAAAATACAAAAAATTAGCCAGGTGTGGTGGCAGGCGCCTGTAGTCCCAGCTACTCAGGAGGCGGAAGCAGGAGAATGATGTGAATCCGGGAGGCGGAGCTTGCAGTGAGCTGAGATCACCACACTGCACTCCAGCCTGGGCGACAGAGTGAGACTCCATCTCAAAAAAACAAAAACAAGTGTTGGTGAGGGTGTGGAGTAACTGGGACTCTTGTGCAGTGTTAGTAGGAATGTAACATGGGGTAGCTGTGGTTGGGAAACTGTATGGTGGTGTCTCAAAAAATTAAGCCTAGAACTACCATAAGATCCAGCAATTCCACTTCTCAGGATACTCAAAAGAACTGAAGGCAGGGGCTTGAACAGTTACTTACCTGCCATGTTTATAGCAGTGTTATTCATGATAGCCAAGAGATGGAAACAACCCATGCCCATTGACAGATGAATGAGTAAACAAAATGTGGTCTATCCACACAATGGAATATTAGTCTTCAAAAAAAAAAAGGACATTCTGACACATACTACAACAAGCATGAACGTCATGCTCACTGAAATATGCCAGACACCAAAGGACAAATGCTGTGAGATCCCACTCACACGAGGTATCCAGAGTAGTCAAATTCATTGAGAAAGAAAGTAGAGTGGTGGCTGCCAGGGGCTGGAGTGAAGGGAATGGCGAGCTGGTGTTTAATGGGGACAGAGTTTCAGTCTGGGGAGGTGAAAAAGTCCTGGAGATGGATGATGGTGACGGTTGGACAACCAAGTGAATGTGCTTAATGCCACTGAACTGTACTCTTAAGAATGGCTAAGACAGTACATTTGATATTGTTTATATCTCACCACATACACACACAGAGATGGGATTGGAAGGCTTCAAGTGTGGAGACAGGGTCCCAGCAGGCAGGCTGTTGCAGGAACTGAGCACAAGATGCTGGCAGCCCCAGCCAGGGCCATGGCAATGAATGGGGAGAAGCAGGTGGCCTGCGATATGGCACAGACAGGACTGCCACGGGTTGAATGTGGGAGTAAGGAGGGGACAGGACCCAGGGAGGAAACCTCAGGTTTTGAAATGGGCAACTGTGTGGTGCCATTTGCTGAAATGATGGCAACTGGGGAAGGGTCTCTTTCAGGGGGAAAAGCAAGTGCTCCTTTTTGTCCATACCATTATTTCAAAACCATTTCATTGAGGTATAATCGACACACAATAAACTACACATATTTAAAATGCATGATTTGATCAATTTCAACATATGTACGTACTAAATTTGAGATGTCTATTACATATCCAAGTGGGTATGACAAGAGGTCAGTTGGATATTTAGAGCTGGAGCTCAGGCGAGAATTTAGAGCGAGTCATGTAATTTTGGAAATGACCAGCATAGGGAGGGTATTTACAGACTTGAGACCAGACAAGAGCATGTTAGAAATAGGAAGAGGAAGAGTTCCCATTTCTTGAATACCAGTGTGTGCTGGGCACATTTACTGTAACCTACTTGTTGCAACAGCCTGAGGGGAAGGAAGTATCACCTTTGTGATGGAAAATGCTAGTTGTAAGCCAACATCCACTCTTCCCCTCATTCATAAAAATAAATTCTACCTGGGATCTGGATACCAACCAGGTACAACCTCTCCCAGTCCCCTCTGCAGTACTTGGGCCAACTTAGCTAAATTCTTCCTATAATGTGGGCCATTTCCATATTGGGGCCCATAAAACAATGGGAGTGCATCATCCATCCTCGCTGCTCCCTCCTTACTGACAACAGTGGCAATGACCACAGCTGCCCTGGAAGTCATGGGCCAAAGATGGCAGACATGCTGTCTGCCTGGGGCCCTGAATGACTGCGTGGCCCAGAACCACCTGTCAAACTAGAACATTCATCTAGACTGTGATGCGAGAGAGCAACAAACTCCTTTGTTTGTTTTTAAATTTAAATTAGTTATTTATTTACTTTTTAGATACAGGGTCTCTTTTTGTTGCCCAGCCTGTAGTGCAGTGGTACAACCATTGCTCACTGCAGCCTAGAACTCCTGGCCTCAAGCGATCCTCTTGCCTCAGCCTCCTGAGTCAGCTGGGACTGCAGGTGCTCACCACCATGACGCCTGGCTATTCCCAAAGCTTCTCCCTTAGATGCCGGAATGTGATGGGATCCTAATGAGAAAGAGGGATCTTTGGTTTGTGTTTCCATGACAACCAAGTAGGCTGATGGCTGTTAAAAGGTTAAAGAGGACTCCTTAGCTGGGCTGGGAAAGAGCACTGTCTTGACCTTCAGGTCACAAAGCGGGGAGTGCCATCCATCCTGATGGGCCTGGGGCAGATGCCAGGGAGGCTGAGTGGTTGACTTCCCTGTCACATGGGGCAGACACAGCTACTCAGGCCAGCACAGGAGCTGACATGGCTTCGGACCTCCGGTGTGCCTCGGACTGTTAATCACCACTGCCCGCTTTAGAACCAAGGCCAGTCGAGGGCACCACGCTGGTGGTCGTTGCTGGAGCCTTCACCTGGAGGATGAGAAGCTGTTAGAGCTCCAGGTCTGATTCCCAGCTCCAGATGACTACAGAATTTGTTGTCCAAACTGGGATCGTCATTGAGCAATGGGCTTGCTTCCCAACACACATAGACACCAATGCTATGGCATGGGCTTTTGAGAAAAGAAAAAGCCTTATTGTGAATGGACTGGCAAAGAGACTGGAGAGGACACTCATATCCATCTCCCCCAGCCAAAGTCTGGGGGCAGGTTTTATAGGCAGAGGGTAACTATGGGGGAGACAGGAAGATGCTGCAAGGTGGGATCCACCTGGGTCATGCAAAGGGGCAATGATGGGCCCTTGGCTGTAAAGTCTGTACTGCAACAAAATAGGGCACCTCTTGCTTCTTAATTTGCTTCTTAATTTGCTCTCTGTTCTGTAGTCTGAATATTTTGGTTCCACCTGTGGTTGGCTTTTATGTTCTGGCCAGCATGGATAGGGCTTGCTCAGTTCATCTGGCACACTCAGATTATATGACTTGCAATCTGGGGGTCTGTTGCACTGAAAAACAGCTCACATTTCATTACATTTTGTTATGGACAGGGTTGAATCGGTTTGAACTAGTTCTGTGATTACAGGATGCCTTTCAATCTGAAAGGAGATGGTGTTAATGATGACCCCGGGACAGCAGGATAAAATGATACTGCCCTGGGCAAGCTAGAAGGGATGGACACTATCCTCAGCACTAACCAGTTCCTGCAAGGGCTTCAAAGGGTCTCTGCCTTGACCCACTGGCTTCAATACATGAAAATCTCTAAGGATCCCTCATTAA
This sequence comes from Pongo abelii, assembly GCF_028885655.2. Taxonomy (NCBI): domain Eukaryota; kingdom Metazoa; phylum Chordata; class Mammalia; order Primates; family Hominidae; genus Pongo; species Pongo abelii. Next base: position 1,379,504 of record NC_071990.2, on the reverse strand, counting down.
GGTCTTTTTCTTACCTATCAGCCTTGTGTTTTTTTATGTGTTTGTTTTGAATCAGGTTGCAATGATATAGATTTTTAAAAAGAACACACAAAGCCTTCACATTTTTATAAGTATTCCAAGGAAACAACTCCTTTAAGTTCAGTCTTTCTTCCAGTGGTTTTGCTGGGAGAGCTACCCAAGGGTGACGGCAGAAAAGATGAAGTACAAAATCTAAACAGGCAGGTGCTTCCAGGTTCTCATGGACTTTCTGACTCCTGTATGGGCTAGAATCTGTAGACTTGTAAGTCTACGAGTGTGTTTCTTTGGATTTTCAGCGGAGTATTTTGTGTGTCTTAAAATCCACGTCCAATAACATTCCCCACAGCTAAACAGCTAGATACGGAGATCCAGGGGTGAGTGGCCCCTTCGGCTGCCTGCATCCCTCATTCCCGCTTCCTGGCACTGATTTGGCTGATGGAGGGGTGGAGTTACAGTGACACTTGGGGACAGGTGACTAGCTCTGGCCCTCTCCTTCTTGAAACCATAGTTAATTATCACACCCCTGCCTGACCTGTCTTGTCCTCCGTTGTTCCCCCACCGAAATCCCACTGCTGTTGGTTATTGCTTGTGAAGGTGCTTCCTCTTTAGAAGCCACCACTTCCTGCCTCTCTTGACCAGGCAAACCCCACGCATGCTTTCTGGTCATTGCTCCTCATCTTTCATTTTGCATGGTGTGTCCACCCAGGCTCCTGTTGGAAGTGCTGGTGCTTCACGGAGCAGAGAACCTACTAGCAAATGAAGAATGGGCACCTCACTTTCCCGGGAAAGAATTCTCTCACAACACTAACTTTCTCGTAATACAGGCTCTGTTGTGTGCATGCTGGGGACTGTCGGTTTGCAGTTAGAGCTCAATAAATCCTGTGGCCTTGAGTTGGCCCCTGGGGTATTGCCGTCCACCTCATAAAACTATTACTTAATTAAGTATGGCTCAGTACAATTGGCAGCCTCTGCTTCTGGCCAGAGCACCAGACCTGAGTGTAGATGTGCTCTGGTCTCTCCTGTGCCTCGAGGCCGGTGGGCCCCTTGTGCTGCAGAGGAGACTTCTCTGCAGAGCTGAAGGGCAGTCCTCTGGGATTATGGAAAACACACACGATTGTTACAGGGCTCCCTCCTGTGCCGTCAGAACTCAGTGCTCAGAGGTCGCTGAAGGGCTTGCTTTTGGCAAATTGTGCTTCATAGATGCGACATAATTAAAAATAAATAACAAAAAACCATCTTTGATTGGGGAAATGCCAGGTCAATGGTCATTTAGAAACCCTATTTAATACGTGCTTCACTTCAGCAGAGCTTTGAGCAAAGGGGGTTCAGACATTTAGACCCGATTTATGTGCATTAAAAAAGACAGCTTCCAACTTTCCTAGTGATAGTAACAGACAATGATAATAAATGTCAATGGTTTCTGATGCCTGCTTTTGCACATCCGTCATAGAAGGATGTTATATTATTAAAATCTGTAACAAGTGTAGCTCATGAGATAAGTGTGAGGCCATGTGACGATCACCGGGGGGCTTGGGGCCAAGGAGGGGACTGGTGAACAGCTGCTGCTGGGCAAAGCAAGTTCCGAGCACTGCTAGGGTCATCTTGGATCACACGACGGGATAACGTCTTTCAGTTAACATAATTGAGCCTTAGTTCAGTTTAAGACTTTATATAGCTTAATGTAAAAAGGGAGAAACTTCTGCCTGGATTATCCATAAGGTCCTCTCCAACTATGATGACCTTTTAGGACACTGTAAATACTTTTCTCTTCCTGGAAGATATAGCATATGCAGTGGGAAGAACATAAGCCAGACATACTCAGGTTCCAATACAGGGTCTGGGACCTGCTGGTCATGTGACTTTAAAATTACGTTCCTTCTAAACCTCATTTCTTCCTCTGGAAAATTGTCTGCTATTCCTTATCTTAGGAGGTGGTGGTGAGGCATAAATGAACTATCACATAAGGAGCCTTTCCTTAATTTACCCAATACATATGGCACAAAATGTATTCCCCCATGATTTTTTCTTTTTTTAGGCAGTCTTACTCTGTTGCCCAGGCTAGAATGCGGTGGCATGATCCTGACTCACTGCAACCTCTGCCTTCCGGTTGAAGCGATTCTCCTGCTTCAGCCTCCTGAGTACCTGAGATTACAGGCATACACAACCAGGCCCAGCTAATTTTTGTATTTTTAGTAGAGACGGGGTTTCACCACGTTGGCCAGGCTGGACTTGAACTCCTGACCTCAGGTGATCTGCCCACCTTGGCCTCCCAGAGTGCTGGGATTGCTGGCGTGAGCCACTGCTCCAGGCCCCAGTGATTATTTTTAAAAATAAAGTAGGCATTGCCAGCTGTGGCCCCTGCCCCTGCCGTTAGGTGGTGGGATTCCTCAGCCCTGCAGCGGGAGGCGGGCCGGCCTCAGCTTCCTTCCGGTCACTGGAGCGTGTGCAAGTGCGTGAGTGTGTGTTGACCGACCGCACGGCGTGTGTCTCCGGCCGCGGGTTCCACCTCCTCCCCTGCCGCCGCTGCTTACGGTGTAAGTCAGTGTGAAGCAGCAGCTCCAGCCCCGGGATAAACATGGCAACGTCTCTGCATGAGGGACCCGTGAACCAGCTGGATCTGCCCATCTCGGGGGTGGAAGCATCTGCTCACAGCAGTAGTGTACACTGTACAGATAAGACAATCTAAGCTGCTGAAGCCCTGCTTCATATGGAATCTCCTACCTGCTTGAGGGATTCGAGAAGTCCTGTGGAAGTATTTGTCCCTCCTGTGTATCAACTCCAGAATTTATCCATGCTGCTATGAGGCCAGATGTCATTACAGAAACTGTAGTGGAGGCGTCAGCTGAAGAGTCTGAACCAATGGATACCTCTCCTATTCCTACATCACCAGATAGCTGTGAACCAATGAAAAAGAAAACAGTTGGCCATAAACCAAAGACCCAGCAATCACCAATTTCCAGTGGGTCTCCTGAGTTAGGTATAAAGAAGAAACTGAGAGAAGGAAAAGGAAACGCAACCTATTTGTGGGAGTTTCTTTTAGATCTACTTCAAGATAAAAATACTTGTCCCCGGTATATTAAATGGCCTCAGAGAGAAAAAGGCATATTCAAGCTGGTGGATTCAAAAGCTGTCTCTAAGCTTTGGGTAAAGCATAAAAACAAACCCGACATGAACTATGAAACCATGGGATGAGCATTGAGATACTATTACCAAAGGGGAATTCCTGCAAAGACTGAAGGACAGAGGCTTGTATATCAGTTCAAGGATATGCCTAAAAACATAGTGGTCATAGACGATAACAAAAGTGAAACCTGTAATGAAGATTTAGCAGGAGCTATGGATGAAAAATTATTAGAACGAGTGTCACACTGTCTGCAGAAAGTCTCCTGAAAGCAGCATCCTCTGTTTGTGGTGGAAGAAATTCATCCCCTATAAACTGCTCCAGAGCAGAGCAGGGTGTGGCTAGATTTGTGAGTATCACTTCCCCTGGTCATGATGCTTCACCCAGGTCTCCTACTATCACTGCATCTGTATCAGCAACAGCAGCTCCAAGGCCAGTTCGTGTGGCAATGTAAGTACCTGTTATAATGATGTCATTGGGCCAGAAAATTCCAGCTGTGGCAGTTTAGTCACTTAATGCAGGCACACCATTAATAATCAGCACTAGTCCAACAACAGCCTCCTCTCCAAAGGCAGTCATTCAGGTAATCCCTACTGTGATGCCAGCTTCTACTGAAAACGGAGACAAAATCACCATGCAATGTCCCCAAATTATTTCCATCCCAGCTACACAGCTTGCACAGTGTCAACTGCAAAGTGAAATCTGACTGGATCAGGAAGCATTCACATTGTTGGAGCCCCATTGGCTGTGAGAGCAGTTACCCTTGTTTCAATAGCCCATGGTACACCTGTAATGAGACTATCAGTGCCTACTCAGCAGGCATCTGGCAGACTCCTTCTCGAGTTATCGCTGTAGTCATAAAGGGGCCGGAGGTTAAATCAGAAGCAGTGGCAAAAAAGCAAGAACGTGATGTGGAAACTGCAGTTGGTAGAAGAAAAACTGGCTGATGGAAATAAGACAGTGACCCACCTAGTGGTTGTCAGTGTGCCTTCAGCTGCTGCCCTTCCTGTAACTATGAAAACAGAAGGACTAGTGGCATGTGAGAAATAAAATAGCAGCCCCACCAGGGACTTCAGGCTGTTAGTGGCCGTACTGACATAAACATTGGCAAGGGAAGTCATCAAGAAAAGTCAAAGAAGACTTTAAAACATGTTTAATGCATATAAGAAAACAAGCAAACTTACTGGAAATAAATTACCTATCCCATGTTTCAGTGGGAAATAAACTATATATTGAGATGCTGACAGAAAACTGCCTCTTCCAGTAGGAAAACAACTGAACCCGTTGCTAAGAGAAAGGATTGAAAGGGACCAAGCAGCTCACTAAGATACCAAGTTACACTAAGACTTTGAACACTAACATTCTGTAAGAGGTTATACAGTTTTCAGTTTCAGTGGGGAGGGGTTGGGATGGGTGATCTCATTGTTACATATAGCAATTTTTGATGCATTTGATATGTGTACCAGCAATCATTACTGTGTTTGCACAGTACTCAACTGGTGCTATGTGAACACTGTCCTAATATATGTATTTTAGAATGTGAATTAAAGAATGGATCCAAAAACTTCAGAAAGATAGCAAAAAAAGGTCTAGTGCAATTAAAATATATATATATAGATCATATAGCTTAAGCTGATTTAAAAACAAAGGCCTTAGACTAATTTTCAGTTTTCTTTCTCGAAATAAACTAATGGCTTGTTTGTGTAAAGCTTTTTTATTAAATGAAAAATTTTAAAAATCTTGTACCTAGCACAGTATTGTTATAGAGTTTACATGTAAGATTTTATATGGTAGTTTAAGTCTGTGTTTCTTAATTGTAGACAAATTAACAGTTGGCCCTGGCCTTTTGCTGTAACATGTCTGTGTCACTCGCTTAGCCCTGGCATTTGTGCAGACATATCAGTTTCAGTTCTACTGTCATTTGGAAGTTCAGGATCAGCATGAATTTTTGTTAGGTAGCTCTAATACCTGGAGCGAGCTAGCTTGCTTGCTTGCTTGCTTTCTTCTTTCTTTCTCTTTCTTTCTTTTTTCTTTCTTTTTCTCACTCTCCTTCCTTCCTTCCTTCTTTCTTTTCTTTTCCTTTTCTTTTCTTTTCTTTTCTTTCCTCCGTCCCTCCCTTCCTTCTTCCTTTCTTTCTTTTCTTACTTTTTTTTGTTTTGTTTTAGTTGAAGTTTATGAGGGAAAGTACCAGTGTTCAGATTTGAACTATAATAGTTTGTATATTCAACATTTGAAGTCTGTTCTATTTTGTTGGACTGTTGTTTCAAAGTGTATTCAAGTAGGTTTTCTGAAATTTAGAAATGAAATTTTAAAAATAATAAAAATAAAGTACATATACAATTTGCAATTGCAAAGATATGGAACCAACCTAATTGCCCATCAGCCAATGAGTGGATAAAGAAAATGTGGTATATATACACCATGGAATACTACTCAGCCATAAAAAGGAATGAAACAATGTCTTTTGCACCAACTTAGATGGAACTGGAGGCCATTATCCTAAGTGATGTAACTCAGGAATGGAAAACAAAATATCGTATGTTCTCACTTATAAGTGGAAGCTAAACTATGAGGATGCAAAGGCATAAGAATGATATAATGGGCTCTGGGATCTTGGAAGGAAGGGTGGGAGGGGGGTAAGGGACACTGCTCAGGTGACAGGTGCACCGAAATCTCAGGAATCACCACTAAATAATTTATCCATGTAACAAAAAACCACCTGTTCCCCAAAAAATATTGACATAAAAATACATGTTAAAAAAATAAAGTGGATATACAGGTGACCCTTGAACAGTGTGGGGGTAGAGGCACTGATCCCTGCACAGCTGAAAATCTGAGTATAACTTTTGATTCCCCTATGAATAGCTTGCTGTCATCCAGATGCCTTACTGATAACATAAACAGTCTGTTAACACATATTTTGTATGTGCATGATGTACTGTTTTCTTAAAGTAAGCTGGAGAAAAGAAAATGGTATTAAGAAAATCACAAGGAAGGAAAAACACATTTACTGTTCATAAAGTGGATCATCACAAAGGGGTTCATCCTCTTCATCTTCACATCGAGTAGGCCGAAAAGAAGGAGGAAGAGGAGGGGTTGGTTTTGCTGTCTCGGGGGTGGCAGAGATGGAAGAAAATCCACGTCTAAGTGGACCCATGCAGTTCAAGCCCATCTCCTGGGATGGAGGCAGAAGCGTCTCCTCTGCCTGGCTCTTCTCTTACACATGAGGCACTGAGGCAGGAGTGCATTGTGGTGGAGGAGGCAGCTTTCTCGAGGAGCTCTGCCAGTGTTATGGCTTGACATGTGACTGCAACTGTGGTGCTCTGTCCAACTTGCCACAGAGTCGGGTGGGAGCCCTCCTGGGCTGGAGCTGGGGCTATGGTAAATAACGCAGCACAGACTGCACAGCTGTGTGTTAGGAAGCTCAAAGTATTCTTGAAGAATTCTGGCCTCATTACTGTCTTATCTCTAATCACAGGTAGCTAGAGGTGGTGGCCATGAACTGCACCTGGTCAGCGGGTGCCCTACTGTGTACCAGGCACTGTTCCAGGCTCTGGGGATACAGCACAGGACAGAATAAACAAAACTCATCTGCTTGGTCCTCATGTCTGGGGGAAGAAAACAGGCAGTACATCAGGTCTGAAGTGGGGAACTCCATCAGTAAATATGTATTGTCTGGGTCCTACCACCCCTGAGCAAGAGCTCTGTGTCCCATTCCTCCTCATTCTCCTCTGGCTCCTCTTTGTGTCAGGCCCAGGAGATTTGAGTTTGGGGGTGCCCCATTGAACAGGTGCCCGCTGAAAGGTAGCAGGCTGGCCCCGGCACATTAGGCTTGAGTTCCACACAGAAAGTCACTTTCACACGGTAAGACCTTGATGTGGATGTACAAAAGGCCCAGGGGGCAGGACTTCCTCAGCAAAGCAACCATTTAACTGGAGAAAATTAATTAAAAGGTAAAACATAAACCAACAACCATTTAAAGCCTCTGGTAGGTGTTCTAAGGGCAAACAGCAAAGGGAAAAGAGTCATTCAAGAAAACCTATGAAATCTCAATCAAAATAGCCAGAGTCTATGGCATTTGAGCCACGGCTTGTACCCCTTTTCATCAGCTCTGTGTGGGGGGGACTCCCTCTACCCTCAGCTCCCAGTCCAAACTTCAGCTTCACACCAGTGGGGGGAGGGCCATGTGCGTCTCCTGTCTTCCCCAGGCTTATGTTATGGAAGTGCTACCTGGTGGGCTCAGCATGGAGGACTGGGGCTTCCCTCGTCACATAGACTCCATTTGTAGGCAAGAGTTTTGCCCAGGACAAAGAATACAGGGGCTCGATTGCCCTACTCCAGCTCGTTGGTAGGAAGGAGCTTCCAGGCCCAGCAATAGAAGACCCATTATTAAGGGGCCTTGAGCCTTTCTGGCTCCAGGGACTTGAGCACAACCTCTGACCACACATTGGCTAAACAACAGTTACTCTGACCCAAGGCTGACCCCTAGGAAGCCAGGTCTACAAATAAAATCATACTGATTCCTGGTCATTTGGAAGACTGTGCACACGCCCAAGGCTACACCTTTTTAGGAAAGAGACACTGAGCTACCAGACCCTGGCTAAAGGCAGGGCAAAATCATGAACTCTCTGAGCAGTGAAAGCAATCTGCAACCACACACAGAAGCAGTGCTAAAGGTGAAAATCTAATTGGCTAAGCAGCTTAAGCACAGTCTTTGACCAATAAGTGGTTTATGCAGACCCGGGGTGAACCCTAGGATGCTGGGGTAAAAGACATACCCAAGGGGAAAATAGCTGAGCCGGGACATCACACTGCAAGGAAAATAAGACTTCACAGATTCAGCCCAGCCACGTCACTAATCAAGTAAACAACCAAAATGACAAAAAAAAAAAAAAAAAAAAAAAAATCAAGCCACCAAATAGGATGTCAGTATTCAGAGTTACTACCAGGTACTATTTAATGTCCAGTTTTCAACAAAAAATTAGGCTTACAAACAAACAAAGAATAGCTGATACCCAGGAAAAACAACAGGCAATAGAAACTGCCTTTAAGGGGGCTCAGATGTTGGACCAAGCAGGTGCATACTCAAAGTAGGATTGTAAATGTGTTCAGAGGACTAAGGAAACCACGTGTAAATAATTTTAAAAGGGTTTGATAGCAATGACTCATACATAGAGACCGTCACTAAAGAGAGGAATTACAAAAAGGAGCCAAATGGGAATTTTGAAATTGAAAAGCACAATGACAAAAATTTAAAAATCGCTAGAAATGCTCAACAGGAGATTTGAGTTGTTCAAATAAAAAGGATCAGCAAACTTTGAAGGTAGATATACAGGATAGGTAGAAATTATTCAGCTTGAGGAACAGAAAGAAAAAAATAAAGAAAAATGAGCAGAGCCCTGGAGAAATGTTGAACACAAGCTCAGCATACGTAAGCACACACAATGGGAGCACCAAAGAGGCCGTGGAAGACCTCTCTCTACAAAACTGTTAAAATGGGAGTATTTCAGCTACTCCAGAGGTATTACCTATAACAGATTTTCCAAACTTAAATTTATTATTATTATTATCATTATTATTCTTTAAGAAACAGTGTCTTGTTCTGTCACCTGGGCTGGAGTGCAGTGGTGCAGATTAAAGTTCACTGCAGCCTCAACCTCCTGGGCTCAAGCGATCCTCCTGTCTCTGCCTCCTGAGTAGCTGGGACCACAGACACGCACCACTGCCTCCAGTGCTGAGTAATGATGTCATCTCTGACATCTCCAGCTATTGTCAAAGGAGGCATCATTCTGGGGGAGGAGTCCTGTGAAGACCTGGATGATCTGGGGAATAAAATGAGGAAGTAATTGGGAGAATTGACAGACATTTCTATAACAAACCTTTTCCATTCCCATCAGCTTAATTTTGTGATGGAGTTTTCCAGAAGTTATATCTACAAAGCACAAAAAGTAGGAAAAGAATTAATTGAATTAATTCCAAGCTATGTTGCATTCTGGCAGTGGTATATTTATCCTGTTACATTTTAAAATGAGAAAATTCAAACTGGACGCAGTAGCTCACACCTGTAATCCCAGCACTTTGGGAGGATCACTTAAGCCCAGGAGTTTGAGATCAGCCTGAGCAACACAGCAAGACTCCATCTCTACAAAAAATAGAGTGAGTGTGGTGACATACACCTGTAGTCCCAGCCACTTGGGAGACTGAGGCAGGAGGATCCTTTGAGCCCAGGAGTTCTACAATGAACCACGATCACGCTACTGCATTCTAGCTTGGGTGACAGTGTGAGATCCCAACTCAAAAAAAAAAAAAAAAAGAGGGAGCGAGAGAACGTTCATCATGAGTGATACATTTCCAATTAAAATTTCCTCCTTGCATTTAGTAACACAATTTTTAAATCGGCATTTATAACAGTTATGTTGTTTTCATTAGGTGCATACAATAACAACATTGTAATCATGACTCAAACCAGAAAATACTTCAAACCCCTGAAGTCTTTTGGTCACAGGGAATAGAGACCTTTTTTTTTTTTTTTTTTTTTTTGAGACAGGTTCTCACTCTGTTGCTCAGGCTGGAGTGCAGTGGTGCAAGCACGGCTCAATATAGCCTCAACCTCCTGGGCTCAAGCAATCCTCCTGCCTCAGCCTCCCAAGTAGCTGAGACTACAGGCACACCCACCATGCCTGGTTAATTTTAAAAAATTATTTTTTAGAAATGGGATCTCATTATGTTCCCCAGGCTGGCCTTGAACTCCTGGCCTCAAGCAATCCTCCTGCTTAGGCCTCCTAAAGTGCTGGGATTAGAGGCATGAACCACCGTACCCAGCCTCCAGACATTTTTGACTGAGAACTATGATAAGCAATACATTTTACATTGCAACAATCTGACACACATATGTGTGTGTGGATTGGAAACAGAAATTTCTTGAAATAATACTTATTCTTACTATATATGATTTACTCCAATTTAAAAAATTCTATTTCCTTAAATTTTTTAAAATTTTATTTTTATTTAATTAATTTAGGTATTTCTTTTCTTTTTTTTAATTTTTAAGTTTTTAATTTTGCAAGATACAGAGTCTGTGTTGCCCGGGCAGGAGTGGCTATTCACAGGTGTGATCCCACCACTGATCGGCACAGGAGTTTCAGCTGCTCTGTTTTCAAAGCAGGCTGGTTCATTCCTTCTTAGGCAGCCTGGTGGTCTGCTGCTCTTGATGTTGAACTTAGTGCAGATACCTGATGGGTGTCACCCGATGGGCACCGCGCACTACAGGGCAGAACTCCTGGGTTCAAGCAATCCTTGAGCCTCCCAAGCCGCTGGGACTACAGGCACATGCCACCCTGGCTGGCTATTTCTTTTAAAATTTTCTTTATATTGGTGGTCACAGCCCATTGCAATGATCTCAGGACCCTCTAATGGGCAGCCTGCTGGATGAGAAATGCTGTGCTAGAGGGTGCTTCTGCCTACTCTTTTTTTTTTTTTTTTTGAGTGGAATTTCACTCTTTTTGCCCAGGCTGGAGTGCAGTGGCATGATCTTGGCTCACTGTAACCTCTGCCTCCTGGATTCAAGCGATTCTCCTGCCTCAGCCTCCTGAGTAGCTGGGATTACAGGTGCACACCACTAAGCCTGACTAATATTGTATTTTTAGTAGAGACAAGGTTTCACCATGTTGGCCAGGCTGGTCTCCAATTCCTGACCTCAAGTGATCCTTCCACCTCGGCCTCCCAAAGTGCTGGGATTACAGGCGTGAGCCACCGCGACCGGCCTCTTCTGCCCACTCTTAACCAAAAGATCAAGAAATGCCTTGTCCTGCAGAACCAGCGGGTTCTCAGCATCTCTTGCCTGCTCTTCAGTGCTCTTGTATCCTGCTTGATTGGTGCGTTTCCTTCAATATTTATTCATCCCACCGGTGAAGGTAACAGTGATTTGCTGAGCACTAACTGTATACCAGACACTGTTCTGGGCTCTCAGAATACGTCGTGGAACAAAATAAGCAAACAGATCCCTGTCTTTGTTATTCTCAAATCCTGGTTGAGGGAAACGGATAGTAAGCAAGGTAAATAAGTGGAGTCAATAGCTTGTTACATGGTGACGGGGGCTATGAAGTAAAATAAAGCCAGGACAGAGGTTGCAGTGAGCCGAGATCGTGCCTCTGCACTCCAGCCTGGGCGACAGAGCAAGATTCCATCTCAAAATAATAAATAAATGAAATAAAGCCAGGAAAAGGGAATGGGGGGTGTGGGGTGCGTGCTTGAGTAAAGACTGAGAAGAGATGAGAAATGAGCCTCAGAAATTATAGGCAGAGGGAGCAGCAGGTACAAAGGCCCTGTTGGGCGACCATGTCTGGAAAATTCAAGGAGTTACAAGGACAGAATGGCTGGGGTGGCCTGAGCAAGAAGAATAGACAGAGAGGCCAGAGAAATAACAGGATCAAGTTACACAGGGCCTCGCCACCTATGTAAGACTTTGCTTGGCTCACAACCCTTGGAGAGTTCTGAGCAGTGGGTTGGTGTGATCAGACACATATTTTAACAGCATTGCTTTGGCTGCTATGTGGAGATTAGGATGAAGGGTGCAAGGAAGGACCCAGGGACACCAATTAGAAAGCCCATATAGCACACAGGTGAGAGAAGAGCAGGGTGGTCAGCCCAGGGCACAGCGGTGGAACTGGCAAGTGCTAGCTGCCTTCGGTGCTATCTGGAAGGTAGAGCTATGGGGCCTGCTCATGGGTCGGATGTGGGGTTCGAGAGACAGGACTCATGGAGGGGTCCCTCCTCTAACACAAGGGTGCTGGCCTTGAGTCCCATTCCATTCAATGTAATTTTAGCTGGTGGGGACTGACGGAGATATTTACACTAAAAAAGAAGGTGCTGGAAGCTCAAGATCCCATCTCCACTTAAAAAAAAAAACAACAAAAAGAAACAGAAAACAACAACAACAGCAACAGAAAACCAGCTCTGATTCTTGGATTCTGGCAGGAGAGGGAATTGAAGCAAATGCATGGATGCAACCCCCGTCCCAATGCCCTTCTCTGTCCCCAAATCTCGTGCTCCTGGCCACTCTGATGCAGTCCATGTGTGGCCCTGGCTTACTGCTAGCAGAGCTGCTATGTCCTAGATAACGGTGGTTTCCAGTTTTCTTCTTTAATCTGAGCAAAAGGAAAGTGATGGGGGGGACACCAGGTATTCCCTGTTTGTGCCCTGCCTGCGTCTGGACAGAAGGAAACTCTCCCTTGACTATCTGTGACGCTTCTGCCCTGTCTGCTCATTTCTGCATCTTGAGGGTGGCTGAGAATGGGACAAAGAGCTCCACTCCATCACTACAAGGTGAGGACCACCTTCCAGGGTGTGCCGATGTCCCCCTGCGGCCGCCCCAGTGCCACCTGGGACCTTCTGGGCTCTCTGCACCCAAGTCTGAGGCAAGGAGGCCAGATAGCCTTGTTCTTCCTGACGCGGCCAGTCTGGGTGTCTGGGCGGGGGTACAAGGAAGTCAGTGCCCTATTTTTCCATTTCTGACCATCTAGTTTCACTGATACTGTTTTTAACAAATGCTACACATTTGTGCTCTGGAGGGACTATCTTTATATAGCTAGCAGAACTAAATGAATCCTTTCAGGGATCCCAACATGAATTATTGGCTTTAATGGCTTCTCCATTCTGCTTAAGCAGAATTCCATCTTGCAGTTTGTAACACTTGCTTCACTGGTGCCTCCTTGCTCCCCCCAGCTTCATTCTTCAGTGCTTCGCCTGAATGTGGAGGGATGCCATGCTGTTCAAGACAGTCTTGCAGGGAAAAATAAACTACATGTTTTTGGTGACTGGACGGGATTAGGCCACCCCGTATGCCCTGTAAAACATGTAGCATGCACACTTTCTGCTAAGTAGAAAATGGAGAATGCAGAAGTGGAAAGCCTTGTAAAGAAAACCACATGTTCTGGCATGCAGGTCACTTGCTATCCTCCCGAGAGGTGTCTTCAGTTCTGGCTTGGACATGCGGATCCATCAATGCCACCTCCGGCAGCACTGCTGGGATTCAAATGCGAGACATGGCCTCTTGGCAGGCAGCATGGTCTTAGCGTTCTGCACTCTCCCAGTCCCAAACCAGCAGGCTGCTTTCTTACCTCGTTAGCATTTTGACTGGAGCAGTTCTTGATCAGTGGTTTCTTTGAGCAAATTGTTCTTCAGATGGATGGGTCAATGCTTGCCCAATGAAATAATTCTTGTTAAATCAAGGTTATTCTAGATAATGCTTCCCTCCATGGAATTCATTTTTCTGTGTCTAAGTGAGATGTTGAAGTGCATTATGCACTGACGAAATGCATTTGCATTAGGAGAGGTTAGATAAAGGGGCTTCCCTGCTGCTGAGGGTCTCTTCTGGTCCATCTGGTGCTGCTGCCACTGGGATTCCCAGCCCATAGGCTTCAATACAGGTCCTCTTGTGGTTTTCATGCAAGTCCTGAGCAGGAAAAAAGACTTAAGGATCTGGCCAGAGAAGGTTTTCAGAGCCAAATATGCAGGCTTTTTTTTTTTTTAATGGACTTTGCTGATTTTGGCAAACTCTTCCATTTATAACACTTAGTACATTTACAAATAATAATGTGAGTTGACACAGGAGAGCAAGTGTTTCCTGATGATACAGTCAGATTTCATTGTTTATGATACCACCACAAAAAGAGGCAATTTCAATGTTTTGCACACATGCATTGTTTCAATAACATGTTTTTGCCAGGCGAATTAGTAGCACATGGAGATGGGTGTTATATGTGTCGGTGTGAGCACTGACAAAGTCTTCCTCAGTTGAGATGGTTTATACACTAAACTGGACCATTTGCAGATTGGTACACAGAAAGTGACTAAGTGCAGAGAATACTTTGACAGATATTTTAAAAACAAGCATACAAAAATAATTCTTGGAGTAATAGGCAGTAAATTTAAAAGAATAAAATGTAAAAAGATAGATTCATGATTTTTAGGAGCCAGTGACGCTATTTCACTTGTTGTTACAAGCTCGTGCATGGAGTCCAGGCTTCTTCTAGTATAGTAGGTCCAAATGAGGTGAGTTGCTATGTGGAGGTGCAGAAAAACTTGAAGAAACAGCCAAAGCCAGTTGAAGCATGAAAATATTTTGAAGACTTACACTGATGTCATGGATGTGAGGTAAAGCAGAGAGAATTCCTGTTCAGTATACCCTTCATCCAGCTTTCCCTAATGTTAGCATCTGACACATTCGTATTACAATGGTCAAAATCAGGAAATTAACATTAGTCCAATATTAAGTAAAGTACAGACCTTAGTTGGTTTTCTATTAATGTCCTTTTTTCTGTTGCAGGATGCAATCCAGGGTCCCATATTACAGTTAGCTGCCATCTGTCCTGAGTGTCCTCCAATTATCACAGAGACCATTAGTAACAACAATGACAATTGTTACACTTTACATTTCCACCTCATCTCACGGGATTATACTGCTTAGGTTTCATCCTAGGGATGTAGGATTCCGTCTCACAGCGCAGCATCTCAGGAGTCAAAGCTCTGCGAGCTAACTTCTCTGGCGTGAAGCTCTCTGATAGCTTCTCTGTGTTCATGAGACTTAGCCATCAAGAGATTGGGAGTTCTTTGATTCGTGAGACTATTCAATATCAGAATAGCACTAATTGCATTCTACACATCTTCATACGGAGAATAGTAAATAAATAAACACATCAACAAATAAATAACTACCGTTTACTGGGAATGCCAGGAAATATGAATCTGATTTATTTTTCTGTTTTCTCTTTTTACAGTTTCACTATGTTTTATTTTTTCATATAGCCCCCCATTCTGTTTCTAATCTCTGAAAGAAAAGTCATCATGGATGGTGGCACTTTAACTTTTTACGGTTGTGGTTTCTGGCATTGTCCTTTGACATTACTGTTACAATGATGATAATAAAGATAATGAAAATATTTTATATGTAATTTCTATCCTGAAATTTATAGGGCTTTAATATTTCTTCCCTTACTCATCCTCAGAGCATACCTGGGAAGTAGGCGAGAAAAATGTTAGTACCTCCATCATGTGGGCGACATCTGTCATTTCAATTTGATATTTGCATCGACTTGGACACCCGCTCTCACCTCTTGGCAATGCTTTGTTTCCTTGGCTCTTAGGACGGAACATGCTGCTGGTTTTTCCATGTCTCGGTCTCCTTCTGCTGAGTATTCTTCTATTTCAGTCATGGGTGTAGCAGCCCATTTCAACATACTGAAAACACCCTAGGTAAGTATCCATCCCTGTACCTCTGCTCCATTTAAATGGCAGCTGCTCTAGGTTCCAGGTGGCAGTGTTAGCACCTGTTCGTTTACTAATGGAGGTCTAGAACCTAAGGTGCAGCATCTGGCAAAGGGTATGGGCTTGGGAATTACCTGCTGAGTAAACCTCGTTCCAATCCTGTCTGTCTCTCCAAACTCCAGACCACATATCTGACGACTTGCTCAACATCTCCAGATTAACAGCTTGCAGGACTTCACACTTGACATTTCCCAAGCCTGCTTCCTGCCCAGGATGCCCTTTTGTAGAAAGCAGCCCCACCGTACAAGCCATTGTCAGGCCAGCTTCCTAGGAGACTGACTCTGGTCCTCACTTCACATATTAATTCACCGCCAGATCTTGGTGTTTCTCTTTCCTGAATAGTTCTCACACTTATCCATGTCTCCTTCACCCCCACTGGCACGACCCGGATGTGGAACAGCACCAGCTCTCTCCACTGCAGCCCCTTCCCTGGCTTCCAGTCTCATTCCCCGTCAGTCCCTTCTCTTCTCTGCCACCAGGGTAGAACTTTTTTTTTTTTTTTTTTTTGAGAAGGAGTCTTGCTCTGTCGCCCAGGCTTTAGTTCAGTGGCACGATTTTGGCTCACTGCAACTTCTGCCTCTCAGGTTCAAGCGATTCTCCTGCCACAGCCTCCTGAGTAGCTGAGATTACAGGCGCCCACCACCACACCTGGCTAATTGTTACTTTTTTTTGGTAGAGACAGTGTTTCACCATGTTGGCCAGGCTGGTCTTGAACTCCTGACCTCAGGTGATCCACCCGCCTGGGCATCCCAAAATGCTGGGATTCCAGGAATGAGCCACCACACCTGGCCCCAGGATAGAACTTTTAAAATGCAACCTGGTCAGCATTGTGGCCCAAAAGCCTTCACTAGTTTCCCAGTTCACTCAGGAGAAAGCCATATTTTTCACAGTTTTTGACTCGTGTCAATTGTAAGGAAGACTTCTTACATCTAAACCCAACAAACACACACACACACACGAGTGCACACACATGCACACACACATACTTTGATGGGTCATGAAGCTCAGATAAGGAATAAAGATGCATAGGATAAAGATAAATGTAAGAGTAAAGTGTATCTGCACTGCGTTCCTCTCCCCACCACCCTTCCTGGCCTCTCGCTGCCAGGTCTGAAGGGCTGTGTTCTCACATGGTGAGACGTGAGGTTTCCTCCACCTGCAACGACCCCATCCCCAGCAAACATCCCCCTCGCCTCTGACACTCCAACCTTTAGGGCTCAGCCGACATGTGCCTTCTCCATGGAGGCTGTGCCCGACACACCCTCCCTCCTCCCAGCCGTAGCTCCAGTTACCCCATTAACTTTCAGCCTGTGTGTCACTTATCAGATGAATAATGATGATTTCGCTCCATGAGGGCAGGAGCTGTGTTTGTCTTTCTCATTGCTGTATTCAGAGTGCCTGGCCTCAGACAAGTACTAGGTATTTGCTAAGTTACCAGACTGATTAATCAGACTCTTTCTGTGTCCTGCTCAAGCTCGTGAGCTTAAATCTGTGAAGATAAAAACATTGCTTCCCAATTGAAAATGAATTATTTGGCAGTGTGAAACTGGTTTGGGTTTCTCAGCTGGGTTTCCAGGAGTACCGTATCTTATATAGTTCAAGAGGACATTTATAGAACTGTAAATTCATGCGTACTTAATGCTTAACTGTTTAAATTGCCTTACAATAACTTTAGTACATCATAAATGTCTAAGTTAAACAGCCCTTGGGTTCCTAAGATAAAAAACAGCAGATGAGATTTTATGATCAAATTGAAAATTAAATTGTAGATCTATACAATATATAAATTCTGGCAATACAATGTTTACCTTAGTTGAAAATGTTATTTCGCTCATACGGTTCAGTATATTTTGAGCATCAACATAACTGTGTGATTATTGATACATTACTTTTATCCAGCTAGATACATTATACCAAAATAGTAAAAACTGGAGAGAAACTTTTAATAACAACTTTATTAATCCATTGGCCAAATACATGTCGTTATTAGAATGACATGGAGACCAAGATCTTAGGTTAGAGGAGTCTAACGTTACTCTTTAGCATTTTCTTATTGTTTTATCATTGTAATGCTCTGCCTTATATTTCATTTGTCAAAATTTCTCAGCATAATTGATTCTTAGAAATCTTCTTCATCGTACCCCAAACCCTCCATATCATTCTCTGAAGGCAATTGTCCAGCCTGTACCTCCCTTCTGAGGCGTGTGTGCTGGAGCAGGCTCAGGCCTGGCTGAAGTCATGTGTTTCATGCTCCAACAGCTAGAATGATGAGAAGGGCCTCACGTATGTGGAGTTGGAATCTGGCCCCTCCCACACAGCTTTGGACTCCTGGCTCTCTCTCTATCTGACTTCTGAATCCAACAGAACAAGGCCAAGTCTGTTTCCAAAGCCAGCTCCCCGGGAACTTGAAGGCAGCGGCTCACATCTGCTAGAATGTCCTCCAGCTGCCCTCGATTCCAGCCAGTTATCCCTAGTGTGGCATGATTTCTGCCTCCGTCAAAGACTTGGTCTCCCTTCTTGGAATCTAGGAAACCCACACTGCTTTTCAGAGGGAAAAAGGGAGCCACTTAGTCAGTGCATCAGCCAGGGCCCAACAGGGAAATTTGAACAGGGAAAGTTTAATATAAAGAATTATTAGCCAGACACAGCAGGAGGCTGAGGCAGGAGAATCACTGGAACCCGGGAGGTGGAGGCTGCAGTGAGCCGAGATCGTGTCACTGCACTCCAGCCTGGGCAACAGAGCGAGACTCCATCTCAAAACAGAAAACAACAACAACAAAAAGAACTATTAACATAACAGAGGACTGGAGTCCTGAAGGATTGGCTAGTTAGAAGTGGACTCAAGAGTAAAGAAATAGCATATATATAAGGAGTGGCCAGCCCCCCATGGGCTGAGATACATTTCCCAAGAAAGGGCTCCTATTCCCCAACCTGAGGTTCAGACCTAGTTAGAAAGATCTAATCAGCCATGGTTATGGCTTCCTGAATGGCAGAGAAGCTGCTCTGGTAGTGTGTGGGAGGACTTTCTGGAAATCCATCCTTCAGAACTTGCTAGAAATCTCCCCTCTAGTATCAGGAGAAAAGTATTCACCAAGAGACATCTTCAAAGGCCTGAACCCAAGGTGGGGGTCTGGAAGGGAGTTCCTGGCCACTGGGGATTGCTGGCTGCCATGTCCTGCAGGAGCCTCGACAAGAGGGCCTACTGGAACCAGGACAGAAAGCCCCTTTCCCCTATAATCTTCCTCTAATGCCCTCCACTGACTAAGCGTAGCTCTGCCAGCTGGCAAAAGAAGCACACTTAGTGGGCCAGCTATGTTTTGTAGGTAGACAATGAATGGGTGAATATGGAGCTGTTGATAAACTGACAGTGGGCACAGGTGATGGACAGGTGGCTTGGGTCATGCCATGAACACATCCCTGTGTTTGCCCCGAATCCCTGCCTCCCGCTGAAGCTGAGTCATGTTGGTGCTGTGAACACTTTGGGCTGGAGGGAGCATCCGGAGTGGGCAGACCCGCACGGTGAGGGAGCATGAGACATGGCTGCCGTGGTGTGGCTGGGAGGCTCGTGTGACCCCCTGGCCCCAGATGGCAGATGCCTGGGAAAGAGTACTGGGCTATGTGCTCACATCCTGCCCTCTCCTCACCCTGGCCACGTCCCACCCAGGTTGAAGGCCCTGCAGCAGCGGGACACTTGACCTCTGTAAGATGAGGCTCTGCTCTGCTGAAGTCCCAGGTAACTGCAAGGGTCCAGTGAGACAATGGGAGAGTAGGATGCAGGTGTGAGCTGCTGGCGGGGCTGTTTCCCGCTAGTAATATGAGTCAGCTTGGTCCCGGGTCTTTGTTCGTGGATGGCTTTCTGCTTCCGAGATAGAGTCTATGGTGGAGGAAAATAACCTCACGCATTAAAGAAAGTAGTTTTGAGGGGTTTAGGTGCACTTGTCCATTGACCTGGGTCTCTGACTCTCTCCAGTGATAAAGCACACATTATGACCCAGACTCCCCCAGTCACACCCAAGGATGCTTGCCCTGTGCCTAACAAATTGCTGCAGGCCTGCAGGCCTCAGGAAGAGCAGCCCATCTCAAATAAGAAGGTTTCAGAGGCAGGAACAGTGAGTAAGGCACAATCCCACAGACGCCCAACTCAGACCAGCAGGATCTGAGGCCAGGGCCTGGCAGATGGAGCTGAGGGGAGAGCCTGCAAGTTCCCTTTTTGAAGAATTTGGTAGCACAACACAGGCACAGGAGAGCTTGAAGTGCAGACACAAAGGGGACACCTGGGGAAGCTCGGATGTTGAAAACAACCACGTGGTAGGGAGGATGCTGTGAGGTGGCCTGACAGAGGAAAAAGAGCTTTCCCAGATAAAGGATTCAGCTCTGTTGCTGTGAACTGAGCTTCTACTCCAAGGACAGGCACTCTCCCTGCGGGATGCTGCGGAGCCCCCTGGCTTGTACCAGACACCCCTGCAATCTGGGCCTGGGCTGTGTCTCACAGCACTGGCCAAGAGAGCCGCTTGCCAGTGGTTTCCTTGCTCTACATAAACCAGACACGGGCTCTGCTTGCCAAGCGCACTTTGCTGTCAGGCTGGGGGGGCTGGGGCCTGGCTCTGGGCTCTGCAGAAGGGAAAGTCAGTGTGCCCATCTGCTGCCTACACTGGCCCTGCCCGGCTGGCCCAGCCTCACACACATCATTCATGACAGGAGCTTGCAGAGCTGAGTGAAATGCAACATCCTTAATGGAACACTGAGTGTCCTGTTTGTCCCTTTTTTCCAGCAGGTGGGACTCGTGCCTAACCTAACAGCCTGACCATGGGAGCCATCTGTGTTGGTGCCTGAAAAACTGTGGCAGGTTTGGCCCTCCCCCCAGCACCCTGAAGAAGAGGCCCTGGGGTAACACGCGCAGGCGTGACCTAGGACTCCAGCCTCCTTGGCCGGTTGTCATCACACCCCTGGGGCTTTTCCTATTCTCATGATCACGGGAGGTGGGCACTAGTATTTCCATTGTACACAAGGGAGGAGTTCACATAATCGTAACTTTCATTCTTGTCCCTGTATAGTATTTCAATTTCAGTTTAGCGCATATGATTGGGGAATGTGAATTACAGACAGTTCAGTCTTCCTTTTAAGGAGGTATGATGGGTTGAATTATGTCCCCTGAAGTTTATATGTTGAAGTTCTAAGCCCCAGTACCTCAGAATGTAACTCTATTTGGAGATAGGATCTTTAGAGGAGCAAAGGAGTAAAAATGTAATCTTTAGAGTGGGCCCTAATCCCACCTGACTGGTGTCATTATTAGAAGAGGAGATGAGGATACAGACACACACACAGGGGAGGTGATGTGAGGACACAGGGAGAAGACACCACTTACAAGCCAAAGAGAGACCTCAGGAGAAACCAACCCCATAGACACCTAAATCTTGGACTTCCAGCCCAAGAATGGTGAGAAATAAAATTCTGTTTAACCATCCTGTCTGCAATATTTTGTTATGGCAGCCCTAGCAAACTAGTATAGGAGGTCAGGCAGTGTTCTAGCTTTTCATTGCTGCACAACAAATTATTCCAAAACCTAGTGGTTTAAAATAACAGTCATATATATACATATAGTTCATGACTTTGTGAGTCAGGATTTCAGGCAGGGCTCAGCCAGGCAGTTCTTCTTCTCTGTGTGGAATTGTCTGGCATCACTTGATGGTATTCAGTAGGCAGACTGGCCAGTCTGGGTGGTCTGAGACTCACATATCTGATGCTGAGGATGGGGTGTAGAAAGTGAGACACCCAAACACAGCTGGGCTTAAAGACTGGAGTGCAGCTGCAGTCCACAGCCTCAGGGTAGCTGGACTTCTTATATGGTGGCTCGGGGATCTAAGAGTGAGGGTTCCAAAGAGCAAATGTAGGGCTATTTATGACCTCACAGTAGAATGCAGCATCATTTCCACCACCACTCTCTACTAGTCAGAGGAGCCAAGAGCCCACTCAGCTTTAAAGGGTGCAGGGAATTGTCCCCACCTCTCAGTAGGAAGAAAGGCAAAGACCTTAGTGTCCAACTGCCCTATGTGGCACCTTGGGGAGATCATGTGGGGCATGTTGGCATTCGGTGTATACCGGCCCCTGTCATTTCAGTAACAAGCTGACTGGCTTTGGACAAATCCCTTGGGCTTTAGCTTCTACCCTGTAAAAACGATAAGAGAGATCAAAGGATCTCAGAGATGTTTCCAGTGCTAAGATTGTAGGAATGGATGTACACCAGTAAAGTCTTATTCAAATGCTGTCTAAGTGTATCAAATATCTCCTGGGAAGTCAAGGGTGTGGTGTCTGAGAGGGTCTGAGAAGGAGGGATGCATTTTGCTCTGCATTTGTGGTTGAATGACTAGAACTGGATTTGGGGCAGCTTCTGCTATCTGCTTCTCTCTGGATCTGCTGGCTCATGTGCCTGGGCCCTGATATGCTTTTGGAGGTAGAAGGGGGGCTTCCCATGTGAGAACGATGACAACCATTCTCATAACCACCATCAGAATGTCTGGAGCTGTGGGGCACGGGACAGGGGACAGATGAGAGTCCCAGAACAAGTGGCAGTGGTGAATGAACAAGCCACTGTTAGGCTGATGGGGATAGGGAGGTGAGGACACTGGAGCAGGTCTCTAGGGACACCTGAGTGCCTGGGAGTTTGGTCTCTGAGTAAGGGAGGATGTAACTATTCACTGTGGTGTTTACTTATTTATCTCTACTTAGAAAAATAACGAGTGCCTAATGGAGCCCATCAGAGTGGGCACAGGAACTCGGGTGTGAGTCCCTTAAGTCTGGAGAAGGCACTCTTTCATTTTCTGTTGGGGGTGGGGGGTGATGGTGGGGTGGAAAAAGGAGCAATGAGGCTACTGGATCACAGTGCGGGTGGGTCGAGGGGGACTTCATGTGATAAGATCCAGATCCTGTTGGTTGGTAGGAGAGGGAGCTGTGGTTTGTTGTAGGGTAGATCCAGCTAGTGAGTAATGGAGAAGTGGTTCAGGCCAGGATGGAAACCCGGAAGCCCAGATGGAACCTTTGGCTATAAAGTGAAGTGCTCTTCTAGCACAGGATTCCAGAAGGGCTTGAGCAGATGGCGTCATGTTGGAGAGAACGAGAGCCGGGACCCAGGCAGGACTGAGAACTCTAAGAGTCCATGGTGTCAAAAGCAATGCCTCAAGTCTATTTCCTTTTTGATTCTTGCATAGTAGGGGTGATCCTCTTGCTGCAAATTTCAGTACGCTCCTGAGTGCTCAGAGCATCCGCGGATAAAATGTGTTGAGCATGCTTAAGGGGGCTCTGATGGAGCAGCAACACGGGTGTGGAGACAAGAGGAAGTTTCCACAGCAGAAGTCAGCACGGACCCCCACAGGGAAGGAGGACACACATAGTCTGGGGCCATGTCACCAGCTCCTCTGTCCACCTGGAGACACACTGTCTTGTTGAAGCCCTTCTCTGCTTAGACCTTGGAAGTTCAGGTCGTCATAAGGGAGACTGACACTGGATGTGGGTAGCACCGGTCAGGTTCCTCTTTGCAGGTATTTGGTTTCCTTACATTCATGTCATACAAGGGTCCCTAACCCCCAGGCCACGGACTGGTACCAGTCCGTGGCCTGTTGGGAATCGGGCCACACAGCAGGAGGTGAGCGACAGGTGATCGACCAGTCCTGCCTGAGCTTCTCCTCCAGGCACATCAGCGGTGGCATTAGATTTTCCCAGGAGCACGAACCCTACTGTGAACTGCACGTGTGAGGAACATAGGTTGCACACGCCTTATGAGAATCTAAGAAATGCCTGATCATCTGTGGTGGAACGGTTTTATCCCAAAACTATCCCCCACCCCACCATCTGTGGAAAAATCATCTTCTACGAAACTGGTCCCTGGTGCCAAAAAGGTTGGGGACTGCCAATCTAATAGCTCTCTCCACTCTGTGACTCATTGTGTTTTATGTAAATCCATAGCCAATGATAAAAATGTGCCAAAGAAGAACTTGAATTATGATCAAGTCTCTCAAGATGATTCAAGTGGGGTTGAGCTCAGAGGCTTGTACAATCACTTGGCTATCAAAAAGTCTTAACTCAGTGGGCATGGTGTGACCCTGTAATTCCTGCACCTTGGGGGGCTGAGGCAGGAGGACGGTTTGATCCCAGGAGTTCCAGACCAGCCTGGGCAACAGAGTGAGACTTGGTCTCTGCAAAAGAAAAAAAAATTAGCCGGGCATGGAGACTTGCACCTGTAGTCTCGGCTACTCAGGAGGCTGAGGAGGGAGGATCGCTTAAGCTCGAGTCCCAGGCTGCAGTGAGTCATGACATGACAACACTACTGCGCTCCAGCCTGGGTGACAGCAAGACCTTGTCTCAAAAAAGAAAAAAAAAAAAAGTCAATAACTCTTTAGGATAAGTTGATTGAGGGACTTTACATGGGAGCAGAGTTCTTTTCTCTTTGGCTTTTAGGATCAATAATTGAAAGTGACAGAAGCAGGGTTTTGTACCGGCAGGAAGCAGAAATCCCTAGCTCAGGGAGTGACCTGGCAAAGGGGACTTGTGCACCGGGCTGGTCAGTGACTCCAAAGGACCTTTCTTACTCCAAGGGCTCAGGATTCTATAATTCCAAGCCTCAACTTTTCTTCAAAGATAAGCCTTTGGATCCAAGACGTTCACACGGGAACTACAAGCCCTGCCTGCAATGTTTTAAAAAAAGGTTCTGGGGGATGTGTTTATGCATCCCCTGAGAAGAGACCAATTTAGTCCTAATTGTAGTTTCTTTACCTTCAAATAATAAATGTCAGACTTGCATGAGTCTGGACTTTTCACTCAGGGCTTATTTTCTAGGTGAAAGCTTTGCACCGTGAAAAAGTAAACACATCCCAGAGGGGCTGCAACACAGCAGCAGCCACTCCACAGATCTGGGAAAAACACTTCTGCCAACCCAGCGTGTAGCCAGGCTCCACAAAGCGAGGCACGGCACCGTGACCCATCCTCAGACCTGGCCGTGGACACTCTACTAGGGGGCTGTGACTTTCAAGCCTTTTTTTTTTTTTTTAAACTGCAATTGACATTTCCAACCCAGCACATACCCATATACGTAACCAAAGCAAAAGCTTCACAAAATAGAGACCTACTTTACCTTCCTCCCCATGATCAACTCTGATATTTCCAATCATATTTTCTGGTGGGTCCTTTTATTTTCTACCTAATTTTTTAAAAATGTTGGTCACAGTTCACTAAATTGACTTCGTGATGCACTAATGGGGGTGAGACGCTTAGTGTGAAATTTTGAAGGAGACTGAATTCTAAAGGCAATCCATAGATTTAGGCATATTTTAGCCCCACTTCATGGATGGGAAAATCAAGGCTTTGTTGTTAATCAGTTTGTCAAAAGCTGTCAAGGCTGTCAGCATTGCTTGGGAAAATGAGATGAGAAGCTGAGATTTATATGGATGCATATGTCTATGTATGGGTATGGTCATTCACATTTATTGATTCAACATTTATTGCATGGTTACTATGCATCAGATGCTGCCTGACTCTATGGATATAAAAAATATAAAAATTAATAGTCCAGGGCTGGGTGCAGCAGCGTGTACCTGCAGTCTCAGCTACTTGGGAGGTTGTGGAGGGAGGATCACTTGAGTCCAGGAGTTTGAGGATGTGGTGCACTATGATTGCATCATGATCATCTGTGAATAGCCAATGCACTCTAGCCTGGGCAACATAGTGAGATCCCATCTCTAAAAAATTAATGTATTAATTAATAATTAATAAAATTAATAAATTAATAAATTCATTTTATTTATTTATATTATATAAATATATAATAAACATTATAAATATATTTATTATTATTATTTATTTATTATTAATCTCCTCAGTGAGATTAGAGCCAATTCAAGATGAAACTTTTTTCCTAGGGTCCCCTGAGCATGACTTTGGGAAACCTGGCCTTCGTGTATAGAATGAGGAGGCTGGTCTTTGGTGGGTGAGTGTCCTGTTGGCTTCGGCTGGGTGTGCATAAAATAAGGAGCATTTAGTTTCAGAGCCGCCACATGCAGAATGCAGCCTCCCTCCCCGCATTCCAAAGGATAGGAGCCCGGTGTGAGAAGGGGGCCAAGTTCCCTCTCCCTTTGCCAAAACCCTCCCATTTGGTGTCTCCTGAGCTCAGACAGAGGCCAGTGGCCGCACAGCATTTCTTTCTGTTAGTGGGAAGAGACAAGAGGCCCCTGAGTGCTGGATGGTGAGGTGTGACCACCAGGGAGGCCCACATGCTGGCCTGGCTCCGTAGGCCATTTGGGGACAGCCAGGCTTTGGTTCTTCTCTGATAAGCTGATGGTGTGAGGGGCGACCCTGCAGTCCCAGAAAGTACAGTAATAATAATCCCATGTCCTGGGCTCTTTGATCACTCATACGACCCACTCAACAACCCAAGGAAGGGGCAATGAGCCCCATTTTGTAGATAAGTAAAGCACTGTATAGTGAATATTGCCCAGGATCCACAGCTAGAAATGGCAGAGGATTAGCCTCGGTCGGCCTGTGGGTGAGGGCTGAGGCTAATCCTAAGGAAGACAGGAGCCTAAAAGAAACTGAGACTTGGCTGGAAGGCCCTGGGAGGGCAGGGTTTTCAGTTCCCTGTCCAGTCTTTACCAGCTCCCCTGCACTGTACCACCCTCTGCCCCTTTCTGCCCCACGCTGGGGCAGGCTAAGACGGGCCCAACGAGGACACGGTGAGTGCGCATTTTTGAGATCCAGTGGAGCTCGTGCACACGGCCCTTAACTCAGCCTGCGCCCTGGGCCCAGGCAGCTTGGGGAGCTCTTCTTCTCTTTCCCCAAGGCCCCACCTTAATTTGCAGAAACACATGAGCGTGACCTCCATCTGCAGTTCCTAGGAAAGTTGGCCTTCTTGTCTTCCTGGAAACTCTGCTTCAGGCTCTGCCCCGTCAAGTGCCTCTCCAGGAATGAGGGTGCCTGAGGAGCTGGTTCTATCAGTGATGAGGCTTTGCTGCAAAATGACTTATCCTCTGGGCTAATGCAGTGGGCTCTAGATGGCGTGGGTAGAGGGGCAGGAGCGGCTGCTAATGCAATGGGCTCTAGATGGGGTGGATGGAGGAGGTGCGGGAGGCGGCTGGGCTCGGTGCTCCTGCCTGTGCTCCTGGCTCACTTGCGTCAGTCATACTCTTCCAGACTGTAATGGCATCAAAGTTTGGAAATTCCTGGGCAGATACAAAATGTTCATGCTAAATGCTCATGCTAAAGGATTGCTGGTATAGAAATGCCTTTTTATTTCTACATCAAAGTAGAAATAAAAAGTTTGCTCCTTGGGGAGACCACAAAAATAGAAGCTGGGCCCCTTTCATCTCCTACAGATAACTGGCCATGCCAGGGCCTTGGTAAGGAAAGGGGTCATTGCAGATTCATGAGTGTGCACTTCTTGGCCCTTTATCAAACTAATGCATTTAATGTGAGAATCAAACCATTATTGCCAAGCAAGAACAATGGTCCTAGGTCCCAGACAAAGGCATCTAGAGTTTCACAGACCAGAGCGGTGTTATTCAAAGTTGGACACCGCACCCCTGATTCAATTTATTTATTCAGCCAGGGACTTGGGTAATATGTAATTTAAGTTGAAAAACAAGACTAGGAAGGGTATTATATGTCAATCTGGTTACCAAAAGAGAGGCTACAGTCCAGCCTTGTCTTGACACCATGTGGCTTTCTCAAGAGGCCCCTATGTAAATCCTGAGACTGTGTGTTGACAAAGCCTTTTGATAAGATCCGCCTTACACCCGACCATAAAAATCTCACTGGGAAAACTAGAGTTTTGCTTTGAATAAGCCATCAGCTTGGAAGAGGTCCCTCTATTGCGATGACGTCCGTCAAGCAATGAGAACGTTCGGCCAGACACGCTTTGCAAACTTCCTTCAACGCCCAAACAGGGGAGCAGAGAAAGAACTGAGAAGGACCTAGCTGGTGTCGGATGTGACACGATTAGATCTGGGTTTCTGTAGAGGGACAGACTTTCAGGGTTCTGGATGAAGCCGCTTCTGTCTTTGTGTATGGATGTGACACGATTAGATCTGGGTTTCTGTAGAGGGACAGACTTTCAGGGTTCTGGATGAAGCCGCTTCTGTCTTTGTGTATGGATGTGACACGATTAGATCTGGGTTTCTGTAGAGGGACAGACTTTCAGGGTTCTGGATGAAGCTGCTCCTGTCTTTGTGTATGGAATGAACTGTGTCCTCACTCCAAATTCCTGTCTTGAAGTTTCAACCCCCAGGACCTCCGAATGGCTGAATTGGAAGATAGCGCCTTTAAAGAGGTAATAAATAAGGTTAGATGAGGTCATTAGGGGGGGCCCTAACCCAGTATGACTGGTGTCTTTATTAGAAGAGCAGATGAGGGCACAGACACAAAGGGATAGCCCTGTGAGGACACAGGGAGAAGAAGCCATCTGCAGGCGAAGGAGAGAGGCCTCAGGGGAAACCACCCTGCTCACACCTGGACCTTGGGCTTCCAGCCCCAGGACTGTGGGGAAATGACATTCTGTTTAAGCCACCCAGGCCATGGCATTTTGCTATGGCAGCCCTACAACAGAATCTACTTTGTAAGGAAGAATGACTTCACTGGGTAGTTCCAGCAATGGCTTGGGGAGATTTTGAGGTGACCTAGAAAACAAATCATTAAGCTTTCAGCCTGGAAAAGAAGTTATTCTAATGTAATGAATGAAAAAGATATCTTCTCTCCCTGCCTGCCTCCCTCCCACCTAGCCCCAATGCTGGGGAGTAAGGATGAGAGGGGCTCAGGCATGGGGCGAGGGAGTGCTGAAGAGGGTGTGTTAGTCCGTTCTCGCGTTGCTGTAAAGAACTACGCAAGACTGGGTAATTTATAAAGAAAGAGGTTTAATTGGCTCATGTTTCTGTAGGCTGTACAGCAAGCATGGCTAGGGAGGGCTCAGGAAACTTTCAACTGTGGCGGAAGGTGAACAGGGAGCCAGCACGTCCCACATGGCTGGAGCAGTAGGAAGAGAGTGAAGGGGGACGTGCCACACGCTTTTTTTTTTTCCCCAAGACAGAGTCTGGCTGTCGCCCAGGCTGGAGTACAGTGGTGAGATCTCGGTTCACTGCAACCTCCGCCTTCTGGATTCAAGTGATTCTCGTGCCTCAGCCTCCTGAGTAGCTGGGATTACAGGTGCGTGCCAACACGCCTGGCTAATTTTTGTAATTTTAGTAGAGACGGGGTGTCACTATGTTGGCCAGGCTGGTCTTGAACTCCTGACCTCAGGTGATCCGCCCACCTCGGCCTCCCAAAGTGCTGGGATTACAGACATGAGCCACCACACCCAGCCCACACTTTTAAACAACCAGATCTGGTGAGAACTCACTATCACAAGAACAGCAAAAGGGAAGTTCACCTGCGTGATCCAATCACCTCCCATTGGGCCCCTCCCCCAATACCGAGGATTACAATTTGATAGGAAATGTGGGCGGGGACCCGAATCCAAACCATATCAGGGTGCAAGGTCTGGCATGGCTACTGGGGCCTTGGCTTTGTAACAGGTGTGAACCTGACCACCCAAGCTCAGATAGGAAAGGCTGCTCTTCTCTCTTCCTTTCAAATCAAATCAAATCTGACTCAGCCCTTCCGCTGCTGAGCTGGTGGGAAATCCACCTCAGTCATTCTTGGGGTTGTGAGCAAGGTGTTGTCATTTTTATATTTTTTATTTCTTACATTATGGTAAAATATCTATAACATTAAGTTTACCATTTTCACTGCTTTTAAGTGTACATCCATAATGTCGTGCAGCCGCCACCACCATCCATCTCCAGAATGATTTCATCTTCCTGAACTGAAACTCTGTACCCATCTAACACTAACTCCCCACTCTCTGCTTCCCCAGCCCCTGGCAATACCCATTCTACTTTCTATGACTTTGACTACTTTAGGTACCTCACCTAAGTGGAACCACACAGTATTTGTCCAACTGTGACTGGCTTATTTCACTGAGCACCTGCCATCCAGGTTCATTCATGTAGTGTGTGTCAGAATTCCCTTTCTTTTTACAGCGGAGTAACATTCCATTGTAGGGATCAATCACGTTTGTGTGTCCGTCATCTGTTGAATATGCTGCTATGGACATGGGTGTGCAAATATCTGTTTGAGTTCTGTGTATGTATCTGGAGGAGAATTGCTGGGTTGTATGGTCATTCTAAGTGTTAACTTTTTCAGGAACTGCCATACTGTTTTCCACAGTGGTGGCAGCATTTTACATTCTCACTGGCCCTGCACAAGGGTTCCAATACCCACGTCTTCACCACGCTTGTTATGTTCTGTTTTTGTTTGGATAATAACCGTCCTAATTGGTATGCCAAGTATTTGGCAAAGGGGACTGGATCTGAGTCCCAAAGCACCTGGGAGGCCATTCTGGTCACCACTTGAGGTCCTACTCTCAGTGGACAAGAATTCTATTGCTGCCAAAGCATGATCGCCTCTCCAGGGGCTGAGAGACAGTGCTCAAGGCCTGGCCTCCTCAGACGTGTCATTCAGCTGCCCCTGAGTGCCTGCCATCATCCCAGAACACCGGCATGAGGAGGACCTCACAGTTCCTGGCCACTTCTCAGTGCTGGGCCCCTTGTCCTCCCTCCCTTGCCCTCCCAGAACACAGCACACAATCTCCTCAACAAGTCCAGGCCAGAGGTCACACACCCAACTCCAGCACTGAATGCAGCTCATCAACATGCTTTGGCTAGCTCACAACAAACTTAGCTTTTACTTCAGTTAACATCTATGCCTGCACTGGAAGATAAACCACGAACCAGCAGCCAGATGACAGACAGCTGCACTGTCTTCCCTCCTGATGGGCCCGTTGGCTGGTGGGTGTGGCATAGCCACTGACACTAAGGACAGGGCTTTCCAAGTGCTTCCTTCCTTTGTCCCAGGCCAGCCCTGTAATAAAGGGGTCTCTGGAGTAGGCCTTCACAAAGATAGGTGAGAAATGGGCTTGGAGTGACCCCATGCGGCTCTGTGATGCAAACCTCCCCACAGTCTTGCTGACCTGCTTGCAGTGGAGATTTTATAAAAATGCTGGGAGAACAAAACATAAATTCTGTTCTCAAGAATGCATATTTTTACACAGTAATTTCATAAACAAACAAGCAAGCTAAATAGAGTAATTTAACTTTTCCTTGTTGATAGCTGTCTCAATACCGTGGCTCCAAAATGGCTGTATTTTTCTGGCTTCGGCCAGTCCAGCTCACTATCTGTGAGAACCAAGCGTCTGATCTGGGAGCAAGGAAGGATTCTGGGCAGGGATATGGGGAGATGTATTAATGGTGGGCTATTTGTAGACCTAGACACTTCTTGAGTTCTCAAGACCATCTACAGGCTTGAGATTTCCCTGTGCACCCATGGACTAGGTTGATGTTGCGTGCAGTTAAGTGAGGAAGTCAGAGTGAAGACTAATCCCAGATGATAACCACAAAGACTGTCTGCTTGTGCAAGTGAGAACGTGACAATGACCTCACATAATTCTGGTGACTACCATTCAGGAGCAGGATGACAACATTGAGATTTAGGTATTTATTCCACCTATATTTTATTTTTTAAATAAACCTTTTTTTTTTTTTTTTAGGGCAGTTTTAGGTTCACAACAAAATTGAGTGGCAGGCATAGAAAGTTCCCATACACTGCCTGTTCCCACACATGCACAGCCTCCCTCACTATAGGCATCCCCCAGGACAGTGGCACATCTGTTACAATCGGGTGACCCTACATCGATACGCTGTTCATACCCAGAGTTCAGAGTTTATGTTGGGGTTCACTCTTGTTAGACGTCTGTAAGTTTGGACACACGTATGATGTATAGCATCTTGCCGAGCAGTCTCACTGCCATAGAAATCCTTGGTGCTCTGCCTGTTCATCTCACCCTCCTCTTGATCCCTGCCAACCACTGATCTTTTTTCTGTCTTCATCGCTTTCCCTTTTCCAGAAGAGGCACTAGTTTTTTAAACTTTGTAGAATTTAACAACCATTAAAACTTTTTGAAAGCTTTTTATGTCTTTTATATCAAACCCAAATTCCTCTAGCTGTCAAGGTCACCTTAAATTAGTCCGTTCCTTGTCTTATTTTCTGTAAACACCACACCCTGCATCTTCATCATCACTGCTGTGATTCATACCTAGCTTAACGCCTCACAGTGTGCTGTTCACAGGAGCTGACTCATTAGTCAGCGCTCATGGCTCATAAGTTTTTCCTCATCATTCATTTTCCCTGTTTTTAAAAAACAGCTTTACTGAAGAATAACTCACCATAAAAATCCACTCATTATGGATGATCCTCAATTTATAATGGGGTTATGTCCTTATAGACCCATTGTGAGTTGAACATATCGTTAAGTTGAAAATGCATTTAATATACTGAACCTACCAAATATCACAGCTCAGACCAGCCTACCTTAAACATACTCAGAACACTTACATTAACCTATCGTTGGGCAAAATCATTCAACACATAGCCTATTTTTATTATGAAGTGTTGAATATCTCATG
The DNA here is from genome assembly GCF_028885655.2 of Pongo abelii. Classification (NCBI taxonomy): domain Eukaryota; kingdom Metazoa; phylum Chordata; class Mammalia; order Primates; family Hominidae; genus Pongo; species Pongo abelii. The sequence continues at coordinate 1,347,506 of NC_071990.2, read as the reverse complement.
TAACTTATTGAATACTGTGCCAAAACTGAAAAACAGAAATGTTGTATGGGTATGCAAAATATGATTTCTACTGCATGTGTATTGCCTTTGAGCCATCCTCAAGTCAAAAAAATCATAAAGTGAACCATTGTAAGTCAAGGACTGTCTGTACAAGTGTACAATTCAATGATTTTTTTTTTTTTTAGCAAATTTATAAAGTTGTGGAGCTATCACTGCAATCCAGTTTCAGGATGTTTTCATCACTCCAGAAATTTCTCTTGTGCTCATTTGCAATCCTTGCTTCTACCCCAGTCCTGGGCATCTATTAATCTTTCTGACTGCAGATTTGCCATTTCTGGGCATTTTATATAAATAGAATCACAGAATATGTAGTCTTTTCTGACTGGCTTTTCTCTCTGAACTTAATGTTTGTGAGGCTCATCTGGGTTAGAGCATGGGTCATTGGATTGGTGCTCCTTTTCCGGCTACAGCCGTTCCAGTGGGCTTGCAGTGCTTCTCGTGGGTTTATTAGCCATTCACATTTCTTCTCTGGTGAAACGCCAATTGAAACAATTCATCCCTTTAAAAATTGGATTAGGAAGGGAATGGGGAAATCATGGTCAAAGGATATAAAATCTTAGGAGGAATAAGGGTTTTTTTTGAGATCTGTTGCACAGCATGGCGAGTATAGTTAATAATAATATTAGTTAATAATAGTGTTAATAGTTAATAATGATAGTAATAGTGTAGTGTACATTTAAAAATTGCTGAGAGTCAGGCGGGTGTAGTGGCTCACACCTGTAATCCCAGCACTTTGGGAGACCAAGGAGGGTGGATGACTTGAGGTCATCGAGACCAGCCTGTCCAACATGGCAGAACCCCATCTCTAATAAAAATACAAAAAAAATTAGCTGGGTGTAGTGGTGCGTGCCTGTAATCCCAGCTACTCGGGAGGCTGAGGCAGGAGAATTGCTTGAACCCGGGAGGTGGAGGTTGCAGCGAGCTGAGATTGTGCCATTGCACTCCATCCTGAAAGACAGAGTAAGACTCCATCTCCAAAAAAAATTGCTTAGAGTCAATTTCAAAAGTTCTCATTACAAAAAATGGTAAGTATTTGAGGTGATGGATATGTTAATTAGCTTGATTTAATCAGTCCACATTGTATTCATAAACCATAACATCATTTTATGCCACATTAATATATACAATGATACATTGCAAATTTTATAACAAAAAAATTGGGTTATTTGTTTTCTTGTTATTAAGCTGTAGGAGTTCTTAATATACTCTGGATAGACACCCTTTAATTAGATATATGATTTGCAGAATTTTCCCCCCAGACTGTAGCTTGTCTTTTCATTTTCTTAATAGTGTCTTTTGATGACCAAAATTATTAATTTTGATAAAGTCCAAGTTATCAAAAACTTTTTTGATTATATTTTTGGAGTCATTCTAAGTAATCATTGTCCAACTAAACTTCACAAAGATTTCCTCCTATGTTTTCGTCTAGGCATTTTGTAATTTTAACTTTTATATATAAGTTGATGCTCCATTTTGGGTTTTTTTGTGTATGGTGGGTGGTGAGAGTATAAATTTTTTGTTGTTGTTGTTGTTGTTGTTGCGTGTGGATATCTAATTGTCCCAGCGCCATTTGCTGAAAAGCTACCCTTTCATCATCGAGTTACTTTGGCAACATTGTCTAGAAACATAAAGGTATATTTCTTGCTTTTGTATTCTGTTCCGTTGATCCACGTGAATCCCCATATCGATTCCGAGCTGCCTGGATCACTGCAGCTTTATGCGAAGCTTTGAAATGGGGCAGAGGCTCAGTTTGATGAGACACATTTGTTCACGCTCCTTGGCCCACTTTCTGGAACTGTGAATCTATTTACAGGTGACTTATGGACTTTCTTTCTTTCTCTTTTTTTTTTTTTTTTTTTTTTTTTTGAGACAGGGTATCACTTTGTCACCCAGGCTGGAGCGCAGTGGCACGATCTCACTGCAACCTCTGCCTCCCAGGTTCAGGCGATTTTCCTGCATCAGCCTCCCTAGTAGCTGAGACTACAGACACGTAAACATGCCACTACATCCGGCTAAGTTTTGTATTTTTAATAGAGATGGGGTTTTGCCATGTTGGCCAGGCTGATCTCAAACTCCTGTCCTCAGGTGATCTACCTGCCTCTGCCTCCCAAAGTGCTGGGATTACAGGCATGAGCCACCATGCCTGGCCCACTTACAGATTTACTTTCTTCAAGCTTAAACCAACTTCTGGGAATCCCAAATCTCAGATATGCAGAAGAAGAAACTTGCCAGGGAAAAATGTTAAGGCCCTTCTGAGTCCTGTCTCTAAGTCACTTCTGTTGGCATTAACAGAAGTCTCAACTGGTCCAATGGGACCAATCAACCTTGGTCCCATTTATAAAGGGTGGCAGAGTCCAGACCCGACTATTGTGTGGTTTAAATAAATGGAGCCCAGGAGGCCTGTCCTTTAACTCTCTAACAGATTAGAGACTTCCCTGATTACCTAGAAACTGTTCCCATAGAGTTAAAGAAAAAACAGTGACTAATAGAAATTTTTGAGCTTACAGGATAGCAGATAAGAAAAAAACACGCTGAAACACTGAATTCCCTCCACTTTTTTTTTTGTTTTTCTTTGAGACAGAGTCTTGCTCTGTCACCCAGGCTGGAGTGCAATGGCTCAATCTCAGCTCACTGCAACCTCCGCTTCCCGGGTTCAAGCAATTATGCTGCCTCAGCCTCCCAAGTAACTGGGATTACAGGCACACTCCACCACACCCAGCTAATCTTTTGTATTTTTTTAGTAGAGATGGGGTTTCACCATGTTGATGAGGCTGGTCTTGAACTCCTCACCTCAAGTGATCCACCCACCTCGATCTCCCAAAGTGCTGGGATTACAGACATGAGCCACTGTGCCTGGCCTCCCTCCACTTGTGAGATAACAAAACCTGCTGAAGTTGGTTGGAACCAATGTAGCCAACTGAGTCTGTGCAGAATGAACTTGCTGACCTAACAGCCGGAATTTCTACCATACAAACTCCCCTCAAATTTGTATGTGCCACCCATGAGGACGCAGGAAGAGATAACTCTCATGCCTGAGGACCTTCAGACCTCCTCTTTCCTTTCGCCATCACCCGCTAATCCCAGAAACCACTCCCTAAGCTTTTTCTAATAAAATAACTGCCTTGAAGTTAGCACAGGGAGACAAATTTGAGTTGGATTCCTGTCTCCTTGTTAGTTGACTCACAATAAAATCTTTTCTCAGAAACTCAGCATCGTAGTACTGACTTCTGGCACCTTGGGCAGAAAGCCCTCTTGCCCAGTAACAACGACCTACCTGGAACACTGTGACTCATCTGCCTAAAATATACACCACATTCCACCGCCCCGATGCCTAGATTTCACCATTGCCAATTATTATATTGTGTGCTGTGTTCTTGTAAAAATATGGTCTGCAGCCGGGGACAGTAGCTTGTGCCTGTAATCCCAGCACTTTGGGAGGCCGAGGCGGGCAGATCATGAGGTCAGGAGATCGAGACCATCCTGGCTAACACGGTGAAACCCCATCTCCACTAAAAATACAAAAAATTAGCTGGGCGTGGTGGGGGGCGCCTGTAGTCCCAGCTACTCGGGAGGCTGAGGCAGGAGAATGGTGTGAACCTGGGAGTCAGAGCTTGCAGTGAGCCGAGATTGTGCCACTGCATTCCAGCCTGGGCGACAGAGCGAGATTCCATCTCAAAAAAACAAAAACCAAAACCAAAACCAAAACAAAAAATATGGTCTCCTTCATTCACTAAGTTGCAAGCTCCATGCCTTCTGCTTTTTGTGTTTTAGAATAACCATCTCATTTTTGGCATACTGTAGGTACTAAATAGATTAGTGTAGGCTGATGGACTAGTTCATTTCTAATAGGTCTTGCCCTCTTTCTGATTTTATTTAGGAAAAAAAGCAACTAAGTTTACATTTAGTTTTTAAAATTTAAACTTTACCACACTTAAAGTTAATTTTCTTTACCAGGTATTTATCACTCTATAATAAAACACTCCAATATTAAATTACTAAAATAGTAATGATTTATTTGCCTACAATTCTGCAATATGATACCAGCTCAGCTGAGACCCAGGTGGTACTTCTGCTGTCTCACCTGAGGTCACTGATGAATTACAGTCAACTGAAAACTTGACTGGGGCCAGGTGATGCAAATTAGCCTCACCTACATGGCTGGCACCTCAGATGGGACAGCTGGAACAGCTTGGGTCTGTTCTTCTTGGCTGATCATCTCTCTCCATGAGGTCTCTTTGGCAGAATCCTCGAACTTCTTTTTTTTTTTTTTGATATGAAGTCTTGCTGTTTTGCCCAGGCTGGAGTGCAGTGGCACGATCCTGGCTCACTGCAGCCTCCGCCTCCCGGGTTCAAGTGATTCTCCTGCCTCAGCCTCCCAAGTAGCTGGGATTACAGGCATGTGCCACCATGCCCAGTTAAGTTTTGTATTTTTAGTGGAGATGAGGTTTCACCATGTTGGCCAGACTGGTCTCAAACTCCTGACCTCAGGTGATCTGCCCACCTCAGCCTCCCAAAGTGCTGGGATTACAGGAGTGAGCTACTGCATCCGGCCCTCGAACTTCTTAATATGACAGCTCAAGACTTCAAGACAGCAAGCATGGAAGCTGCAGTGCCTCTTAAGGTCTAGGCTCTAGCACTCTCACCTGTCATGGCTGCTGCATTCTCTTGGTCTTAATGAGTCATAATGCCATAATCTCACAAGGGGAAAATAGGCTCTGCCTCTTGGTGGGAGAAGTGTATGTGCATTCAGAGACAGGAGGAACTTTTGGCTACCATCTTTGCAGATGATCTACCACAATTCCCAACCTAAGAGAGTTCATTTTGTGTGTTAAGTGCCATACTGTAAGATGTGGGAACAGAGTAAATGCTCAAAAAATAGTAATTGGCTGATTGTATAGGTGCCTCCTCATGGTAAGAATAGCACAAAACAGGAAGGTGACATTGGTGACATTGAGAGTTAAACTTCACAGTTTTTTCAAGAGTTTTGTGTCAAGTCCAATGATGTTAAGGCCAACTCTATCAGTCATGATGAAATCTTTCACTGGAGCACAGGCTCAAACCAGTGCTTTTAGTCCAATTTATTAGAATAAAGATAGGTTAAAACAAAATCTCACTTCTCCTTTTGTAAAAAAATCTGCTTCCCATGTCAGACAGCTACAGGTCATTCCGTGTCACCCAGCATCAAGTTCTGTCAGCTCCATCTACTAGACAGCCCTCAAATCTGTCTGTTCCTCTACCTGCATTCCTCATCCTCTTACCTCCGACCTTCCTCACTCATCGTCCAGCCTCCAGACATGCTTCTCTTCCACATCACTACCAGTGTCATTTTTCTAAAATGCTCATCCTACGTGACATTCTTATGCCCAGAGGATGAAGTCTCAATTGATTAGAAGAGTGCCCAAAGCCTTTTGGGATTTAGCCCTGCCTACGTTTCTGGCCGCTTCTACCTCTGCTCTCCACTTGAATTCTTTACCCCAGGCATGCATGTTAACTTATAGTGCTTGAAATTTTCCTTGAAAATGCTTTTCTGTTTTAAGTCTCTGTACCTTTGCACGTACTGTCCCATGGGCCTGGGATACCCCTCCCCAACCTCTAACATCCACCTGATGAAAACTCCTATTAATGCACACATCAACTTTTCGAAGCCTTGTCGCACACCAATCCATGCAATTATGTAAAATGATTTAAAGATAACATTTCTGAGCAGTTTCAGCCTGCAGTAATATTTAATGCTGTATCACACAGAGTCACAGACATTGTTGGGTCCTGCACAAAAGCTGGTCCTCCTTTCAATCCTTGCTAAAAGACTTTGATTTGGCTCAGCTTCTGCCATTCTCTGTGCTCACCAGGGGCTCAGAAGATGGGTGAGTGGGACCATGTGAGGAGTGACGGGAGCATGTGACTTTTCTCAGAGTGGCCAGAAGATTAGCATCAGGGAATGCAGAGGGAGGCTGGGAAGGTAGGCTGCCGTGATGTTTCCAAAGCCCTTCTGTATCAAAGAATTTGGGTGATTTTTCTATAAAGCCACTCCTCAGCACTCTCATGCCCTAGCCATGTGGATAGACCCCTGTGGCTGTGTTTGTACCAGGCTGTGACCCTCCTGATTAAGGTCACATAGCTGAGCAGTGCTCCATAGCTCCAGAGCTGGACTATGCCATTATGATTACTCTCCTAAGAATTTGGAATTGAAACTGGAGTCACTAAGCAGTCTCAGTTAGAGCTTGAACTGGGAGGACGCAAATTTTGGGAACTGAGTAGAAGCTGTCTTTTGCCCTCTGCATTGAGAAGCACAGAAAAATGGCCCAGAGAGAGACAGACAGACACACAGAGAGAGTCAGAGACAGACTGAGACACGATTAGGGACTGAATTTTGTTTCACTCAAATTCACATGTAGAAGTCTTAATCTCCAATGTGTCTGTATGTGGAGATAGGGTCTTTAAAGAGATAATTAAAGTTAAATCCAGTCATAAGGGTGGGGTCTTGACCCAACAAAGCTGTGTGTCTAAAGGAAGAGAGACACTGGCCGGGTGAGGTGGCTCACACCTGTAATCCCAGGACTTTGGGAGGCTGAGGCAGGAGGATTGCTTGAGTCCAGAAGTTTGAGACCGGGCTGGGCAATGTGGTGAAATCCCATCTCTACAAAAAATACAAAAAAATCAGCTGGGTGTGGTGGTGCATGCCTGTGGTCCCAGCTACTTGGGAGGCTGAGGTGGGAGGATCACCTGAGCCCAGGAGGCAGAGGTTGCAGTGAGCTGAGATTGCACCATGGCACTCCAGCCTGGGTGACAGAGTGAGACCCTGTCTCAAAAAAAAAAAAAAAAAGAAAAAGAAGGGACATACCAGAGATGGACATGGCATATGAGGACACAGCAAGGAGGTGGCCACCTGTAAGCCAAGGAGGGAAGCCTCAGAGAATTCACCGCTGCCACTGCCACGCCTTGATCTTGGACCTCCAGCCTCCAGGACTATGAAAAATATAAGCCTCCTAGCCTGTGGTATTTTGTTATGGCAGCCCTGGCAAACTAGTACAGACACAGAGAGAGAGAGACTGGGCCACAGGGAAATAAAGAGAAGCAGGGACAAAAACTGTGGGATGCCAGAGATTAGTGTGGGAGAGCTGACTGCCCAGGTTGTAGAGGATTTGCATTTCCTGCTTCTCATCCCTTATGGGGTGTGACTATACTTCTTGTCCTTGGGTTCTGCGGGGCTCCCTCTGTATCCTTGTGGTAGCCCATATTTTTCTGAAGCTACTTCTGATGAGTTTCTGTTACATCCAAGACAAAGGCAGAGGCGCATGTAGGAGGTAATGATTCCAGCTTTCAGCAGGCTGAGTTTGCAGTACCAGGTGGAGCTGCCCAGTAAGCAGCTCAGGACTGACCTCAAGGCAGAAGAAAGAGCCTACCAGAACCTCCCTGGAACCCAACCCTGTGAAGAAAAGGGCCATTCTATCCCAACCCTAGCCCTAGAACACAGTAGGCGTTCAATAGTCATTTATTAAATGAGTGAGTGAAGATTGATTTGCTACATAGTAATAGACATTGCTTTTCGCAGTTGAAGGTTTTGTGAGACCTCAGTGATTCCTGTTTGGAGCAGCAGCTCTCTTGTTAAAGCCCTGATAATGGAGGAACAGAAGGCACAAGGGATTGGGCTTATCATGTACAGACTTCAGAAAAGTCCCTGGAAGATTCTTTTTTATTTTCTTGCAAATTCCTTTCACAAAATCCCCAACATTAGCTAATTTCCTTCTGATTTTTTTTGTCTTTCCTAAAAATGGAACAGGGTAACCAGTTGTAGTTCAACGTCTCTTTTAAGCATTTGATCCTTAAACGTCAATGAAAGTACACTCTGAACTATTGGAATTTATATATTTTTTTAAGAATTAACATTGGTTAATGACAACCTCAGCTCAGAAGTGAAGCTCATTTGAATTGTTTTTTAGGCTGCTTAATGAATTTCTGAGACTTACCTGCTTTTCAGGTATTTTTTCTTTGGGCCTAAAGGCCTAAAATGCAACTTAAAAAACAAATTAGGAGGCACGGACTTACCAATAAGTTTAGTTGGGTGCAGAGGTTTGGGATGATTTTATAGACCTCCAACTACACCGAGAGAAAAGCTGAGGAAGATTAAAGAGACCAAATTCCAGAAGTAACTGATTTGGAAAAGACTCAATGAAAGATTGAGGGCCCTAGTGGTTGTTCTGGGGCTTAAGAAACATAAGTGCTTTTGGCCACTTTACTTGCTTTGAAAACCACACAAAATAGTTTTTCCATTTTACTTAGGGTTTGGAACCTCTATGTTCAAAATAACTTCAAACAGATGTGTTTGATGTCAAAGGACCACGCCTGCTCCTTTGCAGGGGAAAGTGACACGTAACTCCTGGAAAACAGAGTCTCTTATGTGATAGTGCCATTTATCTTCTTTCTCTCCAGTTTGGGAAATAGTCAAGCCTGAGTCAAGTTAGCCACAACTGGCTTTGAAAACATGTGCTGAGTTTCATAAAAACTGAAATACAAAATTGAATGTGATAATTCAAAGACTAAGAGTTTGAGGGAAGAAGGCAGGAGAGGTAGGGAAAGGATATAATATTTGAGAGAGAAGATCTGCTTGAAAGGCTCTGGATTCTGTCTGTTTAACTTGATACTCTATGTAGTTGTCTATTAGTGTCCTTTGTAATGAGGATTAGGCATGTTGGTCTCATTCCAAGGGACTTAGTGTAACTAATACATGTATACATACCACCACTACCTCCACCTGCACCATCATGACTATCACCACCACAATACTACCTTCACCACAACCACCGCCACCACCAACATCATAACTGTTAGCACCACCACCACTGCCACCAACACCACTACGACAATCACCATTGCCCATCACCATCGCCATTACTACTATCACCACTACCATCACCATCCCTACTACCACTATAACAACACTATCACCACCATCATCACAATACTACCTTCAGCACCACCACCACCACCATAACTATTAGCACCATCATCACCACTGCTACCATCACCACCATCACTATCATCACGATCATCACCACCACAGTACCATCACCACCACATTACAATACATCAGCACTGTCACCACCATCATTACCACCATTGTTACAGTCACCACCATCACCACCACTGTCATCACCACCACCACAACACCACTGTCACCACTATCATCATCAATATCACCACCACCCTCCCCACCACCACTATGACAACACTATGATGACCATCATCACTATCACCACCACTACCATCACTACCATCATCACCACCACCACAGTACTACCTTCACCACCAACAACATCAAAACCATTACCACCATCATCACCACCACTACCATCACCTCCATCACCACCATCACTATCAGCATCACTATCACCACCACCACCACCATTACCACCATCATTACAATCACCACCATCACCACCAATGTCACCACCACCACCACTACACCACCATCACCACTATCATCACCAATATCACCACCACCATCACCAGCACCACCACCACCATCATCACCATCACCACCATGACCAAAACACTACCCTCAATGTTTGAAGCAGAAACCTCAGGTTAAAAGCAAGGACAAAAAGTTTGCATGTAGAAGTCAGCCCACCCAGGCTTTATATTTACTAAATCTGCTTAAGAGGATTAAAATCCTAATTTAACAGCCATCTGTTACAAAATTCCTCCAAATCATTACCTCTCTTATGTCAAGGATTATACATCAAAGTCAGGTCGCGTTTTGCATTTTACCCCACAATTCAGCCAAACGCTTCTTGAGGAATTTAATTTATTTCAAGACTACATCTCATTGATGTTCCTTGCATTCTTACCTAACTATGTTCTTTGTATTTACTTTGGCTGATGCATCATCACATAGTTAGACAAAAGGAAATAGCTGTGTTTTCCAAGTTGCTAACGCTAAGGGGAGCACTTAATCTTTACAGTATTTTGAGGAGAAATCCAACTTCAAGATACGTGCCAGCAAACACATGGATTCTTTATGCTGAAATTTTCAGGGATCATGACTAATGTCTAGTGCAGAGCACACTTAATGAATAGAAATCACATAGCAGAATTAGCCTTGTTTCAACATTTGAAAATGAGCATTTGGTGCGATTTTCAGAGTTCTTTGTACTCTTTGAGAAGTGGGTTTCTTTTTCCTCTTGGACACGATGATAATAGGAATAATAATTAGTTAAGTGCACAGTTTATCAATTATCTTCTTGATATAGGTATTTGGCCAGGCAATTTAAGATTCATAAGCTCATTTAGTTCTCCGAGAAAATTCCAAGGTAGGTGAGCACTTTTCACAGTGCCTGACACACAGAAGAAGCTGGAGAAATACGAGCTATGATTACAACTATTCTAATGCTCCAGGGGGGAAAATTATATCACATGCTCTTGGTCCCACAGTTATGGGTGTAAGGGGCAGAATTCAAATCTCGTTCAATGTGACTCTGAAACCCAACTTTCCAACTTACCAGGAATCCTCCCTAATGAGAACGCACACACCTAGACTATGGGTTATCAAAGACTAGTATGGATCCACTCTTACTCCATTTTAGACCCCTTTAAGACCAGTGGGTGAGAGGACGTTCCGTAGCTTTGGAACAAAACTAAGTTAGATTGAAGGGAGTGGACCTGGAATCTTGGGTAAGCCCAATCAACACTGTGATCTACCTGGAGCCAACTCTAGGGAAAATAAACAGCTGGCGATGTTATTTGAAGCAACCCCCGCCCCCATAACCTGCACACATGGATGCATGTGCACATGTACACACATGCACATACACATGCACACAGGAGATATCCCCATATCTCCAGGTGTTGCCTTTCTTTCCTCCTCAGCCTCCCAAGGCCTATTCACAATTCCGACTAATATTAGAATTGGGAGGTAGAAAGTTCCCATTTCCAGTGGGAAGACTTTGGAGCAGCCCAGAGTGGGCATTGATGACCCGCAGCTGAGCAGGGGTTGATGCGTTCACATGAAGGGTGGCCTCTCCTCTAAAAGCTTGGCGGAGAGGCCCTTTTCAGGATATCATTGCTGACTCAAAAGATCTTGATACTTTACAGAGTCTTGAATATATAGCCAACTAACTTCTAGATTTTTTTTTTTTCAGAAAAAAACTTTAAACGTTTTATTTTGGAATAATGATAGGTCCACAGGAAGTTTCAAAAATCAAAGGCCTGTTCACCCTTCCCCAACTTTCCCCCAAGAGTAACAGCTTACATGACGATTGTACAGAGCCAGGTAATGGACATGAGTGTAATACTGCTGACTGGTCTACAGACCTTAGGCAGAGTCCCCAGTTTTCACCTGCACTCATTCGTGTGTGTGTGTGTGTGTGTGTGTGTGTGTGTGTAGTTCCATGCAATCTTGTCCCATGTGCAGTTTCCACCACAACCCAAATCCCAACTGTTCTATCTGCACAACGTCACTCTCACTCTACCTTTCGTGTGTGTGTGTGTGTGTGTGTGTGTGGAATTTTGTTTTTAATCTTACTTTAAGTTCTGGGATACATGTGAGGAACGTGCAGGTTTGTTGCATAGGTATACATGTGCCATGATGGTTTGCTGCACCCATCAACTCATCATCTAGGTTTTAAGTCCCACATGCATTAGGTATTTGTCCTAATGATCTCCCTCCCCTTCCCGCCAACCCCCCGACAGGCCCCAGTGTGTGATGTTCCCCTCCCTGTGTCCATGTGTTCTCATTGTTCAACTCCCGCTTATGAGTGAGAACATGCAGTGTTTGGTTTTCTGTTCCTGTGTTAGTTTGCTGAGAATGACGGCTTCCAGCTTCATCCATGTCCCTGCAAAGGACATGAACTCATTCTTTTCTATGGCTGCATAGTATTCCATGGTGTATATGTGACACATTTTCATTATCCAGTCTATCATTGATGGGCATTTGGGTTGGCTTCACATCTTTGCTATTGTAAATAGTGCTGAAATAAACATACACGTTCATGTGTCTTTATAGTAGAATGATGTATAATCCTTTGGGTGTACACTCAGTAATGGGATTACTGGGCACACTGCCCTTTTACAGTCACATGCCACTACACGCACACATTCCCCCCTGGATCCCCATCTCCTGGCAAACACTAATTTTTCTCCATCTCTATAATGATGTCATTTCAAGAATGTTATATGACTGGGATCATATAGTATGGAACCTTCTGAGATTGGCTTTCTTCACTCAGCATAAAGCCTCAGCACTGTGTTCCTTCTCACTGCTCAGGAGTATGCCACGGTGTGGATATGCCACAGTTTAACCATGCAGTCTCCCAAGGACATTTGGATGATTTTCAGGTTTTGATTGTTGCAAATAAAGCTGCTACAAATATTTGTGTGTGGGTTTTTGCATGGACATGAGTTTCCGCTTCTCTGGGATAAACGCTGAGGGGCAAGTTCTGCACCATGTGACAAGTATATGTTTAGTTTCACAAGAAACTGCAAAACTGTTCTTCAGAGTGTCTGCACCACTTTGCCTCCCCACCTGCACTGTCTGAGAGATGCAGTATGTCTGCCTTCTTGCCAGTGTTTGGAACCATCACTATTTTTTTTTGTTCTGGCTGTTCTAATAGGTGTGCAGTGATGTGTCAGATATCTCATTGTGGCTTTAATTTGCATTTCCCTAATGGCTAATGCAGTTGAGTAACTTTTCATTGCATATTTGCAATCTCTTCTTTGGTGAAATGTCTGTTCAGGTTAGGTTATGCTGTGGTGGTGATCTTGACTTTAATTGCATTTGTATAGTCATTACCACACAACTGAATAAAGGAAAATTAAAGTGGTGAGTGCTTATTCTATTATCTGTTTTTGCCTCCATGGTGCTGTGTTTGGAGTCTAAGGCTCCGCCAGTTATGAGCAGAATGCACTATCCTTTTACATTCTATTAAGGGAAAATCATGCTGAAATTAAAATAACCATTGCTGATTTTAGAGCTACTAAAAGTGAAGGCAATGTACATCTTAGAATAGGAAAAGAGGATGTATTACTTAGACCTCACTTTTATAGGTAGGCCCAGTGAGGTTTAAGGTATGAGTCAAGGTCATCCCTGGTGGTGGAGTCAGGCTTTGCAGGTTCTGGCCTGAGCAGAAAGCTCTTTCTGCTCTTCGGTCTCAGATGGTCTTGTGTGTATCGGTTCTGTCTTCTGAGTTTGTTAGAAGCTTCTTGGTTTCGAAAAGTTATTCACTGAATTACTATATGATCCAGCATTACACTTCCAAGTATATGCCCCAAAGAATTGAAAGCAGAGACTCTAACAGATACTTTATACCTATGTGCATAGCGTTATTATTCACAATAGGAAAAGGTGGAAACCACCCAAGTCTCCATCAGCAGGTGAATGGCTGAACAAAATGTGATGTATCCATACAACAGAATATGATTCAGCCTTGAAAAGGAAGGAAATCCTGACACCTGCTACAGCATGGACCTTGACATTATGCTAAGTGAAATAAACCAGTCACAAAAGGACAAATACTGTATGATTCCACTTGTTTAGGTACCTAGAATAGTAAAATTCATACAGACAGAAAATAAAATGGTGGTTACCAGGGGCTGGGGAAGAAAGAATAGGGAATTATTGGTTAATGGGTGCAGAGTTTCAGTTTGGGAAGATAAAAAAAAATCCCTGGAGATGAATGCTGTACAATGATTGCCCAACAATGTGAATTACTTATACCACAGAACTACACCATTAAACATGGTTAAAATGGTACATTTTATGTTATGTATATTTTAACACAATAAATAAAAGCTTCTTGTGGACAGAGACCATGACTCGGGTTCCCCAGAGCTGGAAACACACAGACATTCAGGGAGGGGTGCTTGTCTGTTGTTCAGGAAGGAATCTCTGTCCTCAGAGAGCTCACACTGTCCCTGGAGTGTTCTCCAGACACACAGACACATGGGAAACCAAGATGAGCCACAGGCAACTATTTGCAGGTGTGGAAGAGGCTCTGCAGGAGGGCTGAGGGGGCTCTAAGTGAGGGGAAGGCATCCTTCGCGATGGTGCCGGTGAGGAGGGCTTTGTGGAGCTCTGTCTTAGACTGGGGCTGAAAGGAAGCGTGGGGATTTTGGTAGTTGGAGTGGAATGTGTGACTTCAAAGTGGACCAAAGAGACAAAGGAAATGTCTGGAGGCCCCTGAGTGCTGGGGGTGGTCAGGGGATGGAGAGGGCTGATGTGGGGGAAGGGGACTGTGGGCAAGTGGTGAGAAGTAGCACAGGATGCACAGCGTGGGAAGGGCAGGCTGAGTGGGTCCAGAAGGCAGGAGTGAGGGTCTATCTATCATCTGTCTATGTATGTATGTATGTATGTATCTATCTATCTGTCTGTCTATCTATTATCTATCATCTCTCTGTGTATCTATGTATCTATCTATCTAGTCATCTATTCATCTATTATCTATCAGCTGTCTATGTATCTATGCATCTACCTATGTATCTATCTATTGTCTATATATCTATTATCTATCATTTATTATCTATCTTCATCTGTCAATCTATTTTCTATTTTCTATCATCTATCATCTATCTATCTATCTATCTTCACTCATCTATCCATCCATCTATCCATGTATCTATCATCTATCTATCATCTATCATCTACTTCTATCTATCTATCTATCTCTCTTCACCCATCTATCCATCCATCTATCTATCCATGTATCTATTATCTATCTATCTATCATCTACTTGTATCTATCTGTCTATCTATCATCTGTCTTCACCCATCTATCCATCTATCTATCTGTCTACAGTTGTGTTATGATACACACAATCCACCATTTCAACCATTTAAGGTGTACAGTTTGGTGGCACTAAGCACATTCACACTGTTGTGCAGCCGTCACCACCACCCATTTCCAGGACTTTTCCCATCTTCCCTAACTGAAGCTCTGAACCCATTAAACACCAGCTCCCCATACCCTGCTCCTCCCAGCCCCTGGCGAATGAGGTTTAGTTTTGCAGTAGCAATTAAGAACAAGGTCTCATGTCAGGAGGCCTGGCGTGTGTGTCTAAGGTGTTTAGGTCACAAAAAGCAAACTCACCTCCCCGCAGCTGGTTCAAATGGAGGGGCTCTGTGACGGAGAGGCCCAGAGGGCAGGAGGCATCCTTGCTGTGACCCCAGGATGGATGCACAAAAGGGAAGACAAGGTGTGGGGGTCCCAGGTCAGGAGTCCTGTCAGCCCTGGGGGCTTCAGCCAGCCCGCGCAGACACACCTCTAGTGCCTTCAGAGCGACTCAGCTCCCCTCTGTTGGTCTCGCCAGCTGACAATTCGTCTATTCAGGTTCTGAATAGTAGCTGGCCAGAGGCTGTGGGGTAACTGAGGCATAAACACAGCCCCAAAGAGCCGGCAGGAAGAAGCTGCACTGATCCGGGAAGGGGCAAAGGGAAAAGGGGGGGCATGTGGTGTTCCGAGAAGACTCTTGCCCAGTTGGGTTTCAGAAGGACGTGGCGGTCAGGGAGACCCACTTAGGGCTGACACAGTGGCCCATGTGTGAGAGGGAGGACCTGTGCCTGGGGAGAGGTGAACCCCAGAGGTATGTCAGGAGAGGAAGTGCTGAGAGGCACAGTCCCGAAGGGCAAGGGGCCATGCCACGTTGAGGTTTGAGCTTGGAGGATGTGGAGTGTTATCTGCAGGGAATGAGGGTATTCTCTAGAGAGCCTGACATGTGATTTCTTCCTCTAATCCTGTCACAACCCTCTAGACTCAGGTAACGCCTGATCTTTGGTGGATGATGGTTCTGAACTTGAGCGCTGGTGCTGCCATAGCAGCCTGACCTTGCGGAGTCATTAGCTCTTCTGAATCTCAACGTTGTAAACTGGGACTGTAACCAATTCACGTTTGCCTGCTCGCCACACAAGAAGCAAGGTGCAGTTAAAAAAAAGCAACTTTATTTAGGTGCTAGCAGTCAAGAAACGGCCAGGCGCGTGCCTCTGAAAGATCATTTCATATTTTTTGGCTCAGTAAAGGGTTTAAGAAGGGAAAATCAGTATGAGAAGCCTGTGGGAATGGCGCTGGATATGGGATCTATGTGTCTTGTTTCGATGTCTATCTTGATTTATGGTCCACCTGGAGTGCGGGCTGGAGCCATCTCGACAGTGGCTGAGTTGTAGATTAACCACCATGAGGCCACCTCTAGATGGGAGGGTTCTGCAGCTGGGTCTCCATGCCTGGTTCATTTCAAGATTAGGCCCTGGAATTTCTAAGCAAGCACATAATTAGATTAACTATCACAGTACAAGGAGGGTCCAGTGGGAAGTTAGGGAAACAAAGAGTTTCAAAGTACATTTCAAGGCTATAACTAGAGAGAAGAGAAGGATGTTTTAAAATGCATTTCAGAGCGAAGCTACTTGGTTACAGGTCGAGTCACAGGACCTACCTCATGGGGTTGTGCAACAGAGCAGCTCTAGGCCGTGTTAGGTGCCTGGTAACGTACTCAGCACAGAGGAGATGCTTAAGGAACAGTAGTGTTATTAGGTATCGTCGGTGCATTAGGTTAGCATTTTCCAAAGCTGTCAATCCTTCCTTGTCCTGGGCAGAGTTCTAAGAGGCCCTGAGCACTCACCCTGATGGCTCCTCCCTTGGGTATGAGTAGGGCCGTGGACCTGCTGGGCTTTCATTCCTGTGTTTGGGCCACTAATTGGTTGATTTTGCGATAATCAGGAGACTGACCTGCTTGCCATCTTCAGCTCGTATTGTATTATTCTATCCCTTGCCTACTCCACCTAACTTTTTTCTGTTTTTCAAACATTTCAAAGTTTGTTCCCACATTTAGGGCAGCCATGCATAGAAATAACACCATAGTCTCTCTCCCTCTTCCCCCACGGCAATCACGCGAGGTTCTTGCACCTCTTTATAAATCCTCCGCAGCTGCCATTTACTTCTGTGGTTATGCCGTTTCATCTTGATGCTCATTTCAGCTGCCATTTACTGCTGTAGTTATGCCGTTTCATCTTGATGCTCATGTTGATTGTTTCCACTTAGAAAACAACCAGTTTTGGAGATGAGATAGAGTATGTTGGTGACAGTAGGAATTTCACTCAGCAAATAGGAACCAGTGAAGACTTATGAGGGGTACATTTGCTGGTTTCAGTGGAATCAGAGAGGAGCAGTCTCATCAGCAGTGTTTAAGGTGGATTGAGAAAAGAAGGGCCCACAGCCAAGTGAAAGGTGTTAATCGTTCCAGGAATAGAATAACACAGAAAAACCCCTCTGTGAAGTGATCTGTGGTTTCTCGTGATGATTTCCAGCTGAAGCTCATTACAGATGGGCAGGGAAGGCCTGTGCATTAAGGTAAGTACAGCCCCCAGGGGAAAGAAGGGCTTTCCTGAAGCCAGTTCCCTCTTCTGGATAGCCAGGAGACTGAGGAACCAAGGAGCAGAACTTTAATTGTGACTTTCTTTAGTTGTTCTTAGATGGTCAGTTTCAAACAAGAGTGATTTCAGGATCAGGACATGCTGTCTTTGTCCCCTCATCCCTCAAGGATTCTGACAAAGCCCCTACCTCTTCCTCAAGGGTCTGGTTTGTAAAAAACACACACTTTCCCAGAGTTCCACAACTGCTTTTCAAAATAACTGCTCCAGATGCTTTTTGGAAATGAATACTTTTGTTAGAATTCATAAAGCAAATCCTTGGGATCAGAGGAGTAAAGGAGGAAGCTTAGAGCTCGGCAAACCAGGAGATGTTTAAAAGAGCCAGGAAGGACATGAGGCTTCGGGGTGTGACACGGAAGGTTGGGTGGAGTGTCATTCTGGGGCCCAGCTCTTACAGTACCTGAGGCAATCCTTGGGGGGAAATGCCACAGCCCTGAAATAAGAAAAATGTCCACCTAGCCTGCTGAAATCTCCACCTTATTTGTTCCAATGAATGTGTATTTGCATTATGTTATAAAATTTCCAAGAATTAACTTCCTAAAGAACATTTAGTAGCATTGTTCTATTGGTCTCTGTGGAAAAGATGTAAGCAAAGTAAATGTCCATTGGCCGAGGATGGTTGAATAAATTGGGATAGGTCTACTCTATGGAGTTTTATGCAGCCACTAAAAGAAATGAGTTACAGCTGCCCTTCCAACTCACCTGGTGGGATCTCCACACAGAGTCTATGAGTGTAGAAAGGAAGGCGTGGGGAAGTGTGAATACTGGGACCCAAACTTTATAAAAGAAACACAGAAAAGCTTTGGTATGCCTATACGTTGTACAGTTCATAGATCCCGATGGTTACGGGGCTGTGGGTGAAGCCCTGAAGGACACATGCCAGGTGTTACCTGTGGTGGAGGCAGGGGGAGGTGACATAGAGAAGAAACAGGTGGGGGCAAGCCAGCAAGGAAAAGAAGGCCATGTCAGCCACAAAGCTTGACTTATACGATGTGACTCCATTTCTATAAACTTTCACCTGTCTGTGAAAGGAAAATAGGATCTCAAGACCCCAAACTCACTAAGCCAAAGGGAAAAGTCAAGCTTGGGAACTGAATCATGCAAAGACTGCTTGTTTTTTGTTCCTAAGTAGATGGCTACAAGGATAAAAGACCAAAAAGGCTCCCCAGGGCCAGTGGCTCATGCCTGTAATCCCAGCACTTTGGGAGGCCGAGGTGGGTGGATCACCTGAGTTCAGGAGTTCGACACCAGCCTGGCCAACCTGGGGAAACCCCATCTCTACTAAAAATACAAAAATTAGCTGGGCATCGTGGCGTGTGCCTGTAATCCCAGCTACTTGAGAGGCTGAGGAAGGAGAATCGCTTGAACCTGGGAGGCGGAGGTTGCAATGAGCTGAGATCGCACCACTGCACTCCAGCCTGGGTAACAAGAGTGAAACTCCATGTCAAAAAAAAAAAAAAAAGGCTCCCCAGGGGGCCTCCCACACAATTTACTCACAAGGAAATTCCTTGTGAATCCCAAGATCTTTACCCTAAAACGGTTCTGTTGAATTTCACCCTGACAGTGTAAATCAGCAGCTTATCTTCAGTTAGGGAAGGAAGGCAGGACTACAAGTCACTCATCTGCTCACCTGAGACAAATCCGTGTGCGACTGCCCCGTCTACTCTATGTGTATCTAATGTGAAATTGCAGATTCACTGAGCGCAACTGACTGATCCGCAACCCCCTTCCTCTCACATGCAAAACGTGGATTGACTGAAAGCTGATCAAAGCCTGGAAAGAATGCAGCTGCTTGACCCTTATACACTCCCCTTTCATTTCTCCTCTTTTCCCTACTTCCCCCTCTTTGCCTTTAAATACTGAAGTCACCAAACCCTCTTTGGAGGAAGCATGGATCACAGACGTTCCTGTAATTCTGTGCTCCATTTTCCAGGCCATATTGTCAACCTTGGCAAAACAAACCTTTATTGATTGAGACTCGCTTTGGTCATTTTCTTTGGTTTTACATCTATCTGCAAGAAGAAATGAGATAAAGGAGCCTGGTCTTGCCATTGGTAGGAGGTACATTAAGTGAAATATGTTAGGTCAAAAGGGCTTGTTGCCAATTAATATGTGTAAGCCAAAAATAAAATCCTAAGACCCCCAACCAACCGGACAGACCCCCCCACCACCCTTGGCCAAGAGGATCCCATAGAAACCTGAAAAAGTGAACTCTAGGCCATGATGGGAAGGAAGGTCGGACACCCCTCCGTTTTGCAGTTTAGGCAGAACTGACCAGCATTAAAATAGGATTAAAATAGAGATCCTAAAGCTGACAGAACAGAGCTTTTGGCAATAAGATACCGAATTCCAACCTGACTCTGGTATGGCATCACGTGACAGATGGCAGACCCTGAAGACAATCAAAATATTTTACCTCGGCTGGGAGCGGTGGCTCATACCTGTAATCCCAGCACCTTGGGAGGCCGAGATGGGGCAGATCAACTCAGGTTAGGAGTTTGAGACCAGTCCGGCCAACATGGGGAAACCCTGTCTCTACTAAAAATACAAAAATTAGCCGGGCATGGTGGCAGGTGCCTGTAATCCCAGCTACTCAGGAGGCTGAGGCAGGAGAATCGCTTAAACCTAGGAGACGGAGGTTGCAGTGAGCCAAGACCACACCATTGCACTCCAGCCTGGGCAACAAGAATGAAACTCCGTCTCAAAAAAAAAAACAAATTATCTCAAAATATATTTCCTTGACATATTTTGAAATGGACCTGTAAAGCTGTCTTTTGTGGGGAAAATTTGTATCTGTAGATAATTCCCTTCCCTTTCTAGGTCTTTCTCAGATCTAAGAGATTAATTGAGTCTGACACCTTTAAGGTCTGAAAAGAAACATTTACTATATTCTCTCTAAGGCTGCTACCTGGAGGCTTCATTTACATAGCAAGAACCTTGGCTTCCACAACCCTCCTTATCTTTTTTTTTTTTTTTTGAGATAGGGTCTCACTCTGTTGCCCAGGCTGGAATGCAGCGGCGCAATCTCGGTTCACTGCAACCTCTGTCTCCTGGGCTCAAGTGAGCATCACACCGCAGTCTCCAGAGTAGCTGGGACTATAGGTATGCACCACCACACCTGGCTAATTTTTTTATTTTTAGTAGAGACAGGGTTTCGCCCTGTTGCCCAGACTGGTCTCGAACTCCTGGGCTCAAGTGATCCAACCACCTTGGCCTCCCAAAGTGCTAGGATTACAGGCCTGAGACATCGTGCCCAGCCAAACCCTCCTTATCTTAACTCAAGCATTTACTTCAATTCTTTAGACAAAGCTTAACTCTTTTAACCAATTACCAATCAGAAAATCTTTGAATCCACCTATGACCTGTACCATTACCTCCCCCCTCCACTGGGGGATGTTTCACCTTTGCTGTCCAAACCAAAGTATACCTTACATGTATTGATTTATGTCTTTGCCTATAACTTCTGTCTCCCTAAAATGTATAATGCCCAGCTGCAACCTGACCACCTTGGCACATGTTCTCAGGATCTCTTGAGACTGTACTCAGCCCTTGGTCACTCACATTAGCTCAGAATAAACCTCTTTACATATCGTCCAGTTTGTTTTTTTCATCAACGTGTGCATACAATGAGTCTAGTTCCGTATAAAGAAACAATATCTCCATGTGTACAGATATTTGTTTTTAATCTGTTTATAAGCAAGGGAAAGGTGTGGACACACATTTTTCAGGTTTTTAAAAACAGTACCTTTGTTTTGTATTAATATACCCTTGTCCTCTGAAATGGACAGAAACCATGTGAGGCACATGGAAAAGTTCCACTCACGCTTTAAGGAAATCAAAATATTTTGCCCCTAGATATACGTCTTTGACATATTTTGAGATGGCTGTTCAGAGAGCCTGCACACAGACGCCACCTTGCAACGCTGTCTTGTGGGGAGATTAGTCTCTGTGGAGAATCTGCATGGACAAAGCCAGGCTTCCTCTGCACCCCTCCCTTATCCAGATCTAGGAAAGATTAACTAAGACTGCCATCTTAAAGGTCCAAAAGGGACCTTTACCTCTATTCTCTCTGACGGCTGCTACCTGTGAAATTTTATTTCCTTCTTTATTTATTTTTGAGACAGATTCTCACTCTGTCATTCAGATCTTGGCTCACTGGAGCCTCTGTCTCCTGAGTTCAAGCGATTCTCCTGCCTCAGCTTCCCAAGTAGCTGGGATTACAGGCACCCACCACCAAGCCCAGCTAATTTTTGTATTTTTAGTAGGGACAGGGTTTCACCATGTTGGCCAGGCTGGTCTTGAACTCCTGACCTCAAATGATCCACCCACCTCCGCCTCCCAAAGTACCGGGATTACAGGGGTGAGCCCCCATGCCCAACCTGTTTATTTATTATTTATTTATTTATTTTGCTTTGCAAGGCCACCTTTGCTAGCCAGGCCTTCTCTTCTCCCCCTCCCATAACCTGTCTTGCTGCCATCCAAGCCCTTATTCTTTCTGTAACCTCTAGATGCATCTGGCCACTTCTTTGTGTGCTTACATTTTATACGACCCCCGTGCATGGTAATCCTTTGGTATATACCTTTTTTCCTTTAGTCTGCCTTTTGTCAGTTGATTTTTCAGCAAACCTTCAGAGGATGAAGGAGGAGTTTTTTCTTGGCCCCTGCACTATCTGACCATCTTGCCCAGAAAGAAGGCACTGGAACAAGGTCCTAAAGTTTGAGATAAGGCAGCTACTAGAAATTAATTAGGGAGTGCCCCATGTTGACAGAGGATCATCTTTTTAAATGAAACCCTTTTCCTGCTGAGACCGTTCCGTGTTACAATTCACGTGTGGCCATGAGGTTCACAGAACAGGCAATGGCATCTAGTAAACTGAGCTTCGGGGTAAATAGAATGTTGGCTCCAGCCACTTCAACTTGAACTAGTGAATGAGTCAAGACTCGTCCTCCATTTATTAACCACTAGCTAGAATGGAAGCGTGTGCCTATCTGAGCCTGCATGGCTGGCATTTAAGCTGTGGCTCATCACGGGATTCCACAGCTGATCCCGACATCAGCTAGGGTTTCATGGACATCTGGAAAGTTGGAGTTCTGGGAAGGTTGACATTTTTGTGGGCTGGAATATAAGGGTTGGGATTATGGTGGCCATTTGGAAGATTCCTCCCCTGCTTACTGTGTGGGGTTAATGGAGGGATGGTCTTTTTCAGCATCTTGAACTCTCCTAGGTTTCTTTCTTTCAGGCGCACTGTTTACTCTTTTTTTTTGTTTTTTTGAGACGGAGTCTCGCTCTGTCACCCAGGCTGGAGTGCAGTGGCGCAATCTCAGCTCACTGCAAGCTCCGCCTCCTGGGTTCACACCATTCTCCTGCCTCAGCCTCCCTAGTAGCTGGGACTACGGCGCCCGCTAACACGCCCGGCTATTTTTTTGTATTTTTAGTAGAGACGGGGTTTCACTGTGTTAGCCAGGATGGTCTCCATCTCCTGACCTCGTGATCCGCCCGCCTCGGCCTCCCAAAGTGCTGGGATCACAGGCATGAGCCACCGCACCCGGCCCTCTTCTTTTTGATGATGACACCCAGGACAGTAATTGCTACCTCAGTGCATAACTGAAACTTTAAAAGAGTCTATTCCGCATCAAGCATGCAATGGAAGAAACTGGAAACTTGTGTCTGGTCTTCATCACACAATGTCAGTAAAGAAATGTGTGCAGCGTGCTGACTTATTTTATTTAGCAATTCCGTGCACACCCTCTGGGGCTTTCAAGTTCCTGCCGTGGACAATCTGCACGTGACAGCTGAGACAGGAGGGAGAGGCCCAAGGGAACGCATTCCTGCTAGGGCAGAGCTGGCTGGCTGCACGGTGGAGAGTGTTTGCTGGAAGCTGCTGCCGGCCATGGGGCACCTACTCGCCCAGCGGCCCTTGCATCCAGGTAGGGCTGCGTGAGTGGCTTTGGCCAGCGGGGACCACTTCATGATCTAATGTGATTCAGGGTGTGTTATGGGCTAAGTTATGTCCCGGCCCCCAAGTGTATAGGTTGACATCTTAAGCCCCTGTATCTCAGAATGTCACTATTGTCATATTTGAAGATAGGGTCTTTAAAAAAGTAATTAAGATTAAATGAAGTCATCAGGGTGGGTCCTAATTGTAAGGTCCAAGAAAAGCTGTTCCTTCACCCTCTGAAAATCAACTCACAAAAGGCAGATTAATAGAAGAAATGGCATACAAACGTATTCACATACATGGAGGGAAAATCACAGCGTGGTTACCCCAACCCCCGATGGTGTACAGAGCTTGTATATCATCTTTTTTTTTTCTTTTTTTTTTTTTTTTTTTTTTTTGAGACAGTGTATCACTCTGTCACCCAGGCTGGAGTGCAGTGGCACAATCTCGGCTTACTGCAACCTCTGCCTCCCAGGTTCAAGTGATTCTTATGCCTCAGCCTCCTGAGCAGCTGGGATTTGTTTACCATCTTGAGGTTACAAAAAGAATAGGGGCTCAGAGCATAACCAAAAGCAGGTATGGTGGTGAATGAGGTTACAGTGGCAAGACAGGTTTTGGGAGAGGAGCAGAGGCCGGGCAGTGGTCTTGTCATGTAGATGGAGCATCACGGGTAGCATCCCTTAGAGAGAATAGGTGGCAAATGTTCCTTTCAGACCTTTAAAGGTAGCAGCCTCTCAGTTCATCTTTCCTAGATCAGGGCAAGGGAGGGCCTCAGAGAAAGCCTGGCTGCATGGATGCGGGTTCTCTACAGACGCAAATCTCTCCACGAGACAGTGTTGCAGGGTGACTTCTGTCTGTAGGCCCTCTGACAGCCACCTCAAACTATGTCAAAGAAGTATTTTTTGGGGGTGAAATATTTTGGTTTCCTTCAGTCCCCATTTTGAAACTGTACTTTCAGAAAGTTTCACATCAAATCCAAGTTGATAGCTTTGGGTTACAGGTTGTTAGATAAGAGATAGGCAAAGGAAGGGAAGAGCACATTGGGATAAGCAGAAAGGAACAACTTTAAATATATCATCCCATACCTTCTTGAACCATTCTCTTTTTTTTTGAGAAGGAGTTTCGCTCTTGTTGCCCAGCCAGAGGTGCAATGGCACCATCTTGGTTCACTGCAACTTCCACCTCCCGGATTCAAGCAATTCTCTTGCCTCAGCCTCCTGAGTAGCTGGCATTACAGGAGTGTGTCACCACACCCGGCTAATTTTTTGTATTTTTAGTAGAAACGGAGTTTCACCATGTTAGCCAGGCTGGTCTCAAACTCCTGACCTCAGATGATCCGCCTGCCTCAGCCTCCCAAAGTGCTGGAATTGCAGGTGTGAGCCACCGCGCCCTGCCTGAACCATTCTCTTAGTCCTGAGAATAGATCAGTTCAGTTAAATAGCTGTGTCTCATTCCAGGAGGCAGCCTTGCAGGTGAGCTCTCAGAGCTAGGTCTCTACATAGGATGCAGGCAAACAGGTCTCTAGTGAGAGGCATTTCTATGGAAACAGAAGGAAAACAAAGGTTTATGTCTGGGATAGTCTAGTAGACCAGTTTTCTTGGAACCTGAAGCATCTTCAGATTTCACTGGCAATCTGACAGTTGTTTCTGGATTGCAGTTTGGATCATGTGTTCTAGTTGACTTTCTGAGTAGTCCATGCATCCATAGGAACAAAGGCTGTTTATATATGAGTGACTGTAGGAATTTCTCCCGAAGTTTATATTAAGTTGTCTAACTTCAGTTTGCAGGGCTTTAAGAAAAGCATAGTTTTATTTTCTAGTGATTCCAAGTCAGAAAAAATGGGAGAAAACTTTGAAAATGTTGATTTGGAGGCTTGTAGCCAGGAAAGGATTCAGGATTTAGTCCAAATCGTAGGTTAAAAATAAAAACTCAAAAACAATGGACAAGGCTATAATCTAATAACAGGTATACTATAGTTTTCTTCTGTTAAAAGAAAAACTTCAGCTGAGTTAAATTCAAAGGAGTTTTAATCGAACAATGAACAATTTGAGAACTGGGCAGCCCCCAGAATCACAGCACATTCAGAGAGATTTCAAGGGGTGCCTCGTGCTCAGAACAAATTTATAGACAAAAAAAGTAAAGTGACATACAGAATTCAGAAGTGAGGTATAGGAACAGCTGGATTGGTTACAGCTTGGTGTTTGCCTCATTTGAACACAGTCTGAACACTCAGCAGTGTATGACTGGTTGAAGTATGGCTGCTGGGATTGTCCAAGACTCAGCAATTGTTACAGGCACACACTCCTAGGATAGGTTTTCAATCTTCTTTACCCGTTAAGTTAGGTTGCAGTTCATCCGCAAGGACTCAAATATAGAAGTACAGAGTCCTTCTCAGGCCATATTTAGTTTGCTTTAACACTTCTGAATCATAATTTGTCTCTCTCCAGTCCCACCTTTATACCAAGAATATTATGACCAATTTATTTGCAAAATAAGTTTTAGTATTATTGTACTTGGCCTGTTTATTTGCATAAAGTGCAGCACAAATAGTAATTGGCCACACAGGCTCCTTTTAAGTTGGTTTTGCTGAAATATTTTCATAAGGAATCTCCAATTAGACTTTCAAAAGCCTCTTGAGGCTAGAAAGCCAAGTCAAAATTTCTTCATCGGGCAGTGTAATACCTGAATGAGTCAGTGAATTCCTCTCCTCTTGAGGTTCCTGATATTTCTTGAGGTTCCTGGGTCTGTCAGAAAGTGGCATCCTTTACTTACCACAGGTCAGAAATCATGTAAGGAAACTGCATAGACAAGGCTGGTCTTTCCAAGGGGCTTTTTATCAGCTCTACAAAGTCAATTTCAATTCCTCACAGCAGTTTGTTCATATTTAAAAATATGCTGGCTGGGTGTGATGGCTCATGCCTATAATCCAGCACTTTGGGAAGCTAAGGCAGGCAGATCATTGAGGTCAGGAGTTCAAGACCAGCTTGGCCAACATGGTGAAACCCTGTCTCTACTAAAAATATAAAACTTAGCCAGGAGTGGTGGCAGATGCCTGTAATCCCAGCTACTAGGGAGGCTGAGGCAGGAGAATCACTTGAACCCAGGAGGCAGAGGTTGCAGTGAGCCGAGATCATACCACTGCACTCAAGCCTGGGCGACAGAGTGAGTCTCCATCTCAAAAACAACAACAAAAAAAATGCCATTCCAGTCAAAGCCCTGATAAAATAATTAGCATTACCAACTGTGTCCTGTTACAGAAGAAAACAGATTCTTATTAAACTTGTGCAAATAACTATGTTGCTGTAAAATAAGAATACTTTTCAAATAGTTTCTGAATTCTGGAGAAATTAGTTAGAGAGAAAGGTACGTTTGAATTTTTCTTACAAAAGTGTACTTTACCCAATTGCTGTAAGCCATAAATAGCTCAAAAGAAAAAAAAAGTTTTCTTGACTCTGGAAAACAAAACATAAAGAGAATCAGCACTATTTCAAACAAAAAGTCAAAAAAGCATTTCAGTACTCTGTCAGTTCAGTTCCATGTAATTAACTTTTGTTCTACTTGATGTTGGGTTAGCAATCCTCATGAATGCATCAACTTTTTAATTACAGTCCAGGAAATTTTTACCTAATCCAATGGTATTATCTCCAAATGTATTAGTAACCTGCATTTAAGAGTACTTGTCAGGGTCCTTTCCATGCATTTCCTTCAAGAAGCAGCAAATTTTGTACTGTAGCACATTGTAAACTACTTTTTGAAGAGAATTAAAGTAAAACAAGAATTGTGGATGACAAAAGGATTAGAATGGCTATGGTTAAAGACACAATTGACAAGAAAATTTGGTTATTTCTGTGGCATACAACAGTTTAACATAATAAACATAATTATGATAACATAGACAAAGACAACAGAATTTTAGGAATCTCGTACAATTTTGAGACACCTATTAATAATATGCTTATACAAATATAACTCAAAGAAAGTTAAAGACCATTCTTGTTTGACAATCCTTCTCGTATGATTTTAACATATCAAATAAGTCTAATATGTCTCTGTTGGACTTCCAGGTTCTTTTAGTTATATTTAAAATATTTCAAAAAGCAAAAACTTGAGCTGGAGGCCATTATCCTAAGCAAACTAACACAGGAACAGAAAACCAGGCACTGCATGTTCTCATTTATAAGTGGGAGCTAAACAGTGAGTGTGTATGGACACAAAGAAAGGAATAACAGACACCAGGGCCTGCTTGAGGGTGGAGGGTGAGGACAGAAAAACTACCGACTGGGTATTGTGCTTATTACCTGTGTGATAAAATCATTTGTACACCAAACCCCCACAACACGTAACACACAATTTAGCTATATAACAAACCTGCACATGTACCCCTGAAACTAAAAAAAATTTAAAAAGCAAAAACTTAGCTCTTTGATAGACAGGAGAGACTCAATTTTTAAAACAATCAAAAGACCTAATAAAGACAGCATGAGGCAAACCCTCTTCTTTTTCTTTTTTTGTCATTTACTCAAAAGGTAAGCAAAAATCTTTTACTACTTTTTATTAATACTATATGAACACCTTGTTCAAACAGAAAACCAAATTATATCTTTGCATCAGTGTATTGACACTAAAGCTAATTTTAATAAAACCTTATAAACAGATTCATCCAATCTCAGTCTTAACCACACAAGATAAGATTTCCATAAGCCTTTTAGAACCTTTTATAATTTTTTCCATTCTCTTTTGCTCCTCGAGTTTCTCTGTCTATTCAGTTTTATCATTCTTTTTTCCCCTTCAATTTAAAACAGCCCTTAAATTACCCCTACACTGACAAAATTGCTTTTCTTTTAACAAAAACTACATTCTCATGCCTTCTTTATAGCCTTCCTTACCAAAAACACCTCCTACTTTTCTTGTGCGTTTTGCGTAAGAAGTGTCTGTCTTATATCTAGTAGTTTTAATTACATATATTAATTATAATGTTAACTCTTAGTAACTCTAATTTTCAGTAAAAAACCTAGGCAGTAAGCCATTTTAATTGTTATGTATCAGATGCAGAGCCCAGGACAAAGGACAGAGCTGTGAAAACAATGCCTGGAGGATCTGATCCCTTCTAGCAAGGCCAAGAGACACGGCTGGGCTGGGGAGGACGGGGTCTCCAGGCCTCACCATGGCTACTTATCTAGACCGCAGCATCAAAAGGTCAAAGCCAAGGACACAGGCTCATGAAAAAATTAAGCAGGTATCAAAAAATATCACAAAGGCAACAGTTTTATGGCATGAAAACATCTATCAGAGACAATATATACCTGTCTGCTAATAGAACCAGGTAAAAGTGTCTAAATTAAATTCTGAAGAGATTTCATTTTACTAATGATTTTAAAAACTAGCTTTATTTACTCAACATGACTAAAGTCCCATTGACCTGAAAAGCATTTGGGCTTATTTACTTAATTTATCAGTACTCCTTTATTTATAAGTCTATTCAGTACCATGTAGACAATGTTCAAACACAGACATATGCACGCATACATAAAAATACAAACGAACACACATAAAGACTGTATACTTTTATTTTTAAAATTTTAGCCATGAGACTGGTGAAATTCACTAGCTTAAAAGGAAAGTTGCATTAAATTGTGTCTCTGTAAATGGAACAATTTAAAATGTATCTGTCCTACATGGTTGAAGTCCTTACCTTACAGAGTTTTAGAGAAAGCAGGGTAGCAAATTTACATCTCAAAGCACAGAGTGAATTTTAGCTTTCTCAAGAAGGAATTTGAGTGTGTTAGAGGAAGATTAAAAATGGATTTCAAGGTAACAAAAAGTTATAGAAATTCACCAGAGGATGTTTTTCATTTTGTTTTTGGAGGCAGGGTCTCACTCTGTCGCTGAGGCTGGAGCGCAATGGCACAATCATGGTTCACTGAAGTCTCAACCTGGGTTCAAGCAATCCCTTTGCCTCAACCTCCTGAGTAGCTGCTACTATAGGCACACATCATCAACCTGGCTAATTTAAAAAAAATATATATATATAATATTATAAATATAATATATAAATATATTAAAAATATATAATTTTTATATTATAAATATAATATATAAATATATTTTTTTTATAGAGATGGGCCCCTGCTATATTGCCCGAGCTGGTCTCAAATTGCTGGGCTCAAGCAATCCTCCCATCTTGGCCTTCCAAAGTGCTGGAATTGCAGGTATGAACCACCACACCTGGCCATGCCATGGCCCCCACCACAGGATTTTATAATGAGACTAATTTTAATAAGTAGTTTCTAATTTTATCTCTGTTTTCCAACTGGGCAACTGAACTCATTAACGGATCCAACAAAGCATTTGCAGTTTTCAGGGTCTAATATTTAAATATGTGAAAACCAGGCACAGCTGAAAGGCAGAGCCTCTAGATCTTTAAATATCAAGGATCCTGCTTTTACACTGAATCTTGAGTCCCCGCAAGTGGGAAATGCCACAGGACTGTGTTGCACAATGCTCCCACAGTACACCTGGCTGCAAGGATGACCCGGTGACCATTAGCCCACTCTGTGGTCAGCTCATCCCCTACGGGAGTCTTATTCCTTTATGGTGAGTGCTCCATAGCCTTTCAAACCACACCTTTCTTATATAAATGCACAAAGAAACGAATATCTCCTGCAGCAATAATCATTCACTGCAAACACTGTCAGCCACCTCCAAAGCTGCAACCATCACACATACAAAGGCCAAGCGCTTCTTGGCCTTACAGTACAGAGTAATCTCTGGTATCCACAAAAGCCAAAGAGACCTGGTGATGCCGTACAAAAGAGAGCAGGGCTTGAGCCCTGGGAGGAACACAGACCCTGCCTACGACTGTATACACTCCACAAGGAAGACAGAACAGTGCATAAAAAGATCAAGAAGAGCCTTTTTCTGTGTTCCTAAGGGGGTGGCAGAGTCATTAGAAGTCCTCTCTAGAACGCTGCATATGGTGCTGAAGATGGCAAAAGGAAGGAGAGGCAGAAGTGGAAGGAAATGAAAGAACAATTTCTACAGAAGCCAATTTGAGGATATTTAAAGTTTTCCAAAAGGCCAATGAAAATATTACATTTTTCCCTGCAAAAGTTATACCAACAAGGAAGGAAGCAAACAGAAGGACTGAATATACTTTAAAAAGGGGTGTCAGTCAACTGAAAAAAGTTCCCAGAAACAGGATCTAAAAGAGAAAAGGCAGAAAGGGCTTTATGTATATATAACTTGAACATCAGCTTTTAATTAATCTGACTTCTGACCAGAGAGCTCTTAAAAACTTTTTTTTTCAAATCTTTTATTTTCTTATTTTAGTTGGGACTGGTTGCCTGACTTGGAATTGAACCCAAGCTGTGACAGAGAAAGCATGAAATTTTAACTGCCAGCCTACAGGTAGAGTAGCCTTCATTGTGAATTCCACAGGGTTTTCAAAGCAGGTACTTCCAGGATTTAAAAAATGCTTGAGGCTGGGCGCAGTGGCTCATGCCTGTAATCCCAGCACTTTGGGAGGCCAAGGTGGGTGGATCACCTGAGGTCAGGAGTTCGAGACCAGCCTGGCCACCATGGTGAAACCCCGTCTGTACTAAAAATACAAAAATTAGCTGGGCGTGGTGGTGCATGCCTGTAGTTCCAGCTACTGGGGAGGCTGAGCCCAGGAGAATTGCTTGAACACGGGAGGTGGAGGTTACAGTGAGCCGAGATCACACCACTGTACTCTAGCCTGGGACAGAGAAAGACTCTGTCTCAAAAAATATATATAATAAAAACTGCTTTAGGTCATTTTTATTTGTTAATTTTTTTAATAGACAGGGAGGGTCTTGCCATGTTGCCCAGGCTGGTCTTGAACTCCTGGGCTCAAGTGATCCACCCACCTTGGCCTCAAAATGCCGGGATTAGGGCATGAGACTTTGGGTCCAGCCAAGGTCATGTATTTTTGCTCTTTAATTTTATCAAGGGAGTTTCTAAGGCTAGCCGTGACACTATTATTTGTCTTTCTTTTAATTTAATCTTAAAAATAAGGCAATTGTTTAGAAGGAGAGATCTCTAAAATCCTTTTTTTTTTTTAATTTAGAAGTCTAATTTTAAGGATCCATCTTTTTACCACTAACAATTAGAATTTTCAATGGTGTACTTATTCCAATAGCAACTCAATCCAATAGACTCTTCATTGGAAGCCCGCAAAGGAATTTTCCCGGTTTAGGTTAAATTTTTAGCATATGTGCAAAAGGTGTTTCCTGGAGAGGGCACAGAAGAGGCAATTCTAATGATTCCCAAAAGTCCACTCCCAGGAATAAGCTAAGATAGCCAAAGCCTGTGGTTGCCACAGATGGTTCAGGATAATGTTTGAGTGTATGATGCCTCCAGTAGCCCACAAATTTATCGGGGGGCCACTGGTCACAGACTCATTAATCTCTGACACTGTGTAGGCCATTTTAGGATTGGACTTTCCCAGGATGACCAGGTCACAAGGGTTGAGATGACAAAAACCCCTTATGGATGGGACTTCTTGGTAAGACACCTCCCCCTGAGAGCCTGACATGATTGGAGCACAAAGTGTGCTGCTTTAAATCTTATGTATCTCAGATTCTCAGCCATTTTCAGATCGCCCACCTGGTGTGACCCAAAAATCTCACCCCCTGGATGGTGGAGACCGAGAGAGAGCTCCCACTTGGTCACAAGTCAAGCTCGTAGGGACATAATGCAAGATGACAGGGAACCTCATCCAGCCTTTATTTAGGGACCACAGTGAAGTTTTGTCTAAATAGATACAGGTCTGATTAGAACGGTAAAACTGACCAGCCTGCAGTGCCGGCTCCAACGATGGGCTTAGGCCCATATTCTATCCTGTGGTACCCTTCTTAATGAAACAACACAGAAAGACAAAGACAAAGGAATAGACTTAGGGAGGAAAAGGGATCAAGCAATATGAACATTCACACTAAAAAGTACTACAGAGTTGCTACGCCCAAGACTAGTCATAAATCCTTTGCTCCTGTTAACCAAAACTTTTCAGAGAGTGATTTTTACCATCTGCTCAACCAGATTCCACACAGAGAGGCCAAAGCTGGCTGGTAAATTTTTCCCCTTCTGCCTGCCTGTTAGGTCCCGGGCTCCCTTGGCTGTGGCTTCCAGAAGAGCAGAGCTTTGGAGTCCTGCTGACAGTGCCAAAACTGTGGGGGCCAAGAGATAACTCTCCCTTCACCCTCTGAAGTTTCACTGAAACATCAACCGACAAAAAGCAGATTAATAGGAGAAATGGCATACAAATGTGTTAAGGTGCGTGGAGGGAATATCACAGAGTGGTTACCCCAACCCCTCAATGGTGTACAGAGTTTATATACCATCCTGAGGTTCCAAAAAGAATGAAGGCTCACAGCATAGGCAGAACCAGGGATGGTGGTGAGTCAGGTTCTAGCACCAAGACAGGTTACGGGAGGTAGAGAAGAGGAGGTCTGGCCAGCAAAGTTGGTCTTGTGGTGTAGATGAAACCTCACATTAGCAGCCCTCAGAGAGAAGGGATGGCAAATGTTTCTCTCTGACCTTCACGGCGTCAGACTCTCATGTAATCTTTTCTAGGTCCTTCCCAAGGAAGGGCCTCAGAGAAAGTCTGGCTTCGTCAAAGCGGCTTCTCTATAGAGGCGAATCTCCCCACTAAAGGCAGCATCGCGGGGCTACCTCTGTCTGTAGGCCCTCTGACAGGCACCTCCAAATATGTCCAAGGAGTATATTTTCAGATAAAATATTTTGGTTTTCTTCATCATCCAATATGACTGATGTCCTTATAAAAAGAGGAAATTAGGACACAGACACACAGATAGGAAAGCCCTCATGAGAACACAAGGGGGAAGGAGGCCATGGGCACACCAAGGACAGAGGCCTCAGGAGAAACCCACCCGGCCACACCTCGATCTGGACTTCAGCCTCCAGAATGTGAGGCAACAGACTTCTGCTGTTTGAGCCCCCCAGTCTGTGGTACTTTGTGACAGTAGCCTGAGGTGACTCCTGAAGACTGGGTGTGTAACTGCCTTTGCAAAATTATGACGGTAAGATAAATCTGACATAGCTGACTCCATCTCGCTTCTGACCTCCAAGTGAGACACAGTAGAGGTGGAGTTTCATCCCCACAGGAGCATTCCCACTGATCACAAAACCCACACCACTACCTCACTGACACCGTGTTTAACCATGCCTTTTACTTAAAGAATTCCGGAAACCAGCCTTAGGAGATAACCAAGGTTGTGGAGTGTCCCACCTCGGGAACGAATGCTGAACAATTGATTCGTAGCCTTGTGGCTGTTGGCCAGACCACCAGGTGACCTACTATTAATCAAGAGAACCATTACAACCAAATAATGCTGGCCTGCATACCCTACCCTTCACCCGCTTCGTCCAGCCCAGCCTGCACACCCTATCCCTCATGTCAATTCCCATGCTTCGCCTAATAAAAAAGTCCCACCAGCTCTTTTGAGGGAGTCAGTCAGGGAGTTCTCTTTCTCTCTCTCTCCCTCCCGTGCTGCCTCCCTTATGCCCAGGCATAAGCTCCAATGAAGCCTTGTCTGGAAAACTCTTTCAGCCTTATGTCAATTTCTGTCTCACTGAGAGCCCACGAGCTCATGGTGGGTAGCAAGCTCTTTGGTCATTCCTGGGTGTAGGCCAGGCTAACGGTGGGAAGAATTTAGTTTATAGTTTAACTTAAATGATAATAAAGTAAAGATGATAATAGTCCTTCCCAGAAACTAACTCCCTCCTTGCTCACCATCAACTACTTTGTAAGCAAGAATAGGATTATGAGAGGGGCCTGAACTCGGCTAAGATATAGACATATTTTCTGTCATCTTTTATTGCTTTGGGATTATAGAAAATGTGGCTAGAGGTCACAAGATTTGTGACTTTCCCATTTACGGATAACATCACTATTGTAGAACCTAAGGGCTTTTTAAAGATGTTTTTCAGACTGACCCCACCCAGACTTGTGACTCAGCTGGTGCAGACTCAATGCTAAAGGACCATTTTTCACTCCCCTATTATTTCATCCCCCACCAATTAGCAACCCCCATTCCCTAGCCCCCTGCTCATCAAATTGTCCATAAAAACCCTAACCTCTGAGCCTATAGGAAGGCTAATTTGAGTGTTAACTCCTGTTCTCCTGTGTGGGACAGCCTCCAGTCAATCAGTCTTTCTCTTTTGCAATGCTGTTGTCTCAGTGTGCTGATTTTTGTCAGTGCTGTGGGCAGGAAGAACCCATTAGGTGATTGTAGGTGCACCTTCTCTGTTCTCTTTCTTCCTATCCTTGCTGGGTGGGCTGTGGGTGTCCAGAACAAACTTGGAAACATTGCTGAAGATGGTGGGTCCTCTGTTAGCCTAGGTTTCTGCATACCTCTGTGGTTTGGAACCTGCTGTTGATGATAGTCAGAAATATCCATTTGGGATTTACGTAAATGAGGATCAAACTTGTTTCATATGAAGCCATGGAAATGTTGAGATTTATTCATTACAACAGTCACAGTTACTCTTTCCAAATGGGGAAACCTTCCTAGTAGATTAAGGGAGACAGGTGGCCACCCCTGAAAGAAGGGGAGCAGCAGTGGAATGTGACGTGCTGCCATCCTCAGCCGCAGAGCACCTGGGGTGGCCTACGAAGGATGAATTAAAGCTACTAAGATGCCTCATTAATTACTGGGAAAAGAAAAATAGCTCAGAGAAGTCTGAGCTCTGTGAGGCACACAGACCCAGAGAGAAAAGACTATGGGTTTAGCCAATCCCTACCCCTGCACCCATACCCAGGGGCTAGTGTTTTGATTTTATTCTTTTGAGACAGAGTCTAGTTCTGTCACCCAGGCTGGAGTGCAGTGGCTCAATCACGGCTCACTGCAGCCTCAACCTGCAATTCTCCTGCTCACACCCCTGAGTAGCTGGGGCCACAGGTGTGTGTCACTGCACCTGGCTAATTTTTTTATTTTTTGTACAGATGGGGGAGTCTCAAACTCCTGAGCTCATGGGATCCTCTTGCTTCAACTTCCCAAAGTGCTGGGATTACAGGCATGAGCCACTCAGTCCAGTGACAATTACTTCAGGTAATTTTATTACTGACAAGCTGCCTCACTCATTAAGTTCCTGGATTCTTGTGATACAAAGAACAATGTATAGACAATCAATAGCTGATGTTATTTTAATGTATCTGCTTGGTAAACAATTTGGGAACTACCCCTTCTTTCCCTTTCAAGCCTCCTTGTAACTTTTGCTAATTGGACGGCATACTCAGGGCAACTGGCATCTGTGCTCCCAGCTTGCAACTTGAAACCCTGATCCAAAGAAACTCTCTACTTATTAAGTTTTGCCTCAGCGTCTTCCTTTTACGTCGGTATTACCATACGGTCCTGGGAGTGGAGAGGAAGTAAATGCTAAAACCACATGATGCCACAAGAAAGACACTAGGATCCAGGACGAGAACCCTCGGTGGAGTGATTCTCATTAAGACAAACTGTGGGTTCCATGCCGCTAAATGACGCCATGGCAGAGGATGCACAGAGTGTGTGTTTCTGTTGGCTTCCACTGTTCGGGCTTTTCATGTTGAGGGTATTGTGCGTGATGCTTTCTGTCTAAGTTATTTAATAGGTCACCCAAGCACCAGGGTAATCAAGAGGTGGGTGGCCTATGTTGAAGGGTAAACAATATAATTCATCTGTGGTCCTTTCAGTCCCCGCTGTTGGAATGAGTTCCACCTTCACAAAGCTCATTCGGAGCTAAAATCAAAAACTATACTTGGTTGTAAGCAAGTGAATGATCTGCCATCCAAACCCAGGAACCCACTAGCACCTACCTTGGTGTGGTGGGCTGTGAGGGGATCCCAGGTCTGGATCCATGCAAAGGTGCCAGACTGCCTGCTGCCTCTCTAGGACGGTCCTGCTGCAGTGGGGCTGACCTGCAGCTCCTCAAGATACCATAGACTGTGTTCTTGCTCATTGCTTTCCCCTCTTCTTCCTCTAAGTTCATGGAGGGGTGTGCCCTGTCCCCTTGGAGTTAGGCGTGGCCATGTGACTTGCTTCAGTCAGGGAAATCTGAGCAGACACACTGGATGCCACTTCTGGGCGGAAGCATTTGGGAGCTGGCACCAGGTTTTCCATGCTATATCCTCCCAGCCAGTGTGATGAAGGAGCTCAGGTTGGCATGTGTGAAGCAACCCGGAATACTGAACTCCCCCAGGGAGACAGTTGTCTGAGAAGGTGTCCTAGGCCTTCAATGGACTGAGGAAGAGCTCCCCTTTTGTGCAGCTAGACAATGAAGTCTTGGGGTTCATTTGTTCCTGCTCCATCTTGCCCATCCTGACTAAAGCCCAGCCTAGCCCTGTAAACGTCTCTTAATGCCCAGGTGGCCTCTGAGGCTGCTACTTGTGTCTCAATATCTGTTCTCCTCTTATTTCTTAGATTAACAGAGAATTTTTAGCAGGGCAGAGAGGTGCATATGACAAAGGTGACATTGCCCTGCCTCCCCTGAAGCTAGGATGTGGCTGTGTAACTGAGTCCTAACTGTGTCTGTGCTGGAGTGTCTCTTTGGGACACCGCCAGTCCATGCCTACAAAGGAGACAGCAGAAGGATGGCAGGGCTCTAAGGCAGAAGGAGTCTGGGCCCCTGACAATTTCATGGAGCTGAACTGCTGCATCAGCTTGGACTCTTAGAGAAAAATAAGTTTCTCTCTCATTTAAGCCACTGTGATTTTGGGTCTTTTGTAAGGAAGCTGAGCCTACATCATGATCAAAACATTTACTTGAATTCTGTTGAATGCAAAGGCTCCAGGAAGCAAAAGGTCCTGAAACCAAGGCTTTTCAAAGAAACTGAGAGCACTCATGCTACTGAAAGTTTATCGAGAGACTTGAAGTCAGATATGTAAGGGTGATTTCCTTCCTCCCAAACTGTAAATTACGGAAACTAGTCTCTTCAGAATGAAGCAAAGGTGAGACCTGGGAATGTCGGGAAGAGAAAACTTGGGGATGGAATGGATCACTTTGGCAGCTAAGAAGGAGTCTGGGCAGTCAGCAGGCAGACTGGTGATTTGCATTCTTATTCACAAGAATCCTTTTGTAGATCAGGCTAAATAGCTCTTTTCAAAAGAAAACAAGTGTCTGCATGGGATCATATTTACATTAAAAGCTAATAAAGTGGCATTTTAAATGTGCCACCAATGTGTAGCTACATATGCATGGTTTTAACCCACAGCAGCAATGTAAATTCCTTCTGAACTGCCTCAGAAGGATGTGGAAAAGAGGGAACACTCGCACACTGCTGGTGGGAATGTAAATGAGTACAACCTCATGGAAAACAGTGTGGAGATTTCTCAAAGAACTGAAAGTTGATCTGCCATTCAATCCACCAATCCCACTACTGGGTATCTACCCAAAGGAAAAGTCATTATATCAGAAAGACATCTGTATGTTTATTATGGAACAATTCACAACTACAAAGATATGGAACCAACCTAAGTGCCCATCAACAAATGAGTGGATAAAGAAAACCCGATACAGGCCGAGGGCAGTGGCTTACGCCTGTAATCCCAGCACTTTGGGAGGATGAGGCGGGCGGTTCACGAGGTCAGGAGATTGCAACCATCCTGGCTAACACGGTGAAACCCCGTCTCTACTAAAAATACAAAAATTAGCCGGGTGTGGTGGTGGGAGCCTGTAGTCCCAGCTACTCGGGAGGCTGAGGCAGGAGAATGGCGTGAACTCGGGAGGTGGAGCTTGCAGTGAGCCCAGATCATGCCACTGCACTCTAGCCTGGGTGACAGAGCGAGACTCCATCTCAAACAAACAAACAAACAAAAACCTGATACATATGCACCATGAAATACTACTCAGCCATAAAAATAGAATGAAATTATGTTTTTTGCAGCAACTTGAGTGAAACTGGAGGCCATTATTCTAAGTGAAGTAACTCAAGAATGGAAAACTAAATACCGTATATTCTCATTTATGAGTGGGAGCTAAACTAAGGGAATGCAAAGGCATACTGAGTGGTAAAATGGAGACTGGAGACTCAGAGGGTGGGGGGGAAATGAGGAATAATGAACTGCATATTGGAGGCCAGGAGCAGCAGCTCACACCTGTAATTCCAGCACTTTGGGAGGCCAAGGTGGGTGGATCACTTGAGCTCAGGAATGTGAGACCAGCCTGGGCAACATGATGAAACCCCATCTCTACAAAAAAATATAAAAATTTTCTGGGTGTGGTGACCTTCACCTGCAGTCCCAACTTCTTGGGAGGCTGGGGCAGGAGGATCTCTTGAGCCCAGGAGGTTGAGGCTGCAGAGAGCTGTGATTGGGTCACTGCACTCCAACCCGGGTGACAGAGCAAGACCCTGTCTCAAAAAAACAAAACAGAAAAACTACATATTGGGTAATTGTACAGTATTCAGGTGATGGGTGCACTAAAATCTCAGACTTCGCCATTATACAATTCATCCATGTAGCCAAAAGCCACTTGTACCCTACTGATTTTTTTTTTTTTTTAAAGGAGGTCAGCTCTCTGTTGGGGAAAAATAAACTGAAAGTTTCATCTACTGCGAAGAGTTATGGGTGGCAAAGAGATGGAACAGTCACTGTTATGGAGACGATTTGTTTTTCTAATCCTCAAATTTAATGTACAAATAGCTAAAATTAGGACAGAGGTAAAACACATCACTAACATTGTCTGATCTCAAGCTCATCCAGTTTGTGAGTGAATCAGAGTTCTGCCAGTGTGTCCGTTTTCATTACTGATTTTACCCCGATCCTGCGCACACCAACGATGAAAACAGACTAAATACAAATACCTGAAAAGCAATCAACCTATCAGGCACAAATAAAGACTTTAATGAAGGGAACAATCTGTCTTTTCTTGGACTAGAAGACAGTATTTTAAAGGATAATTTCCCCTAAATTATTCTATTTAATTCAGTATCATTAAAGGTAAACATCTCAACAGAATTTGGGGAGAACTTGACAAAATTATTCTAAAGTTGAGCTGGAAAATAAATATTTGAAAATAACCGAGAATATTTTGGAAAAGAATAATGAGGGAAGAATTGCCTTATACAAATTTAATATATTCTTAGAGTAATAAAACAGTTACAGTAATAAAAACGGTGTGGTCCTGGCCCAGGAACAGACAGGTAGATTAATGGACTGGAACAGAAGGTTCAAAATAGACTTCCACAGACCTGGAAATGCTGGGCAAAGAAAGACACAGTGTCAACTCAGAAATAGAAAACAACCTAATAAAAAAATTGGCACAAGATTTGAAGAGACACTTCACCAAAGAAGATCTATAAATGGCAAATAAACTCATGAAAAGATGCTCCACGCCATTACCCATTAGGGAATGAGACACCACTACAACTCTGTTAGAGTGGATTAAGAAAAAAGCCAGAACGACACAGCAATGGAAAAGACCAAGTGCTGATGGGAACACTGGGCGACTGCAACTCCCACGTGCTCCCCGTGGGAAGGCAAAGCGGGCCGCTGCTTTGGAAAACAGCAAGAGGTCTCTCAGAAAGGTAAGAAACACTTCCTAGATGCGATGGCCCAGTAACGCTACTCCTGGCCTTTTGCCCAAGACAAATGAAAATGTATTCTCTTCAGAAAACTTGTAGGCAAATGTGAATAGCAAACTCACTCATAACCACAAAAAGTGGAAAACTCCTCAAATGTCCTTTAACTGGTGAATGTGTTACTGGGAAGTGTGGGTTATGAAGGATGTAAGAGTACACCCCAGGAAAGGAGACGGCTGGCCCGGCTGGGAGCAGCGCTGAGGGCTCTGCGTTGGGCTGTTTATTACATCAGACTGTTTCCTTAAGTTCCTGCCTGTGTCTGGAGTCTCCACCTTGTTCCCGCCTAGTTCCCACCCCAAGTTTGTGGATTCTCCTTTACTGTCAGTTAACGTGCTTGTGCTGGTGATCAGCGTGAATCCTGCCTGATGGCAGCACTGCTCATGTCCACCACCCCAGGAAGGTCCTATAGCGGTTAAATTAGTGCCTATTGCGCCCATGTATCTCTTAGGAATTTCCCTTGGCCCTTCTTCCATTCTTATCAGATAACAGCTATCGACCTTCTGACAGGTTAACTGCAGAGTGAGCAATGACTGGGTGTCCTAAGGAGCGTTTCGGGGTGTCCCCTGCTGCATAGGAATCTCCCCTCCTCTCTGCTCATGTCTAGCAGGCATGTTTCAGGTGATCTCAAGGGTGTGAGATTTTCCAGAGCTTCCTTTTTCAGGGGTTCCCTATCCTGTTCATGGCCAGCTATCTGCCTATTTTAGCAAATGGATAAACAGACTGTACCACAACAGAATACTACTCAGCAGTGAAAAGCAGTGAGCTGTCCACAGACACACACAGTAACACGAGGGACCTCATGGGTTGCTCTAAGTGGAAGAAGCGGTGCTCAAAGGTGCACACCACGCCATTCCATCCTCAGGACATTCTGGAAAGGGCGAAGCACTGGGATGGAGAAGAAGGCTGTGGACTGCCGTGGGTTGGGGGTGCAGATTCACTACAAAGGTGCAGGGAGAGGGAGTTTTGGGTGGGTGATGAAACTGTCCTGTGCCTTGTGATGGTGGTTACACAACTCTACACATTTGCCCAAATCATGCAACTATACACCAGAAGTGAATATTATGCAATGCAAAATATAAAACAAACTTAAAAAGACATCATATCATCTTTGAGTTAAAAAATAAATTATCTAATATATGAGGTATGATAACAGGCTGGTGATGGTGACTTAGACAAAAAATAGAGGTAGAGCTTTACTTCAGACCTCACATGAAAATAACGTCTAGGTGGATTGAGAATCTAATTGTAAATATAGAAATTATAAAATATCATAAGAAAATATGGGTGAATATTTTTATAATCTTGGTTGTAAGAGGTCCTTCAAATGAACAGGTCAGAAATCCCCAAACCCCAAATCCATGTATTTGGTGATATACAAATTGAAAACTACTTTTTTTTTTTTTAAAGATGGAGTCTTGCTCTGTCGCCTAGGCTGGAGGCATGATCTAGGCTCACTGCAACCTCCACCACCCGGGTTCAAGTGATTCTCCTGCCTCAGCCTCCATGGTAGCTGGGATTACAGGCATGTGCCACCACTCCCAGCTAATTTTTTATTTTTGGTAGAGATGGGGTTTCACCGTGTTGGCCAGGCTGGTCTTGAACTCCTGACCTCAAGAGATCTGCCTGCCTTGGCCTGCCAAAGTGCTGGGGAAAATGACTTTATAACACAATAAAATAAGCATGTTGAAAACTAAATTGGTAAAAATATTTGCAACTCACATACTAAAATATAAATTTCCTTATTAAACAAATAACTCAAAAAAAGTAAAAAAATAAAAATCCAAATTTGGAAAGACCATGAATTGACAATTTATAAATTAATCAATAAACACCTCATGAATGATTGAAGAAACAATAGAAACAGCAGTTAGCTTTGTTTGTGTTATCAGATTGATCAAAAGCAAAGGAACTGGTAAAGTCTACTAGCAGTAGGATTTAGGAAATGGGAACTCTCATGAACAATTAGTGGGAGTATAAAGTTGCACAGCCTTTGGGGAGGGCACTATGCATGCTTTGTTTCCCCTAAGAAAATAATAACACAATTGAAAAAATATGGACACTTAAGGATACTTGTTTGCAGTGGCAAAACTTTTTGCTGTAAGTTTTGTGAGCCTTGAAAACTCTAATGCTCTCTGTGACCTCCAGGTGGGGACTATAATACACAGAAGCTTCTCAAAATTATTTGACCAGAGGAACCTCTCAATGGGTCACCCATAGGTCATAAAGAGGGGACTGGAAGAATAGTCACTAAAATGTTAATGAAGGCCACGTCTGAGATGGTGAGATTTTTGTTGTTTGTTCTCTTCTGTATTGCTTGAATTCTTTAAGCAATGAACATTTATAATTTTGATAAAGAATAATCAATTCATTTTCAAAAGGAAGAAAAAGGATCCCATCTATGAAAGGAGAGTAACTTGAAACTTCACTGCAAAGCAAACCCTTCCATAAGTCAGAATGATGTAAAGACAAGAGCCTGGTGTATATAGTAGACACTCAAAATCTTTGAGTGAAACAAAGACCAAGGGGCTCAGAGTTAGAAGATAAACTTTTGTCTGGGCACAGGGGCTGCAGCACTTTGGGAGGCCAAAGTGAGAGGGTCACTTGAGCCCAGGAGTTTGAGACCAACTTGCGGAACAAAGCAAGAGCCTGTCTCTACAAAAACACACAAAAATTAGCTAGACATGGTGGTGCATGCCTGTAGTTCCAGCCACTCGGGAGGCTGAGGCGGGAGGACCACTTGAGCACAGGAGGTCCAGGCTGCAGTGAGCCAAGATTGGGCCACCGCACTCCAGCCTGGGCAACAGAGCAAGACCTTATCTCAAAAACAAATAAATAAATCAAGACGAAGTTTTGAGCCCTCACTGTTGCTTATATGCTTTAGCTTTAGCACTGGACACATTATTTAACCTCCCTAAGCCTTAGTTTTCTCATCTGTAAAATGGAGATAATGGTATCTGTCTTGCCTCACTCACCATAAGTGGCTGTTAAAACGAGTATCAGTATAAAATTACTTTGCTTAAATCCTTGAAATAATTCTAGGAGTGGTTACCTTGGGCACCTTGAAGAATCTGAGGCTCAGAGAGAATAACTTTCTCCTCAGTCACATGGACACTAAGTGATGAAACCGACATATAAATTGAACAGACAGAACTAAGCCACCTCTGAGGGTTACGTCCACCTATGCATACATACATTTTAGAGCTTTGCTACTGAGTGTGTTCTGCTGACCAGTAGAATCAGAGCCACTTGAGAAACACGGTGTCTAGGGCCTGATCTAATGAAACTGATTGTGTACCTTAAGAAGATCCCCAAGTGATTCTGTTACCGAAACACCAGGGGTATGGTCTAGGTCTTATTGCCTGTTGCTCAGAAAGCCAGTCACTGAGATGAGTTTTGCCAGGGAAGAAGACTTTAACTGGGTGCTGCAGCTGAGGAGATGGGAGATCTGTCTCAAACCTGTCTCCTTGCTTGACTAAAATTGGGGAGTTTATATAGCGAGGAAGGAGTGTAAAACAGAATTAGGGAGGGGTGAGGAAATGATATGGTTTGCTGTGTCCCCACCCAAATCTCATCTTGAATTGTAGTTCCCGTCATCCCTATGTGTTGTTGGAGGGACCTGGTAGGAGGTAATTGAGTCATGGAGGCAGTTACCCCAGTGCTGCTGTTCTCATGGTAGTGAGTGAGTCCTCACGATATCTGATGGTTTTATGAGGGGATTTTCCCTTTTGCTCATTCTTCTCCTACCTGCCACCGTGTGAAGAAGGACGTGTTGGCTTCCCCTTCTGCCTGAGGCCTCCTCAGCCATGCTGAACTGCGAGCCAATTAAATCTCTTTCCTTTACAAGTGACCCAGTGTTGCGCACATCCTTATAGCAGTGTGAGAACAGATTAATACAGGAAGCAATCATGAATGAGCGGACTGGCATCTTGTCTGGATGTGGAGATCTGATGAGTTTCAGCTCCTTTCCTGAGGAAGCAACTCAGATGAGACAAATGTAAGTTTCAAGTTTTAAGATCAGGAAGGTCAATTTCTATGTTTATTCAAAAAATTGTCCCAATTCTATGGGACAGTTGGGCTGGTTTTAATGTGTGTGCACGTTCAAGTGTGAGAGTCATGGTTTTATGAGACATGGTCTAATCTCCAGTACAGTCAGGGGTTCTGCATCTATGGATTCAACCAACT
Source organism: Pongo abelii (assembly GCF_028885655.2). NCBI lineage: Eukaryota > Metazoa > Chordata > Mammalia > Primates > Hominidae > Pongo > Pongo abelii. The sequence goes on along the minus strand of NC_071990.2, from coordinate 1,303,319 downwards.
GCAGATAGAAAATTTTTGGAAAATAAATTCTGCAAAGTTCCAAAACCAAAGCTTGAATTTGCTGCGCATTGAGTACTACATTGAATCTACGTGAATGAAGTAGTGTGTAGGCATTGTATTAGGTATGGTAAGTAATCCAGAGAGGAGTCAAAGTCCACGGTTCTATGCAAATGCTATGCCATTGTCTATCAGCAACTGGAGGATTCCCAGGTTTTGGCATCTGCCGGGGTCCTGAAACCAACCTCCCTGTGGATACCAAGGGAAAACTATACATATACATCTCTGTGATAATGAATAGGACTTTTCTATCATTGGTAAGATGACTAACTATTAGTTTCTAATCTGAACTGTTGCTACAAATTGTCCTCGGGAAAATGAAGTTATTTAACTTTAATTTAGCATTTCCCAAATGCTCCTTTTCCACAACAGCAATTAACGTAAATTAACGGAAGTAAAGAATTAACTCCGTAGAACATACTTTGAGGAAGATCTATGTACATAACATGTGGGGCCCAGTGTGTCAAACAAAAATGTGAGGCCCTTTGTTCAAAAACTATTGGCCAGGTGCAGTGGCTCACGCCTGTAATGTCAGCACTCTGGGAGTCCAAGGCAGGTGTATCATGAGGTCAGGAGTTCGAGACCAGCCTGGCCAACATGGTGAAACCCCGTCTCTACTAAAATACAAAAATTAGCCAGGTGTGGTGGCAGGCACCTGTAATCCCAGCTACTTGGGAGGCTGAGGCAGGAGAATGGCTTGAGCCAAGGAGATGGAGGTTGCAGTGAGCCGAGATCATGCCATTGCACTCCAACCTGGGTGACAGAGGAAGACTCCATCTCAAAAATAAAATAAAATAATAAAAATAAAATAAAATAAAAAAATTATTAAGCACTTTGAGACAGTAACAGGAGAGCATTAAATGGAATTTGGGGGCGGGGGCTTCTAAACTTGGGCCTTCTGTGACTGAATGGGTGTTGCCCTCCTGAAGCTGGCCCTGCATTGGGGAATGTTTACGATTATAAAGAATTGTGACTGTGGGAAATCCAAACCAGCAGAACTGTGGGATAGAGCCAGATGGGTCACTTCCAAACCCTTGCTATATTTTTTACAACTTCACATTCTTGCCAGAGGTTAGAGCCTTGAACTCATAGTCCAAATGATGGAGATGTCCGTCATCCGCCAGTGTCTCCTTGGGCCCTTTTGTAGTTTTTTCCTCTCACCCCTCCCTGCTCCAGTCCTCTCCTCCAAACTTTTTCTCTCTGAAGATTGGTTCTCATTTTCTAAAATTTCATAAAAGTAGAACCAGGCAGTATGGTTCTTTTGGGTCAGGCTTCTTTTGCCCAGTGTATTATTTGAAGATGTGGCTCTGTTGTGACATGTATTCAATAATTCATTGCTTTTTTTTTTTTTTTTTTTTTGAGTCTCACTCTGTCACCCAGGTGTAAGTACAATGGTGTGATCTCGGCTCACTGCAACCTCTGCCTCCCGGGTTTAAGTGACTCTCCTGCTTCAGCCTCCCAAGTAGCTGGGATTACAGGCACCTGCCATCATGCCCAGATAATTTTTGTAAAGATGAGGTTTCACCATGTTGGCCAGGCTGGTCTTGAACTCCTGACCTCAGGTGATCCACCCTCCTTGGCCTCGAAAAGTGCTGGGATTAGAGGCGTGAGCCACCATGGCCAGCCCAGTTCATTGCTTTTTATTGCTGAGTGGTGTCCCATTGAATGGATGCTACTCAATGCATTTATCCATGAGATTGTCTTTCCCCATCTACCCATTGATGGGCATGTAAGTTGTTTCCAGTTTGGAGCTCTTACAAATGAAGCTGCTATGAGCCTTCCTGGGTAAGTCTTTGTGTGGTCACGTATTTTCAGTTTTGGAGAGTAAAAAGTTAACAATGGACTCTCTGGGTGTGAGGATGGGCGTACGTTTGAATTTTAAAGAAACTGCCAACTCTTTTCTCGAGTGACGGCAGCATTTCTCATTTCCGTCACAGTGTCTGCGAAGTGCGGTTCCTCCACCTCCTCGTCAACACTGGCTGTGGCCAGGCTATTTAGTTGGCCATTCTGAAAGGTGTGCGATGGTCACTTACTGTGGCTTGAATTTGTATTTCTTTTTCTTTTTAATTTTATTTTTCATTGAGATAAAATATACATATAAAATTTATCGTCTTTACCATTTTTAATTGTACAGCTTAGTGGTGATAATTCCATTTTAACTTGTATTTCTCTAGTGACCAAAGCTGTTGAACATCTTTTCATTCCTTCTTTACCATCCCTATAGGGTCTTTGGTGAAATGTCTGTTTATATCTTTGGCCCACTTTTAAAAACTGGGTTTTTAAAAAAATGATGAATGAGTTTGGAGAACACTTTATATATGCTGCAAGCAAGTCCTTTATCAGACACACAATTCTCTGTGGATGAAGCCTCCATCACGGGCCAGATGTGGGGAATGCAGCAGTGAAGAAAACCAGCAAAAAGCGCGTGCCTGGAGGGAAGTTACTGGAGTAAAACACTGCACACCAGAGGAGGGGGTACATGTGGCAGGAAAGGTAAAGGCAGAGAGGTTAGGGGATCAGGCAGACGCTGCACGCCAGAGGGCTGGGTACATGCAGGGTAAAGGCTGGGTGGGGTGGTGGGGAGCAGGCGGTCAGGGAAGGCTGCTCTGAGGCAGGCAGGTGGGAGTCAGGGAGCCGGGCACACGGGGATAAGGGGCCCAGCCAGTGGGAAGTTTGCTGTAGCAGCCCAGGGAGGAGCAGGAGAAGGGAGGGAAGAGGGCAGAGAGGTGACGCCCAGAGGGCTGCAGTAGGGTGCTCCAGGGCAGCCCAGGCTGGTCCCTGTAGGTAAAACCAGGCCCCTAGGGTTCCCCTGAGTGAGATGAGAGGCCCCCGGAGGGGTCAAAACCTGGACGAGAGGAGGTGTAGCCACCGGAGCCTGGGAGACCTGGAGGAGGCTGCAGCCCTGACCCCGGCTTGGCCAGGATGGTGGGCGTGCTGGAGAAGCATGGTTGGACAGGGGTCTATTCTGAAGGAGCAGATGTGGTGTGTGAAAGAGCTCACATTGGAGCTCAGGGCTTTGGATCAGGGCCAGTGAGGGCTCGGGGTCGCGGTGCTCTGCGGGGGTGTGGGAGGATCAGGCTCGGGGTCGTGGTGCTCTGCGGGGGTGTGGGAGGATCAGGCTTTTGCACGGAAGATCAGGAGTTTAGTTCTGAACGTGTTTCATCTAGGGTAATCTATGGGACAGGAAGAGAGATGCCAGGTAGGCAGGTGATTAAGGCATTGTCGGGGGAGAGCAACACGTTTGGGAGTGATTAGCATAGCAACTGTCTTGAAAGGCAGGAGCTGGGTGGGATGGGAGGGGAGAGGCTTGGTGCACTCCAGTGCTTATTGATTAATGAGAGGAAACAGCAGGGGACACCTGAGGGACTAGGAGCAATTGAGGAGAGGTGAGTCCTGGAGGCCAGAAAGGAGGGGTCTCTGGGAGGGAGTTGTCAAGAGCCTGCATCGGGTGCCCTGAGAAATCAAAGGAGCTGAGGACTCAGAATGGAAAGGGGTGGAGATGGGGTGGGGGTGGGGTGGGGGGGCTGCCTTTTTATTTAGTGGGAGAAGTCACCAGAATATGTGTGTGTGTGTGTGTGTGTGTGTGTGTGTTGATGGGAATGGAGACCCGAAGGGCAGCCCTGGTGTGAGGCACCCAGCACAGCCTGAGCCCTGACACTGGCAGCCCCTGGGCTCTGAGATTCTTTCCAACCTGTGCTCATTTCTCCAGGCCCAAGACACCGTGCCACAGACAGCATGAGAAACACTGAAGTCCTTCAGAGGCACAAACTCCCTGCCCAACTGAGATCGCTGCCTCTCTCCACCTGCAGCCCCCACATACGGGGTCCTAGGCGCCCAGGCCCACACTGCACCTAATGTCCTCACTTTCCCCCCGGGATAGTTCTTACAATTTAAGGGGAAGATGGTTCTGGGGCTGGTGCAGACTGCGGTCTGCGTCTCCACCTGTTGCCCTGCAGCTTGCCGTGTGGCCAGGCCGGAGTGGATGCTCCATAGCCTTTGCTGAGTGAATCCAAGACTCACTTTAAAAACAGACTTTCTTCATTTAAGCTTCGATTTGGACAAATACATCCAAGAAACCCCACACTATCAAAATAAATTTCCACACAGCAATTTAAAAACACAGCACAGAAAAATGACAACAGCCTGAGGCCAGAACAAAGACTCCTAGAAACATCTTCATACAACTTAAAATTGGGAGGCCGGGCACGGTGGCTCATGCCTGTAATCCTAGCACTTTGGGAGGCTGAGACGGGAGGATCTCTTGAGGCCAGGAGTTTGAGATCAGCCTGGTCAACATAGTGAGACCCACCCCATCTCTTAAAAAAACAATTTTAAATTAGGAAATAAGAGAAGTCGAACTTGCCATTTAATGATGATGAGGATGGAGGGGGTACTTTTCCTCGCAGACTGTTTCATTTTCTGGCTGTGATAAAGCCAACACTTGCTTTTTCTGATCACCAGGACAGGGGTGCTCTTGCAGCGCCCACGTCGCAGGGAGTTTTTGGTGTGAGACAGCGTCCAGACTCTTCACTGAAATTCAAGTGCTGAAAGGACTTTCTAAGCCTCAGAGGGAAGTGGAGACGAGATAAGAATCTGACTTTTGCCCCAATATTTGGCTTGCAAAGATGGAAGTTCCTTTGTGGACTCTGAGAATGCTGGATTAATGTGGAGATAGAGCTGTTAGGGCCAACGCTAAGAGCTCCCAGTGGAGGACAGGCTCGCTTTAGAGAAACTTTGTGTCATATGAGTTTTGTCCATGAGATGGCGGTGTTGTGTCATAAAAGAAACCTTCCCTTTTAACTATTGCTCTGAAAAACCCAGTAACAACTTTTTTAAAAAAGGCAACTTGCTCCCTCATATCCTGCCTCCCTTGTCTTCTAACCTGGAGTTTTGAGCAGGCTCCTGGCTTTCTTCCAATGTTTACATTACACACGTTCTCTTGAATCTAGGTGTCTGCAATGCCTTCTTTGCTGCTGTTTTGTATCTGAGGCTAATCTTGTCTATCTGCCCTCATGAACATAATTCTGGAGTGCTGGGGGCGGGCAGAGGCTCTGCTATGGCATCTAGAGCTGCAGACTTCTCTGCACCCTCCGGGCCCACTGGCGGAGGTGCCCAGCCGCCATCAGAGTGAGTCTTTTAGTCACAGGACCCCTCCAGGAGCTAAGGGGGACCTCTCCTTCCCCTCGGGAGCAGGTCCACCGTGCAACCACAGATGGCTTTTTTCTTTATTTTTTATTGTGGCCACATAACATAAAATTTGGCATTTTAACCATTTTTAAGTGTGCAGTTTAATGGCATTAAGTACATTCACACTATTGTGCAACCATCATCACTACCCATCTCCAGAACCCTTTTCATCTTGTAAATAACTCTCTGCATTCATTAAAGACTAGCTCCCATTCCCCTTCTCCCCAGCCCCTGGCAATCCTCATTCTACTCTCCATCTCTATGAACCTGACTCCTCTGGATACCTCGTATGAGTGGAGCCACACAGTATTTATCTGTTCTGGGACCGACTTGCTTTACTGAGCATGATGTTCTCAAGGTTCATCCATGCGGTAGCACATCTCAGGATTTCCTTCCTTTCTAAAGCTGGCTCACACTGCATTGTATGGATGGACGGCATCTTGTTTGTCCAGTCATCAGCTGATGGACGCCAGGCTGGTTGCACTCCTTGACATTGTAAATAACGCTCTTATAAACATGGGAGGCAAATACCTATCCAAGACCCTGCTGTCAGTTCTTCTGTGGATGTCCCAGATGGAATTGCTAGGTCAGATGATAATTCTAGGTTACTTTTTTTTTTTTGAGACAGGGTCTCACTCTGTTGCCCAGGCTGGAGTGCAGTGGTGTGATCTCGGCTCACTGCAACCTCCACCTTCCCAGCTCAAGCAATTCTCCTGCCTCAGCCTCACAAGCAGATGGCATTACAGGTACATGCCACCACACCCAGCTAATTTTGTATTTTTAGTAGAGACAGGGTTTCGCCATGTTGGACAGGCTGATCTCCAACTCCTGACCTCAGGTGATCCGCCTGCCTCAGCCTCCCAAAGTGCTGGGATTACAGGCGTGAGCCACCATGGCCGGCCTCTAGGTTACCTTTTCTGAGTAATCACTATAGTTTTATGCAGCAGCTGCCCAGGGGTTCCAGTTTCTCCACATCCTCGTCATCACTGTTCAGAGCATCCTTGTAAGCATTGCTAGGCACATACACCCAGGCTAACATGGAAGAAGAGCTTCCTAGCAGCTTCTTACAGTTCCTATTGATGTGTATTAATAGGATACCTGCCTTATATTTCCCAGACATTTGGAACATTATCCCTATTAATCAACTCTCCTTCCACTTCCCTCTTTACAACATGGTCATTTTAAATAAAACTACACACTGAACTCCTTGTCAGGGAAGCATTATAGAGTTATTTAGTTTCATCTTTGAAAGAAGATGAGGCATAGGAAAGGAATAACTTTCAAATGTTATCTTATTGATTCTGTAAGCAAAATGGTGAGGTGAGTTTCATAGTCCCAGGTTTTCAGATGAGGAGAAGAAAGTCCAGAGAGGTTAGTGCTCACGCGGGCAGGAGCGGGGGTGTGAATGAATCACAGAAGATTGGCATAGGTAATGGTTCATCTATATTATCAGAAAAGCCAGGCTCTGAATTTTAAGTTTTGGTTTTTTTTTTCCCCCTCATTATAAGAATTCTACAGGGCTGGGTGTGGTGGCTCACAGCTGTAATCATAATGCTTTGGGAGGCTGAGGCGGGAGAATCGCTTCAGGACAGGAGTTCGAGACCAGTGTAGGCAAGATATTGAGACCCCCGATTTCTACACACACAAAAAAAATTGCCAGCCATGATGGCATTCACCTGTAGTCCCAGCTACTCCAGAGGCTGGGGCAGGAGGATTGCTTGAGCCCAGGAGGTCGAGGCTGCAGTGAGCCCTGATTGTACCACTACACTCCAGCCTAAGGGACAGAGTGAGACTCAGCCTCTAAAAAGAAAAGGATTCTACAGGGAGATAAGCATTTCTCATTGAAATAATTCTTTGTGCCATGGTGAACTGCAGAGTCAGCCAGCAGCTCATGTTAAATTCGCGCCCTCTCCTGGGTGACTGGGGCTCACTGCCTCACCCGGGCTGGAGTACTCACGGCCCCTGTGGTGTGTGGCGTGGCTTGCCTCCCTGTGCACCTGCCTGAGGCAGAGCCACTCCCTCTGAGACTACGTATGTTGGCATCAGAGTCTTCATAGATGAGCACCCAGGGAGCATGGAGCAGAGGAGTGACATTATTTAAAATAAGACATATGTGGGCATAAACTCTGCTGATTTTGTGCAAAAGAATAGAGGGCTATGTCCTGGATTTTAAAAGTCCTACGTTAAAATCTGTCATTTTATTTTATTATTCTTATTTATTTATTGAGACAGTCTTGCTCTGTCCCCCAGGCTGGAGTGCAGTGGTGCTATCACGGCTCCTTGCAGCCTCGACTTCCTGGGCTCAAGCAATCCTCCAGCCTCAGCCTCCGGAGCAGCTGGGACTGCAAGCGTGCACCACCACACCCAGCTATTTTTTTCTATTTTTAGTAGAGATGGATGGGGTCTCACTGTGTTGCCCAGGCTGTCTTGAACTCCTGGGCTCCAGTAATCCTCCCACTTTGGCCTCCCAAAGTGCTAGGATAATAGGCCTGAGCCACTGCATCCAGCCTTAAAATCTGTAATTTTGGCTGGGCACAGTGGCTCACGCCTGTAATCCCAGCACTTTCAGAGGCCAAGGTGGGTGGATTACCTGAGGCCAGGAGTTCAGGACCAGCCTGGCCAACATGGTGAGCACCTGTCTCTACTAAAAAATACAAAAATCAGCCGGCGTGGTGGCAGGCGCCTGTAATCCCAGCTACTCAGGAGGCTGAGACAGGAGAATTTCTTGAACCTGGGAGGTGGAGGCTGCAGTGAGCTGAGATCTGAACATTGCACTCCAGCCTGGGCAACGAGCAAAACTTCATCTCAAAAAAAAAAAAAAATCTATAATTTTAATTGTCTTCTGTTATCTGTGCAACGTATGTAAAAGATGTTTCAGTGAATTGTGTGTGACTGTGCATTGGTGAGTAGGAGCACTGTGAGTTGGATGATTCGTCCTGGCCCTCAGTTTCTCTACAAGCACTTCTTCCACTCAGTGAGTGACACAGAAGGAGAAGGGAATATTTCACCTTACAGGCTCCCCGCTTCCTTGGGATGTCTGCGCTCCTTCTCTCCCAAGGTCTTCTTCAGGGACTTCTCCTAAATGCTTGGAGAGGTTGGAATTCCAGCGCTCCCACTCACCCACTCACCAGCTGTGCAGTTTTAGATTTGCCTAAACTCTCTGAGCTTTCAGCCAAAAGGGGTGAGATGAGGATTACATGTAATCACGTGTGCAAAGTGTTTGGCGATAGAATGTGCTTGCCGTTCTGTCTGGAGAGCAGCTGAGATTGTTATCCTGGGAGTGGGCGTGAGTGGTAGAGAGGCTTCCAGAAACGTATCGTGGTTGTCCATGGTCACCTGGTGGAGCTGGGTTTAAAAACGTGGATGAATTCCTTAACTTCAGAAGTGTATTACTTAGCAGGGAGAGACACGCACGGCTTCTCGGGTCTCCGTACCCTTGGTGGTTTCTGGAAGGATCCTAGAGTTGCAGAGTTGTGAGGAGCTGTCTCTTGGGTTCTGAAAGGAAGAATTGTGGCTGGGAAGCCCTGGCCTCAACTCTGGTGGCCGTGGGCACAGCTCTTCCCGTGGATGGTCCAGGCTCAGCTCCTGGGAAGGGGTGGTAACCAGTAGGTAGGGCCTGGGCTGCCTGAAGCGTGCCCCCTTCCTGTTCTTTGAGCAGTGAATCCATTTTTGGATAGGCTGCTTGTGAGGAGCGACGGCCAGTCTCTCACACCGAGAGTGGTGGAAGAAAGGACTCTTGCCACTTCCTCGTCATCTCTAACAGATGTGGTAGACGGTGTGCAGCCGTTGGTAAATGTGACTTATTTTGTAAGCATTTAAAAGGGAGAAAAATTAAACAATTGAAAGAGGGATGGATACTTCGGATGAGCATTCTCTAGAAAGTGGAGTTAGCTACTGGAAGCACAGTGGAGTGATCTTATTTCTATAATAAAAGACTGTTTTGCTTCAATTGTAGTAGAACCAGTGTTCCGGCTGAAAAAAGCAAAGCTGATCTTGTATCTACAAGCTTTTGGAGAAAAACATAGTCTTAAAAACAATAACTACTACTGCTGCTAATATATATTTAAAACTGTGTGGTTTAAAAAATTATTTATAAAAAGTAGGCATCAAAGCAGGTAACTAGGATGTGGGGAATCTGACGGGCTCACAGGGGCTAATCCTGTCTATTTTCAAGGACTGGGGATTACTCGTCATCTGTCCTCCTTGGGAGCACCATGCCTGCGGCCATGAGATCTGTCTAACAACTCCATACCCTTGTGGGTTCCTTATGATTCACAAGTGCGCTAACTTACACACAGCTATGCCATAAGGAATGCAAGATACCCAGAAACTGACATCCTTTCAACTCAGGTCTACCCTAGTCAAAAGCACCTTTTCTCTTTCCTCTGCTTCACTCAAGGTGTATGTCAAAGGGCTCTACTTGGAACCAAAAGTATTTAAATTTTTGGATCTTGGAATATTTGCATATACATAATGAGATATCTTGGGGCTGGGACCCAAGTCTAGACATGAAATTCATTTATGTTTCATATACATCTCATATGCATACCCTGAAGGTAATTTTACACAATATTTAAATAAATTTGTACATGAAACAAAGTTGGTGCACATTGGCCCATCAGAAAGCAAAGGTGTTCCGGGCCGGGCATGATGGCTCAAGCCTGTAATCCCAGCACTTTGGGAAGCCGAGGCGGGCGGATCACTTTAGGCCAGGAGTTCGAGATCAGCCTGGTCAACATGGCAAAACCCCATCTCTACTAAAAACAAAAAAATCAGCCAGGTGTGGTGGCGTGTGGCCGTAATCCTAGCTACTTGGGAGGCTGAGACAGGAGAATCGCTTTAACCCAGGAGGCGGAGGTTGCAGTGAGCCAAGATTGCAATAGTGCACTCCAGCCTGGGTGACAGAGCCAGAGTCCATCAGAAAAAAAAGAAAAAAAAGAAAGAAGAAGGAAGGAAGGAAGAAAAAGAAAGAAAGAAAAGAAAGAAAGAAAGAAAGAAAAAAAGAAAGAAAGAAAGAAAGAAAGAAAAGAGAAAAGGTGATCCTATCTCAGCCACCCGTGAGAACAGCCTGTGGTTGTTTGGCATCACCATCATTCCTGACTCTGGATTTATGTGATACCAATAACAATCATTTTCTTACATTTATTCACACTTTATGGTCAAAAAATATGACATACATATCTGGTATGTAGAAGATATGTTGCAGCTGAAGGGGGCTGGGAGGGTCTTTGTTCCCTTGGGGACGCTGAATAAACTACGTCTTGTGGGCCTGTGTTTTGGCTGCTACCCATCAATGAGGTCAGGTGTGGAATTTTCCTCCTGGGGCATCATGTCAGTGCTTAAAAATTTCAGATTTTGGAGCATTTTGGATTTTTGGATGAGGGATGCTAACCTGATAATAGCTAACGCTCATACAGCACTGTGTGCTCACAATCTCTAAATGCTTTAATCTGTATCCAGTCATTACTCCGCACAATCACCCCGTGAAGCAGGCACTATCAACAACTCACTTCATGGATGAGGACACCAAGGCACCAGGAGGCTACATAATCACCCAAGGCCACACAGGTAAGTGTCAGAGCTGAGACCCAAACCCAGCAGTCAGACTCTAGAGCCGCTTCCCTCCCAACCACTATTCTTTACTGCCTCTAAGTGAAAACTAAGTTAAAATTCTAGCCCGATTTCCATGAGCTGGTAATTTGGACAGTATCCAGCTAAATGGAATCCTGCCACCTAACGGCACCGCCACTAGATGGCAGTCAAGACACCAGGTCGGTTTTCCTCCCTGCAGACTGCCTTGACGTCTCCCGGCGTTGCAGAAATCACACCGCCCTGATGTCTGCCTTAGCAGCGAGGATTCCTCCAGACTTCCAACCTAAACATTCAGAGTCACTTCTGAGGCTCAACTCAGGCCACTGTGCTCAGGGGAAAACAGTAAAATACTAGATGTCAAAACCTCAAAAGAAAAGAGTGAGTTTAGAAAAACAGTGGTTCTTCAAGGAGCCCCAGCCAGAGTGCATCTTTGAACTGCTAAAAGTTGAAGAAAAGAGTCCTGGGCAAAACTTGCAATAAAAAGACACGTGGTAATCATCGATCTCTAGACAGAGACATGGCTAGACTTCAGGTCCCACGGCCTCAGTTAAATCACCCTTGGGAGGGTGTGGCCTGTTCTTGAAGACCTCTAGAAAGGTCGCTCCTCAGCTTGCAGCCAGCACCATCCTGCCTCCCGTAGCAGGTGGACAGGGCCTGCAGTGTTCTGCAGCTGCTCTTCTCCTGCCTCCCAAATTCTGGCTGGCCTATAACTTGCTTTGACTGATGCATTGCAGCACCCAGCAACGTGCAAGGTCAGAGTCTGGGCCTCCAGGAACCTTGTGCATCCACCATGACCTACCTTCTCCATGACCTTCTCGGAATGCTCTTGCGGCCTGTAAGGAAGCCCTGGCGGAGACAAACTGAGTCACGACTGCCCATGTGAAGAAGGAGGCCCAGCACACACCACCAGGCCTGTGACGCAGGCCCTGCAGACCTGTCCAGCGGGCGCCAGCTGGGTGCAGCCTCCCAGGCGAGCTCGAACAGCCCCCAGAGCCAGCAGACAGAATGGATCATCCTGGTTGTAAGCCACCTAGTTTTGGTATGGTTTGTTATGTGGCGAGATAACTGGCCCACCTCCCTGGTGGGAAAGTCTGGTGCATATAAAAGGTAGTTATTTCCCTGAGTATTAGAGCTGGGAAGGGGAGAGGTAGGGAGGGTGGGGAGAGGTAGGGAGGGTGGGGTGAGGCCAGTAATGGATCCCAAATTACAGCTGGATAGGAAGAGAGAGTTCTGTTTTGGGGCAGGACTGTAGGGTGAATGTGGTCAGCACTAATTTATTGTATATTTCAAAAAGCTAGAAGTGAGGATTTTGAATGTTCAGAACACCGAGAAATGATACATGTCTGGAGATGAATTTGCTAATTACCCGGATTTGGTCATTATGCATTGTAAACATGCATCACAATATCACACTGTACCCCATAAATATGTACAATTATTATCAAAATACAGGAGGAAAAAGCTTTATTAAACCTACTCCCAAATCCAAAGTTTGAATAAATTGGCTAGTGAATTTACATCTGAAAAAAAAGTTCTTTCTCTGACCTCAAGGCTCTGCATGAGCTCCACAGCCCCTCTGTGCCTCTGCCTTCACTTTCGCCCTCGCTCAGCCCCCACCGACTTCAGCTCCTGGAATGCACCTCATTTGCCCTGCTCCGGTACCTCACAGGGACAGCTCCTTTCTCTGGCATGTCCTGCTCCTGGCCGGCTTCCTGCCCAGATGTCACCAGTCTGAGAAGCCTAACCTGCTCCCACCTGAAATGTCTGGCCCCACCCTCCCCCTCTGTATTTCCTCCTCCCTTCCTTTGCTTTATTTTTCTTTCCCTCTTTTATCAGCACTTGGCATCGTTGCTGCTTTTATCTCTTTGACTGTTTCCCCTCCTAACCACCCCTGCCCTGCCATTAAAATCAAGCTCCCTGAGTGCAGGGATTTGGTCTTCGTTCATGTTGTGTCCGGGGCCTGTCCATAATACAAACAATAGCTAATACCTAAAAAGTGCTTCTCACCAGCTGGGCACTGTTTAAAGGGTTAATTTACCCTCACAAAAAACTTATGAGGTAGATACAATTACCCCCATTTTCTAGGTGAGAAAACAGAGTCACCGGCAGGTTCAGTAACTTGCCCTGGGTAACACAGCTACTGGGTGACACATCTACTGAGTGTCAGAGCAAGTATTTAAACCCAAGCTGACTGGCTCCTAGTGGGCACTCAATAAAAGCTTTTTAGTACATAAACAAATAAGTGACTGAACTTTCTATTTCTCCTGCTGCAGCAGGGCTCCAGTAGTACAGGGAAGGATTTCTGCTGAGCAATCCCCACTGAGAACCAGAACTCCTTTCTTTATTTAAAAAAAAGAAATTATTTCTTAGCCTCCTGATAGTATAGTTTACTTCCCTTCAGCATTGTTTTTATAAAAATGGAAATGTAGGCAACATTGTAGGACAATAGATCAATATAAAAAATCAATTATATTTCTAATAGCAATAAATATATAAATAATATTTATATACTTATATAAATATATATGACAAATATATAAATAATAATACATCAATAAATTATAATATATAATAATACATTATATTAATATATGATATATTACATTAATAAGTTATAATAATATAAATTAGAAATATGTAATATAAATATATAAATATTTATATATTTATTGCTATTATTAAATAATAAATAATATATAAATAATCTGAAAATGAGATTGATAAAACAATTTCAGTTACATGGGTATCAAGAAGAACAAAATACCTAGGAATAAATTTAAGAAGTGCAAAGATTTTTACTCTTAAAACTATAATACATTGTTGAAAAAAATGAAAGACCTAAATCTATAGAAAGGTATCTCATATTCATGAATCAGAAAACTTCTTACTGTTAAGATGGCAATAGTCCCTAAATTGATGTACAGATTAAATGTAATCCCTATCAATATCCCAGCTGGCTTTGTTATGTAAATTAACATGCTAATCTTGAAATTTATATAGAAATTCAAGGACTGACTCAGGATAGCTAAACATTATTGAAAAAGAAGAACAAATTTGGAGGATTCAGACTTCCCAATTTCAAAACTTACTACAAAGTTACAGTAATCAAGACAGTGTGGTACTGGCATAAGGATAAATATGTAGTCCAATGGGACAAAATTAAGAGTCCAGAAATCAGCTTTTACATTATGGCCAATGCCATAAGAGAATAACCTTTTCATCAAATGGTGCAAAAGAATAGGGTTGGACCCCTACATCACACCATATTTAGAAAATGAATCAAAGACCTAAATGTAAGAGCTAAAACTATAACTCTTAGAAGAAAACAGGTGTAAATCTTGTGCTCTTGGGTGAGGCAAAGCCTCCTTAGCTGTGACTCCAAAAGCATAATTGAGAAAAGATAATAGATGAATTGGACTTCATCAAAATCAAAAACTTTTGTGCTGCAAATAATATCTCCAACAAAGTAAAGAGGCAACCCACAGAATAGGAGAAAACATTTTCAAGCTATGTATATAAAAAGAATCTTGCAGCCAGAATATATAAAGAACAACTTAACAATAGGAAGATAAATAATTAAAAATGGGCAAAGCATCTAAGTAGACATTTCTTCAAAGAAGATATACAAATAGCCAATAAGATGCTCAATGTCATTAGCCATTGGGGAAATGCAAATCAAAAGCACAATGAGATGCTGCTTTACACTCACTAGGTGGCTATAAGCAAAAAGACAGATAATAAGTGTTGGCAAAGATGTGAGGAAATCAGTGCTCTCATATATTGCTAGTAGGAATGTAAAATGGTGTAGCCATTTTTCGAAAAACTGACCATTCCTCAGAAGATTAAACATAGAGTAACCATATGACTGAGCAATTCCAATCTTAGACATATACCCAAGAGCAGTGAAAATAGGTGTCCATACAAAAACTTGTACATGAACATTTATAGCAGCATTGCTTACAATAGCCAAAAGGTATAAACAACCTAAATGTTCAACAACTATTGAATGGATAAATAAAATATAGTATATCCATACAATGGAATATTATATGGCAATAAACAAAAGTGAAGTACTGATGCACACTACAACAAGAACAAACCTTGAAAACATTATGCTAAATGAACTAAGTCAGACCCCAAAGCCCACACATTGTATGATTTCATCCCACATAGAATGGTCCAGAATAGACAAATCCACGGAGACAGGAAGTGTTGCCTGGGGCTGGGGTTGAGATGTTGGGGTGATCTGGGGAGTCACTGTTAAAGGGAACACTTTTGGGGTGATGATGGTGTTCTAAAATTGATTGTGGTTATGGTTGCACAATTCTGAAAATACTAACAGCCACTGAGTTAGATACTTTCTCTGGTAGGTGATTACAGTAGGTCCCCCTTATCCATGGGGACATGTTCCAAAACCCCCAGTGGATACCTGAAACTGAGGATAGTACAGGACCCTATATAAACTATGTTTTTTGTGATACATACCTATGATAAAATTTAATTTATAAATTAGGCATAGCAAGAGATTAACAACAACAACTCACAATAAAATAGTTATAACAACATACTGCAATAAAAGTTACATGAATGTGGTCTCTCCCCGCTCCCCCCAACAACAGCTTATTGTACTGTACTCACCTGTTTTCAGACTGTGGCTGACCATGAGTAACTGAAACCGTGGATAAGGGGGACTGACTGTATATATCAGCAAAGCTGTTACATTTCAGTTCGCCTGTACTTGATACCAGCTGCCTGGCTTTGTGGTGCACATTTTCACATGTATTGTATAATACACTCGAAAGCTCCCAAAAGGAGCAGTCATCGCCCCCATTTTGGAGATGAGGAGACTGAGATTCAGCGTGATATGCCCAGAGTCCCACAGCAGGTGTGGGGCGGGGCAGATGAAGACTCTGGTTTTCATTTGCCGATGGGGGCAGCCTGAGTGTGGACTTGGAGCCCATCTGTCCAGTGTGACCCCTCCTGACTCTTCAATGCTGGGCAAGCCAGTTGTCCTCACCTAAGCCTCAGTTTTGTCATCTGTAAAGTAGGAATAATAATAGTAGTACCTATTTCAGGTACTACTATTATTTTGCAATTGTTGTGCAGTTTATTTTTTAATTACTATTTAAATTTTTTTACTTTTAGGAAACAAAGTCCCACTCTGCCAGCCAGGTTGAAGTGCAGTCGCTCCATCACTGCAACCTTGAACTTCTGGCTCAAAGGATCCTTCCCACCTCAGCCTCCCAAAGTGCTGGGATTGTAGGCATGAACCACCACGCCTAGCTTGTTAAGCAGTTTAACACAGTAAGTCCCCTACAGTGCTTTAGCTAGCATATAGTAAATACTCAATAAATGGCATCTATTAATATTCTGTCACCATAGTATTGTCTGTTATTTATTCAGTATTCTGCAGTATTCCCATTGTGATATGTAGGTATAGATACCTGAAAGCTACACTCTGGGCTGATAGTCAACATTTGAAGTGCCCTAATCAGCAGTTTGCATTGGTTCACTTTTGAAGGATCTCAATCAAAAATCTACCCTCTAGAGCAGGGCTGGCAGGCCCATTTTTGTAAACAGCATTTTGTTGGAATGCAAACAGGCCATTTATTTACATATTGTCTAAGACTGCTTTTCCTCCACAGTGGTAGCGTTGGCTGGTTGCAACACAGACCACATGTCCTGCAAAGCGAAACTCCTCACTAGCTGACTCTTCACAGAAAAACCTTGCATGATCCTGTTCTACAGCAAGCCTTTCAAACGCCACCATCTAAATCTGCGCCTGAGAGCTTGTTATTTAGCAATAAAGCATGTGAAAAACTAGTTTCCCTGGTCAGCTGAATGGTGGTCAAGATACGTGTTAACTGCAAAAGTCGTATGGGCACCAGAAAGGACAGAGCACGAGGCGAGACCGGGCCCTCACACTTGGCAAGAGCACTCCCAGCCTAGCCTCTGGCTGGCCCGGGCATCCCGAGACCCCCAGCCTCACAGGGATTCCGGATGCTGCTGGAGAGTTAGTCCATGTGCGGCCAGGCCTCAGAGCGTCCTTCCCTTCATGGTGCCAGCTCACATGTCTGGAAGGGCAGGGACCTCATCAATCTACAGCAAACTCAGGAAGACTGGCTAATCAATGTGTGTGTATGTGAGGGCAGAATTTGGTAGAAACTGG
Source organism: Pongo abelii (assembly GCF_028885655.2). Taxonomy (NCBI): domain Eukaryota; kingdom Metazoa; phylum Chordata; class Mammalia; order Primates; family Hominidae; genus Pongo; species Pongo abelii. Next base: position 1,286,314 of record NC_071990.2, on the reverse strand, counting down.
CTCAGGGCAGCCTGACATAATTGCCTATTAGTTAGTTGTAGTTACTAGGCACTGAGCACCATGGAGGAATTGTTAAAACATATAAAACACAAGGCCTGGCATGGTGGCTCACACCTATAATCCCAGTACTTTGGGAGATGAGGCCAGAGGATTCCTTGAGGCAGGAGTTGAGACCAGCCTGGGCAACAAAGTGACACCACTGTCTCTACCAGAAAACAAAAACAAAAACAAAACCCGGCTGGGTGCGGTGACTCCTGCCTGTAATCCCAGCACTTTGGGAGGGCGAGGCGGGCGGATCACCTGAGGTCAGGAGTTTGAGACCAGCCTGGCCAACATGGCAAAACCCCGTATCTACTAAAAATAGAAAATTAGCTGGGTGTGGTGGCAGGTGCCTGTAATCCCAGCTACTCTGGAGGCTGAGGCAGGAGAATTGCTTGAACCTGGAAGATGGAGTTTGCAGTGAGCCGAGATTATGCCACTGCAGTCCAGGCTGAGAGACAGAGCAAGACTCCGTCTCAAAAAACAAACAAACAAACAAAAAACCACACACACAAAATCTCTGCAATCAAATTACGTAATAGTCGGAGGACTGTTCGAGGCGGGATTTTGAGACCAGACTGGGCAACAAAGCGAGACCCCTGTCTCTACCAAAATAATAATAATAATTAAAACACACACACACACACACACACACACACACACACAATCTCTGTAATCAAATTACCTAATGGTCTAAGTGAGACCGAATCAGCACAGAAGAGACGGGGCATTTCCACGCTCACCTGTGCGAGGCACATCACGTCTGCAATGCAGCTGGAGCTGGGACATGGAGGTTTGGGTCTGTGAAGGAAGTTTTCAAGGGAAACACTGGCTGGAGATGAGGAGGAATGCGAGAAGAGAGAGGAGGCTGCAGTGACGAACGACGGCAAGGTAGGCAAGGAGGATGCGCACAGGGAGAGTGGGATCATGGAGGCCCCCCAAGAAGGCAGAGACGCCGCCGGTGAGAGGTGTCACACTGAAGTGAGAGGCCTCACTGAGGGAAACAGGCGGGGCAGGGCACTGGAGGCAGACCCAGGAGTGCTCCTCGAAGGGAAGCACAGCGGGCGGGAGGCAGCTGGGAGAGGGAACACCTGTGCATTCTCCAATGCAGAGCAATAGGACTTTGTCCACAAGACCAAGGGGCCCAAAGAGCAAGACAGGGGCTCCTTCTCTAAAAAGCAAACTGTTCCAATGCCTGCTAGCACCCCAGTCCCTGAGTCCCATCCGCTGCTGGGCGCCTAGCCTCACAGGACTCTTGGGGAGCACTGGGCCAGGACTCGGCCTATTTGAATTGTCCCTTTTATTGTTTAGCTTTTCGTGTGTTTAGGTCTGTTCTCCCTTGGTCTAGAAGCGAGACAGCCAGATGTGGCCCACGGTCATGGGCTAGATGCCCAGTCCCGCTACTCGCTTAGCTTTGTGGCCCTGGGCAAATTCGCTCCCTCTCTGAGCCTCTGTCACTTCCCCTGAAAGACTCAGCTAGGGGACACCTCCTCAGGGGGCGGAAGCCCCGACAGGGACACAGTGAGTGCTCTGTAAAGATCTGGTCATTTAGGAGTTTATAGAAGAGTTGAATAATGACCTTGGGCTGGGAGAGTGGAGTGACAGCAGTGCAGAGCCAGAGGCTAGCACGGGGGAAGAAAAGCAAGATTTTTGTTTGTTTGTTTTTGTTGTTGTTTGTTTTTTTAGTAGAGATGGGATTTCACCATGTTGACCAGGCTTGTCTTGAACTCTGGCCTCAAGTGATCTGCCCACTTCCGCCTCCCAAAGTGCTGAGATTACAGGCGTGATCCACCGCGCCTGGCCGAAAGCGAGACTCTGATTGGAGGGGCTAAGACTCTGCGCTCTGTGCCTCTGGTGGGAGTTACCTGCGGGCCTCCGGGGCAGCGCCCCATGGCCTTCCCCCAGCAGCTCCCTGCAGGCCGCGCCCCGGTGCATTCCCCCAGCAGCTCGCTCCCTGCTCGTGGGGTTGCCTTGGGCTTCTGCTCAGAGGGGAGGTATGGAAGGCATTTCACAGAGGTGACTTCTTTGTCAGGCGCCCCCGTGTCCTCCGCGCTGGGAAGCCTGGTCCTGATTAGGCCATCCTGTGGGTGGCCCAGACTCACAGGCCTCGGGCTCTTTCCTCCCTGGATGGTACTGGCAGCCTTGGTTTTTCCAACCATGAGAAGTTACATGGGGTAGAAATTTGAGAGTGGCTTTTCCTCACTGCACAGTCAGCATCAACGGCCTCCCTGATCACCTTCATGGGTGATGACTCCCCCAGGGGCTGTGTCTCCCTGCTGACCGCGGCTGCCTCCATGTGATGGGTCAGCCCGTGCGGCTCACAGCACAAGGTCCCCGTCACCCACACCCACTCCTGGGAAGCGACTGATGAAAGTGGCTAGTGCATTGTCGTTTTGTGAACTTTAATAAAAATTCCTCCTGTAAAAACATTCAACAGACCCTTGAGGCCCGTGACATGGTGAAAAGAGAGTGGCTTTGGAGCCTGCAGACGTGGGTGCAAATCCAGGCTGCACTAGGCTGAGCATGAAGGTAATAGCTGTGTGACCTTGGGCAAGTCACTTGCCCTTTCTGAGCCTTGTTTCCCTATCTGTAAAAATCTGCTTGACGTAATTATCGGAAGGATTAAAGAAAACATATACAAAGCACTCACTGTGGTATCTAGCATGTGTTAGAGTATGGCAATGATTATAAAAGTAGAAACGATTATTTATGTAAGTGTGACAAACTACGAGTTACTCATTTTTCTTGCCTGGTGGATGTAGGTCCAGTAGATGCTTTCTGTGATCATGTTCGCTGAGATGCTTTATGCCCCCACACGAGTCAGGGGTTGTGCTACATCCTGGCATCCCAAGAGTTCGTTTGGATCACACTCCCCCATTCCATTCTGCAGCTTGAGATCCTCGCGGGGAATTGCGCCTCTGCAATTTCAAAAGAGATTTCTGTTCTGAAAGCCCTTGAAATAGGCTCTTGTCCTCAAGCTATAGAGTTTTAGAGCCAGGATGACATCTAGAGAGGACCTGGCCCGATGTCTTTGCTTTTAACGAAGAAAGACTCAGAAAAGTGAAGTGATTAACCAGGGAGGGCTGGGTAGGAATGGTCTTCGCAGCCCAGTGCATCGGGCATTTGCCGTGTGCCGGGAGTGGTTAGAAGCACCTGGCCTGAAGTGTCTTCTTGAATCTTCTCTGGTCTGTTTTGTCCCCATGGTATGGTGAGGAATAGGGACAGTCAAGTCTTCAGTCTTCAGTGCCTGGGTTTTTCCTGTCACGGATGCCACCTCTCTCTAGCTTCATGGAAGGGACTCGAACGTTGCCGATGTTCAGCTGCTGTGTCCTCGGCTTTCTTGTAGCTCCTTAGCTGTGCTGTGGCTGTGGGGAAGGAGCCCCTGAGAAGCGGTCATCTGCATGGTCTCTGGCAGCCCTGGTAGGATCATACTGTGATTGGCCAGGAAATAGCCCGGGGAGGAAACAGCCAGATTCTTGTTTAAGATCAGCATTGGCTGTGAAAACCACACAGCCTAATTCTTGCCTCCATTCAGGAACAAGAAGTGGGGGAATTACAGAAAGAGCTTCACATTTCAGTCCTTCACATGCCTGGAGTTAGCGTGAGGAGGCTTTATGGCCCAACACTCGATAGCGCCTCATCGACTATCCCTAGCTCAAAGCACGCACAGGAGGAAACAAAAATAAATCTTTATTTGAGTATGCTCCTGTTTTACATTCAAGGGTTAGCTGTCCGTGTGTCTTCAATAGCAAATCATCCTGGTGATGATAGATCATAAGCTCAAGAGGAAATTGCCTCAGGAGAACAGGTACTTAATCAATCGTCGGGGTTGTATGGAGGTTGCCTCATCCTAGAGTTTGGGGGTGGGGGATGACCTCCAAGGCCCGCTCAGGACTAGCTGTCTATTCTAAAATACCAGTCTCTGTTGGGACCTTACCGGCCCAGCAGCAAGAGTCATGGTCACTCTGCCTCTTCACCCTCCACCTGCAATGTCATTGCTATGGGAAGGGATGGTTGCTGATATCCTCTGATTAGGGTATCCTGAATCTGTTTCAATGTGGTTATTAGTGGCTTCTTTCAAATGGAGTAATTGATTTTAATGACAGCATGTAAATAATTAACAATGAGGCACTCACCTTCATACTCTCAAGGCTCTCCCGCTGAAGAACCTGTCTGCCTTTACTGCCACAGGCGGGAGTCCTGGGCTGTGGAGTGGTGCACGTCACAGTGCCAGCCCCCATGGTTGGTTGTCCTGATTTTTTTTTTCCACTTATTTCTAGGCTGCTTGTGCAGACAGATGCATAGGCATTTCTGTAGGCTGCTTGGTGCCTTCTTTGCACTTACCACTTTTTCAGACTTATCCAAGTATTTGGACACTTGTCTTTATTTCACTTCTTCTCTACCAGATCACGTGCCCTATCTATTGTGTTCATCTCTATATTCCCTGGGTTTAAAACATCAAGGATGCACAAAGAGTAATGAACAGGTAAACAGTAGTTTCTGAGTGAACTTGAGTTATGAACAAATAAACTTAGAACTCCATGCTATGGCAGATACCCTCTGCTGTGTGTGCCTGAAATAGCCAAGCTTGTTCCCCTGCAGTGAGAATGAAATCTCTTTGCAGAAGTGAGTGTGCAACACAGTTACTTGATAGTTACATTCACTTCTGAAATGGGCTACAACTTAATTCCTGTGTCTTGAGCATTGAAAGGGGATTTTTTGTTATTCCTAATAATCTAATAATCTTCAAAGGTATTCTTTTCAGTTGTGTTTGCACCAGGATCCCTGCCCTATGGTATTATAGTGACTTCATGCTTGCCCAAGAATCTTCTCAATTTCACCCTCAGTTAATATCCATTTGCATTTCTAGTAGGTCCTCTTGTTAAAGATAAATTTATAATTCTGTGCATGTATCTATGGTGGATGAAGACATGTTTTCCTGGTAAAAATACATAGTAAGGAGTTTTGATTCCCCAACATCGTTTCTTTAGCTACATTATTATTTCAGTATCCTCTTAATATGTTCAAAAGCTGAAACCCATTAAGATTCTTGAGAATATTTTTTCAAATATGCTCTGATTATTAAAAGTGTAAAATATATAGACTCACATCAATTTCTTCTGTTCACTCTTGTTTGGATGCAAAATTATATATGAAGGGTTTCAAACGGTGCCCTGTCATTTGCATTCAATCTGCAGATGTGTTTAATTAGCTGGCTTGGTGCTTATAAACTATGAGCCAATATTTAAAAAGCAGGAGATTTTGCATAAGAATCTAGACTGCTGGAAAATTTTTGTAAAGTTACCCTGCATGTCCACAGTGGGCTGTGATGGAGCAAGCTGCGTCGGCTGGGCCTGCTGTGCTTTGCAGGCCCACCTCCCGCTCCTTGCTCCTTCCAAGTCTCTTGTTTAAATTCCCGGAAATGTGGGATTAGGGGTGATCTAGGTTGTTTTTTTTTTTTCCAAATTTTATTTAACGTTGTTTCAAAAATTTTTAAAACATTAAAGAAAAATATCTTTGGAGAAGCTTGTTTTCTTAAGGATTAGTCTGTGTATATCCTTCTTAGTCAAATTGCACTTTGAGAATTTGTGAAAATTTTAGAATGGAACAGTGAGAGGAAGAGGAGCGGAAAGGTAGTGATTACATTGCCAGAGGCTTTCTTGGTCATTTCTTTGTGAGCTAGTTGAGTTATTCTGTGTTTGACTTGTGGTTTCTAGCGTTGCCAGATGTAAGAATGCCCCAAAGTGCGAGGTGGGAAGCAGCTGCATTACGAACATCTCCTTTTTCATCTGGGGCAGGATGGGCCGTCACTTGCTGGGATTCCTCCTGAGTCCCTGTGGGTTTGTTCACCTGGAGCAGCATCCGCGTCTGGGATGGATGTGGAATGACGATAAACTAGCTGCCACGGGGAAGTGATGTCAAAATGTACAGTAAACCCAGAGAGCTCTGGAAACATCATTTCATCAAGTCCCAAACAATTGCTATCATTGGAGGTTTCAGTGTTTCAAAGTCGGCATGCTTCCCACATGAGCAGTGCCCTGTCATGCGGGTCCCCCATCGCTTCTCTTGCTGAATGGCTCAGATCGTGGCCAGCTGGCATCCATATTCATGCGGAGCTCCACTGTTGGCATGTTGTACACATTTGTAGCAAAACAAGGATTTTTTTTTCTGTAGGTAGATGTCACTGAGAATATACTTATTTGGGCAATAAGGTCTCCAATGACAGGAGCTGGCAGGAGCACACCTTTCACCAAGAGACACAGAAGATTTAATTCATGGAATCCAAGGTGGCCACGGGATGCATTTTCTCCTTTTGTCCTTAACGATTTATAATACTTTTTTTTTTTTTTTTTTTTGAGACAGGGGCTTGCTCTGTCGTCCAGTCTGGAGTGTAGTGGCATGATCATAGCTCACTGCAGCTTGACCTCCCAGGCTCAAGCAATCCTCCCACCTCAGCCTTCTAAGTAGCTAGGACTACAGGTGTGTGCCACCATGCCCAGCTAATTTTAATTTTCTTTTTTTAGAAATGGGGTCTCACTGTGTTGCCCAGGCTGGTCTCGAACTCCTGGCCTCAAACAATTCTCTTGCGTCTGCCTCCCAAAGTTCTGGGATTACGGGCATGAGCCACCACGCCCAGCCTACAACGCTTCTTAAAAAAAAAAAAAAATTTTTTTTTTTTTGAGACAAGGTCTCACTCTGTCACTCAGGCTGGAGTGCAGTGGCTCGATCACTGCTCACTGCAGCCTTGACCTCCCTGGCTCTAGTGACCCTCCCACCTCAGCATCTTCCCTACCTGGAGTAGCTGGGACTACAGGCATGCACTACCATGCCCAACTAATTTTTTTATTTTTATTTTTGTAGAGACAAGAGTCTCACTATGTTGCCCAGGCTGGTCTTGAACGCCTGGGCTTAAGGAATCCTCTTGCCTCAACCTCCCAAAGTGCTGGGATAATAGGTATGAGCCACCTTGCTTGGTCAACACTTCTTAAAATGTGTTGAACCAGTTATAAGATTTGACTTTTGAATGGCCATAAACCAGAGCTTCTCTACCTCTGCCAACCTCTATGCCGTTTTGGGCAAACTATTGTTTTTATGGCTGTCCTGTGCGCTGGGGGATGTTTAGCAACTTCCCTGGCCTTTAGATCCAAGATGCCAGTAGCAACCACCCTCTTCTGCAGTGCCACAGTCAAAACTGTCTCAGCATTGCCAAATGTCCCCTGGTGGGCAAAACCATCCCAGTTGAGAACTGCTGTTGTCAACCCTCTGAGATCTTTTGATTTTGCCAGAACAGTTCAGAATTTTTCATCAATCTCAAAAGGGACCTGGAAGTCTGAAAAACTGTGTTTCCTCTCTGGATCCCTGAAGGGCAGGGACTCACTTTCAAAATCAAAGCATGGAACATGCTTCCCTCTCCTGTTCCTTTGGGAACCAACCCTATCTCTTCTGGGCAAGTTCCTTCATCTTTCTTAGCCTCATTTCCATTTATTTATTTATTTATTTATTCATTCATTCAGAGGTGGAGTCTCGCTCTGTCACCAGGCTGGAGTGCAATGGTGCAGTCTCAGCTCACTGTGACCTCTGCCTCCTGGGCTCAAGCGATTCTCCTGCCTCAGCCTCCTGAGCAGCTGGGATTACAGGCGCCGGCCATCACGCCCGACTAATTTTTGTATTTTTAGTAAAGACAGGGTTTCACCGTGTTAGCCAGGATGGTCTCGATCTCCTGACCTCGTGATCCGCCCGCCTCGGCCTCCCAAAGTGCTGGGATTACAGGCGTGAGCCTCTGCGCCCGGCCACCTCATTTTCTTTTTTGAAAAAATTTAAATACCACGAGCCCTATCTGAGAAGGGTGAGGGAAGCCTGAGTGAGATAATGTATGCGAATGGCTGCCATGTTGGAGGGCTTGGGTTCTTCGCACTTCTACCCCCATCCGCTCCCCATCAGCTCCGACATGGGAACCACCTGTTTTCAATCAAGCACAAGCCCCCCAGGTTAGACAACAGGGTCCTATCTCCACTTCCAGGCAGTCGACTTTCCTGAGACCTGGGTGCCTTGGCCACCCAGACTAGGAGACTTGAAGCTCTTCTCTCCTCAAACCTCAAACCGATTTGCTTGTTATTTTCTCGAAGGGTAGAGAGACGACTGCTGATGTGCTCCTGGAACAGTCACCGTGATGACTCAGGGCTCCGCTGGCACCCTGGGCACACAGGCGGTGCTGTTGCGTGCCCTCCCACACCCTCCGGAGATTGCCATTTTCTAATGCAGTTCAATGGTTTCTGCATCTACATATAAATAAAGTGTATTTATTTTTCTGATTCTCGTAAGAAAACCCAAAGCCACAAGATCGTGTTTGAAGCTGCAAAACCCATGACTTGAGGTTTCCCTCCCAGGGTGCCTTCCCCTTCCACCGCATGGACAGGGCTGCACAGATCTCTGCTCTGCTCTAACAGGCCCGAGGCCGAAAGGCGGGCAGCCCAAGGGAACACACCAGGCTGCGAGTGTCCTTGCGCTTCCTCTGCTCCTATTCAAAACCACCACGCTTTCAGAGAGGCAATTGCTTTTGTGATCTGCAACTGTGGGAGGCCCCAGGGGCCATGGGGCTTCCTTTGCTTCATGTTCCTCTCCTTTCTTTTAGAGTTGGAATCTTGTTTGGGTAACAGTTCAGCAGAAAGAGTGTTAACCATTTCTACACACGCAGAAGCGATTTGTGTATGCTGTATGTGTTCAAGAAAATTCACGGCTCTTTTCAATAAGGCATCGAAGGCCTTATTAGTAAGTGCATCAGAGTAAAAAGGAAAGAATAAAGAAGTTAAATTCATTTATATATATAGGCTTGTATACCTGTAGAGTATCTTGGAAGGACTCACAAGAGACAAAACAGAGATTGCCTCTGTGATGGAGGAAGGGAGATTTGATTTCGCTCTCCATGTTCATGCATATAAACCATTGCATATCTACAATATGCATGTATTTATTAAAAATAGGACACAATTTCAAACATAAAATAACAAATGGAAAAAACTAAAGACTGACACACAAGCTTTCTAAGATAAGGAGGGAAAAAAAGAAAGAAAGGTTGAGGCAGCTTGCAGAGATACATTTAACAGCAGAGAGGAAGTCGGGGGCGAGGGAGACGCACAGGACCAGCCTCGGCAGCATACCAAAGAACTCCATAGTTAAGGAGGCCAGGGGGTAGGGGGCCGGGGGTTGGGGGGCGGGCACTGAGTGCAGGGACAGCAGGCTCTGAGATGTGACCGTTGATTATCTGATGTGAAATCCACTGGTTAGAAGCACACTGGTGCCTAAGGGCACACACAGGGACATTATAGAGATGACTAGGCCTCCTCCAATATGCCAGTGAGCATCAGATAGTCATCTCTGTAATGTCTCTCAACGTGGGCTCAGGCTCAGGCCCAGGTTTGACTCAGAGGGGACAACTGTGTGCGCCAAAAATTCTTCCCTGAGTTCTTAGCCCCTTTGTGGGCTTGTGAGCTGCAGATAGGATTTTGAATAGATGGTACATGTCTTTGGATACTCTTTCATGGATGTTACAATATTTCTTAAAAATCAGCTTTGTGATAAGACCCAGGCAGCAGAGCTTAAGATTCTGTTCTCTGGCGGGAACCTCAGTATGTAGACTCAAATTTGCCAAAAAATAGCAAATCCACACCCTCAGATGATCGGCCACAGCCCACCTCTCGACTCTGCACAGATAAATGTGCAGCTGTTGGCTCTTCCCTCACAATGGAGAGGTCCAAAGTGAAAAGTGTTCAGTTTTTTGTTTTTTGATGGAGTCTTGCTCTGTCACCCAGGCTGGGGTGCAGTGGGGCACGATCTCGGCTCACTGCAACCTCTGCCTCCCGGGTGTTCACGCCATTCTCCTGCCTCAGCCTCCCGAGTAGCTGGGACTACAGGCACCCGCCACCACGCCCGGCTAATTTTTTTGTATTTTTAGTAGAGATGGGATTGCACCGTGTTAGCCAGGATGGTCTCGATCTGCTGACCTCCTGATCCACCCGCCTTGGCCTCCCAAAGTGCCGAGATTACAGGCGTGAGCCACCGCGCCCGGCCAAGTGTTCAGTTTTTAACCTGTCAAGAGCAGGCCTCAGAACGCTCTTGACAACATGAAAAAACCATGCTATGCTTTTTCCACAACGCTGGCTTGAGCCCGATGCAGGAAGCTTTGATGGGGAGCTGTGCGTTTACACGGTTCAATCTCCTTTGACGGCACGCCCTCGCCCTGCCCAGTCTTTTGCCTGTACAAAGCCCACCCCCTACCAGTGAATCACTGTCCCGCCCTGCTTTCCCTTGCCCCGCCAAGGCAGCTGCACTCCCAGGTGAGTGTTATTGTAAATCTCAGATCCACCCACATCAGGCGCCCAGGTCCCCGAAGGACAGCCAAAGGCTGTTAGACCACACTGCCCTGTGCTGTGAAGTGGCCACAACCACGACTGGGATTCCAACAGCTCTGGCAGTTCCTAAGCGCCAAAGGGAAGATGGAGAATTTAATCAACCTCAGTAGCCATTTACTGCTCCATATATTACAAAACAGAAGAGATTATGTCTTAATTACACGCCCTTCATTCTAAAAGGCCGTGATCATCTGTGGTGGCCACTAGCATTTAAATAAATCATGGAAAACATGTGTCTGGCCTCTGAGGTTAATAACGTGCTGGCGATCTTTCCAGGAGCCAAGAAGGTTTCTGTAATCATGGACAATTGCTGCATGGGCTTCAATCGAGGGCAGAGCTGAGTCACTTGACTGTAAACACGTGGTGGAGAATGTCTGGGCTCATCTTGACGACTTTCTGCTGGTGCTGACGGTGAGAGTGTGGGTGGGGGGCACTGGGGATCCGGTCCCAGGGAGGCAGCCGCAGAGGAGCTGGGGACCCTGCAGGGCTGCGGCCACGGTCCTGGGCTCTCCCACAGGCCCTGGCTTCTCCTCTCTCGGAGGAAATGCAGCAGACATTTAAATATTTCCAAACCAAACAAGACACCCTGAAGGACGCTCCTCCTGCGGCCCCATCATCTGCTTCGGGCCGGATTTGGAAATATCAAACAACAGTGACAGAGGCAGCTTGGCTTTGCAGAGGACGAATAGGGAAGACAGGAAAACAGAGCTGGTGGCTGCCACTGTGCTGGGCTGCTGCCCTCAGACTGGGGGGCTGCTTTTAAATATAGCAAAGTCAGGAATGCAAGGTGGTCTTCAAGTCACAGTTCCCTGAGTGTCCCCCACCCTCCTCCAGCATCCAAAATAAACTGGTTGGGCCTCAAGGGTTTCCATGGGTCATATGAGTTCTTTATGACCTGGAAACACTTCCTTTCAGGATTTCCACGGCTATTTCTCAGAGAGCATCCTTGTACTCTCATTTATTCTAAAAAGGCCCTTCCTGCTCTCTCCCGCACCCAACAGTTTAATCAGACTTAACATTTTCATGTGGGCTTTGGATGGTGACAGAAGTAAAAGTACTAGAATCAAACCATCCTTCCCACCTCATCCCCCAACCCCGAAGTCACCTCTTATCTGTTCCATGAGACTACAGCCTGCTCCAAAATTCTGAAAAGCCTTATCTAATGTCAGTACTGAATTTGGGGAAGGAAAAGGAAAGTTGTAACTCTGGCCTTGTTCTGCACATAATTGTGAATAGAATTGTGGTTTCTTTCTTTCTTTTGTAATCTTGCTTTCCAAATTAAAACCCCTCAATGACTCAGCCTCTGCTAGGGGCTGAGAAAAAGAGTCTTGCAAGGGCCATCAAGAGAATGCCTGGGTGAAAGCCAGAGGGCAGTGCGGGAAAACTGCAGTCCCGCATCTCCAGAGGGCCTCACAGATTTTGCCTCCCCAAGCCTGGTTCAGTTCCCTGGGGGTAATATGACAATGGCACCCCCACCCTCCTGTGGGAGAGGGGCTTGAGTCCTGTGTAAGGGAGTCTGGGCCAGACTCTGATTTTGAACATGGAGGGCAGGTCCTCCTCCTCTCCATGCAGCCCCGGAATCTCCCTTCTTACCAAGCCCCCTCCTGCCGAGCCAGATCTCTGCCTGGGGATTCCTGCTTTCCTCCTCCCCTGTGCCCTGGGTGGGAAGTTGGCCTCTGAGGGCTGGGCCTGAGCTCCCATCCCTCCCGCCTCACTCCCGGGGAGCCAAGACTGGGCCTGGACACACCTGGTTCTCATTTGGGGTTAAGCTGATGGAGACACGGCCTGGGGGCTCTCAGAGCAGCTGGTTCTCTCCCATGGGACCTCAGTGGAAAGGGTGGGAGTCCTGGAGGCCATGCAGGCTGCCTTTGCCCAGCCTCCTCAGACGCCAGGGTCTGTTGCATTCTTTTTTTTTTGAGATGATGTCTCAGTCTGTTGCCCAGGCTGGAGTGCAGTGGTGTGATCTCGGCTCACTGCAACCTCCGCCTCCCGGGTTTAAGAGATTTTCCTGCCTCAGCCTCCCGAGTAGCTGGTTCTACAGGCGTCCACCACCACACCCAGCTAATTTTTGTGTTTTTAGTAGAGACAGGGCTTTACCATGTTGGCCGGGCTGGTCTTGAACTCCTGACCTCGAATGATCCCCCTGCCTCAGCCTCCCAAAGTGGGAGTTACGGGAGGGAGCCTGCCTTAGCCTCCCAAAGCTGGGATTACAGGAGTGAGCCACTATGCCCAGCCAAGGGTCAGTTCCATTGTTAGGGGATGAACGGATGACGTCTACTCCAGTGTGGGCTGTGTCTCGGGCTGTTCATGAACTTAGTGGACAAACACCCTGGCACATGCCGAGTATATCTTACCAATTGTCAAGCTCAAGGGGCACACGGATCCTGCCAGGAAGCCTCCCCCATCCTTTCACAGACCAGCCAGATTCTGATGTGTGGAGTCTGACGGAGTCGGGTTGGGGTTTCAGCAGTCCCAGTTACCAGGTATGTGACTGCGAATGATCTTACTCCTCTAGGAAATGGGTTTAGCAATACTTGCCTCCTAAGACTCTTCAAGATCCCACTCACAGGCGGCTAGCAGAGAGCGGGGGCCCACAGACAGCTGCCTCTATGAATACCCAGCGTTCCTACTGTGCAGCGGCACTAGCTTATCCCAGTTCAAAAAGGGGAAAAAATCTTTGTCCTGTCTTCTATTTTTTTTTGAGAGGTGTGTGCCTTGATGCAGAGACAATGTCTGATGCAGTTTCAGGGGCAGTGCTGCCTCTCCCAGGGACTTGTGGAGTCCATAACTATAGGCTTTGCCCTCCCCAAAAGAATGCAGTCCTGCTGGGGGCTAGAGCTCATTTGCATGCTGGCTCTAGCGTTTTCTCTCTGCAGGAAATAAAATCTAGCTTCCAAGCCACTCCATGCTCAAGGCACAGATGGAGAGAAGGGATGGGCCTCGCTAGTCTGGCTCTCTGAGAGCTTATTTAATCTGGAGATTGCTAGGGCAGGGGAGAAGGCCTGGAGTTGTGGACCCAGAAATCAAGTATATTTCTGTGCAGCTGTGAGCTCGATTTATAACTGTTACGGTTGAATTATGTTCTTCACACTCCTACTTCCCCCAAAAAGTATGTTGGAGTCCTAACTCCCAGTGACCTCATTTGGAGATAAGGTCTTTACAGAGGAAATTGAATTAAAACAAAGTCATTAGGGTGGGCTCTGGTCCCATATGACTGTGTCCCCATAAATAGGGGAGATTAGGACAGATACACACACAGGGAAGAGCATGTGGGGACACAGGGAGAAGACACCATCTGCAAGTCAAGGAGAGGGGCCTCAGGAGAAACCAACCCTGCTGACACCTGGATCTTGAACTTCCAACCTCCAGGACTGAGATGATAGATTTCTGTGTGTAAATCACCCAATCTGTGGCACTCAGTTGCAGGACAGACCTAGCAGATGCCCTATGGCTTTTCTAGGCCATAGCCTCTTCGGGGCTGCTGTCTGGAAGGGACTCCTGGTGCTGAGGGCGGGAGACAGCCCACAGCCATCTCTGGGACGTTATCTTTAGTGTGTGTACTTGTGTTACTCCCAGGGCACAGTAAGGAGCAGGGCTTTCCCTATAGCCTGGAGGGGCCTGTCTGTGGGCTTCACTGATCTGGCAGCCAGTGCCCACTATGAAGATCTGAAGCTGGAGCAGCCTCCTTACTTGGCACTGCTGCTCAGCTGCTCCTTGGCAGAGATTCACATCTGGGTGGAGGACTCCCAGCCCGTCTACCTGCCCCATTCCTCTTGGGACTTGCTTGAAAGGGATGGGTCATCTAAGAGGAAGAGGGATTGCCCTTGCTGACCAAACCCTGTTTGTACCATTGCAAGGGGACACCCCATGTTCAGAGCCTGAGTCAGAGCCCTGGGACCTCACTGCTTCCTGGAGCCACGAGGTCCTCTCCACACTCCACGAAGACAGCTGGCCAGCCTCGGCTCTGGGCTCCTGGAGGAGGCAACCTCCCTAGCCTGTTCTGGGAGACGCTGCCCTGTGCTGTGGTTCCAGCTGGGGGCCTTGTCCATGGCCAAGGGGCTTGGGTTGGCCTCTGAGAACAAAAGCAACCTTTTAATTTAAAAGAGGCAGTTCTTTCTGTTTCTGGGATTAGAGCAGGGTTGTGATTAGAAAAAAGGAAACTTCAGAAGATGATGAAACCACTGTGGTGGATTTGGAGATTTGGGAGGATGGCAGGCGTGATGGGATGTCAGCCTTTAGTGCTTGCAGATAGACCCACAACTGAATAGCAGATTGTGTGCGAGTGTGTGTGTGTGCTTGAGTGTTGCTGTGTGTCTGTGTATGCGTGTGTGTGTGTGTCTGTGTATCTGCATGTCTGCATGTCTACATGTATGTCTGTGTGGGTCTGTGAGTGTGGGTCTCTGTGTGTATGTCTATGTGTTTATGTGTGCCTGCGCGTCTGTGTGTATCTATGTGTTTGTGTGGCTCTGTGCATCTGTGTGTATGCGTGCATGCTTTTGTGTATCTGCATATCTCAGCACATGTGTCTGTGTGTGTCCATATGTCTCTGTGTGTTAGATGTCTGTGTGCAAGCGTGTTTGTGTGTCTTTATGTCTGCCTGTCTACATCCTTGTTTGTGTATGTCTGTGTGTGTGTATCTGTATCTGTGTCTATGTGAGTGTCTGTGTCGGTATGTGTGTGTTAGTGTCTGTATTTATATCTCTGTGAGTGTGTGTGTGTGGATCTATGTCTGTATGTGTCTATGTCTGTGTGTGAGTGTGTCTGTGTTTATGTGAGTGTGTCTGTGCCTATGTGTGTCTGTGTCTGAGTGTCTCTATGTGTGTCTGTGTCTATGTCTGCATGTGTGTGTGTCTGTGTGTGTGTCTATGTCTGCATGTGTGTCTGTGTCTATGTGACTGTGTGTGTGTGTGTGTGAGTGTCTATGTGGGTGTCTATGTCTTTGTGTGTGTTTGAGTGTGTGTCTGTGTCTGTGAGTCACTATGTGAGTCTGTGCATCTATGTGTGTTTCTGTGTGTGTCTGAGTGTGTGTATGCGTGTCTGTGTCTGTTTGTGTCTATGTGTTTGTGTCTGTGTGTGTCTATGTGAATGTGTGTGTGTCTATGTGTGTGTGTCTATGTATTTGTGTCTGTGTGTATGTGTTTATGTCTGTGTGTGTCTATGTGAGTGTCTGTGTGTGTGTGTGTGCATGTGACTATGTGTGTCTATGTCTGTGTGTATGTCTCTGTGTGTGTGCCCATGTCTCTGTGTCTATGTCTGTGTGTCTGTGGGCGTGTGTCTGTGTGTGTGTATGTCTGTGTGTATGAGTATGTGTGTGTCTGTGTATGTAAGTGTGTGTCTGTGTATCTGTGTGCATGTCTGTGTGTGTCTATGTCTGTGTGTATCTATATGTGTGTCTATGTGTGTATGTGTGTGTCTGTGAGTGTGTGTCTCTGTGTGTGTTTCTATGTATGTGTCTGTGTGTGTATGTGTCTGTGTATGAATGTGTCTGTGTGTTCATGTGTGTGCATGTGTGTCTGTGTGTTTGTGTCTATGTGTGTCTATGTCGCTATGTGTGTGTCTGTGAATGTGTGTCTATGTGTCTCTGAGTGTGTTTATATGAGTGTGTCTGTGTGTGTATATGAGTGTGTATCTGTGTGTGTGTGTGAGTGTGTGTATGTCTCTGTGTGTGTTTTCTTTAGGCCGTGGCTTCCCTGTGCTTGGGCTGGAGCCCTGGGCGTCCTTGGCTTTGTCCTCTCCCCGTCCTGCGGGCGGCCCCGGCGTGGCCCTTACTGCTGGACTACTGTATCTTAGAGCACAGGGCTGTGAACAGCCTCTGCCATCATGCCAAGGAGCATATTGACAGCTGCCCTTGGAAGAGGCCCTGGGCAGGCGAGGCCAGGCGGCTGGGCTGCACCAGACGTCCAAGGCGCAGAGGAACATGTCCCTGTGACCTGAGTCCCCACAGCCTTATCCTGCCCTGGCGCGTCCGTGCCTTTCCTTTTCTGTGTCTCTCCCTCCTTGAGCTCCTGCCCTCATGCTCGGCTCTCTCTCTCTCTTAGGAAAAGGCCTGAGTAACTGATTAATGTGGAGCTATGCCTGGTGCCTGCTGGGCTGTGCCTCTCTCCTCTGCAGAGTCTAGGAGGGAGATGGATCCTCTGCAGAGTCTAGGAGGGAGCTTGAGGGAGATGGATCTAGAGCAGCCGTCACCTAGGGAGCCCCAGAAGCCCCTGTCGCCCCAGGCCCATCCAGAAATCTCGCTGTTAGGGTCTGGAGTGAGTTGGGGAGTCTGCTCGAGTATACTGGGGTGTAGAAGGCTTGCTTGACAGCTAGGAGAATGCGGCTGTGGCCACAAGCTTCCCCACCTGTAGACTGCTGTGCTGGAATGAGGGCGACTGTAAAACACAAACACAATCCTGCTCTCCAGCAGCATCCTACTCCCCTGAGTAGAACCAGGGGAGCTTTTTTCTTTTTAATTTTTAATTGACAAATAATTTTGTGTATTTATCAGGTACGATGGGATGTTTTGAGCTACGTATATGTTGTAGAAAGAGTCAATCAAGCTAACACCATCACCTCACCAACTTCCCTTTTTTTTGTGGTGAGAATGTGAAGAATCTATTCCTTTAGCATACATTATTATTATTATTAACTGCAGTCACCATGGCACACAATAGATCACTAAAACTTACCCCTGCAGTCTACCTGAGACTTTGTGCCCTATGGTCAATACATCCCCTTTCCCCATCCCTTCTTCTCCCCCAGCCTCTGGTAACCACTTTTCTACTCAGTTTCTATGAGATCAACTCTTGGATTCTCCATATAAGTCAGATCATGTGGTAGTTGTCTTTCTGTAGCTGGCTTATTTCACTTAGCCTTACGTTCTCTGGTTCCATCCATGTGGTCTCAAATGACAGAATTTTCTTCTTTTTTAAGGCTATGCCGTATTCCAGGGGTCCCTGACTCCTCTGCCCCGTCTGTGGAAAAATTATCTTTCATGAAACCGGCCCCTGGTGCCAAAATAATTGGGAACCACTGTCATATTCCATTGTATGTACAGGGAGTTCTAAAAATCTGTTCATCAGTTGATGCGCACATAGGTTGATTGCATTTCTTGGCTGTTGTGAACAGTGCTGCAGTGAACCTGGAAGAGCAGACATCTCTTCCGCATACTGATTTCAGCTCCTATGGAGCTTTCTCCGGAAGGAGGCTGCTGGATCCTCTGGCACTTCTAGTTTTAGTCTACAGAGAAGCTGCCATACTGTTTTCCAAAATAGCGGTGCTAATTTACATTCCCGCCAACCGTGCGCAAGGGTTCCTTTCCCCCACATCCTTGCTAATACTTATTTACTTTTTGTCTTTTTGATAAAAGCCATTCAGATGGGTGTGAGGTGGTATCTCATTGTGGTTTTCATTTGCATTTCCTGATGCATAGAGATGTTGAACGTTTTTCCATAGACCTGTCGGCTGTATCCGGGGAGCTGTTAAAGTGCACCTCGGCCTACCCCAGATGACTGTGTGAACTTCGGTTGGGCCACAGGACGGCCGCAGGGTTTTGTTTTTTTTTTCCCCAGAGCTTGCTGGGCTACTGTGCACCCACTCAGGCTGTGAGCAAGTGTGTCATCCAGAGTGAGTCCGCCAGCGGACTTGGTGTCTTTGGAATCCCGACTGAGATGCCAGATCCTGGCCTGGTTCCCTGTGTCTCAACCCAGCTAAGCAATTCTGTTCTAACAGCAGGTCCAGTTCCTCGCCTCCTTCTTGAAGAACAGCTCTTAGTGGGGATTAGCACACGGCGGCGCTGGGGCCCAGTCAATCAACACAGTCTCCCGACACTTGCGCTCTGTGCTGCGTGGAGCAGCTGAAGGAGGAGCGAGGAGGCAGGTCTTCCTCTCCCCACACTCCAGGCTCGGACTCTACCTAACTCGCAGCGGTTTCCAAAGCTGAGGCGGAGGTGCTCTGCCAGTTTTGGGAGGTGATGCTGTGCCACCCAGCAGACGAGTCACTGCCCAGCTGTGACCGAGCCTCCGTTGCCAGGCTGGAGGGTGGGATGGGCCCTTCGGAGGGAAAGCTGTCCCGCTCTCTGCTCCGTCTGTGCTCTCGTGAATACAGTTAAGCCCACAGGCCTGGCGATGCAGCCGTGGGATGGCCAAGGCTCCGTATCTCACACACGTCCCCCAGGACATGGAGAGATGAATATTTATCAGTTGGATTGCTGTGGACTTGGGGCACTCTGAACTCAAAAACAGCTTCCAGAACTTTCATTTTTTCCCCAATGACCTTGACGTCTGTGTGCCCTGGCCCTCCCTGGCCATGTCTACATTTGTGGTGTTTTTTCTTGCTAAGATAGTGTTTCATAGAGGCAGGTTTGGTAAAATGTATTTCCGTTCGGATAAAATATATTAAAATATATTTCCATTCTAAATAAGTCAGTGCCTGTTTTGAATTAATCACCATGATGCAGAATAATTAGGTATAATACGAATCTACAAAGAGAGTGTTTCTTTCGGGAAGGAGCTGCTAATTCCCTTTAATGCCATACCGTGGCCTATCCTAAGGACCTGAAGATTTTCCCCAGAAATCCGACTTCCACTTTCTAAAATCTAAGTCAAGATTGTTCTCCCTAATTCTGTATAAGTTGCTGTGGCAGTTCAGAAAATTTGAGCATGCACAACTAGAGAATTCACTTACTTCCCCAGAATTCAGGCCAAGCCAAGTAAAACAGAAGTCCATGGGTCTTTCAGCTCATGGGTTGGCACTGGGGACCTGGAGAGATAATGGTGGCCTCAGAGGACAGGAATCCAGCTTCCAGGGCTGCCACTCAGCTCCAGGGACAGGAGCTCAGGAAATGTCTGCAGACTCCTCCTCTCCAGACCTCTTTCCCTCCTTACCTCCCTCCCCCCGCTTCCCTCTCCTCCGGCTTTCACCCTTTCTCTCCTTCTCTCTCCCTCCTTCCTCCTCCTTTCTTCCCACACCCTCCCCCCATCTTTGCCCTTCCTCTCTCTTTCTCTGTGTATCTCTTTCTCTCACAGTCTCTCTTCTTTGTCTCTCTCTTACCCCATCTCACTCCCTTCCTATCTCCCTCTATCCCTTCCTCCCTCTCTTTCTTCTCCGTTTCTCTTTTCCCTTTCCTTCTCTATGTGTCTGTCTTCCTCTCTCTTTTCTCTCCCTCTCTTCCTCTCTTTCTCTTCCTCTTTCCCTCTTTTTGACTATCTTCCTCTTTCCCCTCCTTCTTCTCTGTCTCCATCTCTCTCTTTCTCTTCCTTTCTCTCCCTTTTCCTCTCTCTGTCTCTCTCCCTTCTTCACTCAGGGTTCTGCCTACCCATTCATATCTAGGGATCACTATTGCTATCCTCTGAGATCACAGCCCCCCTTCTTTGCCTTTTCTCTGTTCTACCCTCAAAAGGTTTTATAACCAATAAGGGAGTTTCTTTTCCTGTCTGCTCCCATTACTGCTTCCTTCTGTTTATAGAATTCTGACTGGCTGCTGTGTGCAAGTACCTAGACTTATTGTTCCGCTGAGGCAGGTAGACTTCAGTGGTTCCACCTGACTCCTCTCTGCAATGTTTACTACAATAAAACAAGAGGCTTCATTGCTTTGAATAAAAATGGGGAGATCCTACTTTCTGGCCTAGCGTTCAAAATTAAGCCTTGCATTTTCCTAGGGGCCAATAATCAATCACAGAGGCATTTAGACGGACAAACTATTTGAAAAGCTTTTCCAGATCTTTGCTTAACCAATTAATAGGCTGTCCTTAATACCTATCCATTGGAACCTATAAAAAGATCTGTAATCAAAACTGCCTTTCAAGAGCTGCAGTTTTCAGAGTGTGGTCCCAGGACGAACATTATCAGCATCACCTTCTTTTATTAACTTATTAGGAATACTCATCCTTTGACCACAACCTTGGACCCACTGAATCAGAAATGGAGGATGGGGTGGACCCACAGCCTGTGTTGAACAAGCCCTCCAGGTGATTCTGATGTGCACTCAAGTGTGAGAACTGCTGCTTCAGAGGGAATACTCCTGCCACTCAAAGATCTGCAGTGTCAGTTGCAAAATTCTTAGAGGCAATGTTGGAGAAATGAGGGAAATAAACTGAAATCAGAAGACATGGGTCAACCCCCACAAAGTCATGACCTAGTCAGGAGCTAGTACAGATCTGTAAATAAGGTCAATATCAGCACATCTGAAGGATATTGTCATAATTAAGTAAGATAGCCGTGTGAGATTTAGTAAGATAGCCACGGTGTCCAGCACTTGGTGCATGATGCTCAGTAGTTACCTGGTCTTTTCTTTATGTATACAGCTCTAATGAAACAAACAAAAAACAATAATTATTATAGAAAACAATCAAATCTTTTAATATACCACTTTATTCTGCCAATGAGCAGAAACCCTAAGTTCAAAATCCATTTGATAAAAAAACAGTTGAGGCATTTATCCCTAGTTGAGTTAGTTCATTTATTTTCACTTATAAAGGTGTAGCACTTTCTTTCAATTTAATCACTAACATATGAGCAACTTTTAAAGCCAAGCACTGCATGTTTCTCCAAAAAAAAAAAAAAAAAGGATGAATATAAATGAGTCTATGTGTACGTGTGTGTATTTGAGGGACAGTTAGGAGAGAAACAATTTTGACTCAAAAGGAAACAAAACAACAGCCTTATTTGGGGAGAAATCTAGAAATGAAGCACACATGTAGCAAGTCAGGGCTTTAGCACCTGCTGAGCATGGTCAGGCCTGTTCTTACTGAATTGTGATCTGGTTTCAGGATGAGACAGTAGGCGAAAAGAGTAAAATAGAAAAAAGCCCACGCCTGGGCAACAAGGCAAGACCCCGTCTCTACAAAAATTAAAAAATTAGCCAGGCATGGTGGTGCGTGCCTGTGGTCCCAGCTACTCAGGAGGCTGAGGCAGGAGGATCACTTGAGTCCAGGCGGTGGAGGCTGCAGTGAGCTGAGATCACACCATTGCACTCCAGTCTGGGCAACAGACCACGACCCTGTTTCAAAAAAAAAGGGAGAAGAAGAAAGAAGAAAGCAAAGTATTTCCTAAAACTGGAAACCATAACTTATGAAAGTGAGATACTTAAAAATGTCTCTATTGGAAGCACCAGAAAACGGGTCAAATTTTGTCACGTTCTTGCAGTTTGAAAGAATCGTTGAGTCGCCTTGGGCGGATCTCCTCGTGCCACCAGGGGGCGCGCTGGGCCTCCCAATGCGGCCAGGCAGGCAGACGCAGTTTTCGTCTTTGAGGTCCTGTCATTCTCTATATAAACAAGTTACGTTCAAGTGTTTAGGATATAAATTACGACCATGCCGGCTGCCTCGGAAGGAATGTAAACACAGCACTGTGGTCGGAGCAAACTCTGAAACTGACTTCATAATTTATAGCAGGCCCCCGAGTAGCTCACTATAAAAGAAAATAAAAAGGCCTTATTTAACTGCAAATATGATAATGGAGAGACAAAAAATGTTTAAATCACTTCTTAATTTTAGAAGATATAGGA
Organism: Pongo abelii; assembly: GCF_028885655.2. Taxonomy (NCBI): domain Eukaryota; kingdom Metazoa; phylum Chordata; class Mammalia; order Primates; family Hominidae; genus Pongo; species Pongo abelii. The sequence continues at coordinate 1,264,381 of NC_071990.2, read as the reverse complement.
AGGAAACCTAAAGATTAGAAAGATGGTTAAGACTTTCGGAAACAAGATGTTTCACTCAGGAGACGCTCTTTGCAGTGAAATTCACTTAGAATACAAAAACCCTGGGGTGTGAAACAGTTCCCTACGAATACCAAGAGCCTGGTGACTGACTGGGAGAAAGACCTTTTAAGGGATAAGAAACAAAGGTGAGTTTTCCAATCAAGAAAGAAAAAGCAAAAAACAGAAACAAAAATCCTGCCCTGAATTGGAGAGGAAAATGCACAGCGTGATTGGGGCAGATAATTTCTCTGCTTCTCTCAGACCCATTGTCCCCAACATGGCTCGTGATGGTGAAGGGCTGCTGGGACAGAAGGTCAGTCCTCCTGCCTAGTTGGCCTATTTTGCTCTTCCATCGGGAGCGTCACCAGCTCTGCCTGTAACATTGGTGATTGGGAAATTTAGCAAGAACAGAAAAAGGGGCTGAGGGGCTCCCTTGTTAAATCCCTGGTTAAAAGGGAGGAGTGGGGAGAGGAGGCCAGGAGGAAGGGAGGGCTGAACTGGCTTGCTATGTGCCGATGCTGAGCAGGGCCAGCCAGGCTCTGAATTGGAGGGTGGGACAGGCCGCAGCCACAGAGCAACGTGTGGGGAGTCCAGCTTCTGTATTAAACTCCCCAAGGAAGTTGAACCCCCTGCTGGGAGACTGCCCCCTGCAGCTCAGGGCTCCCCCTGCATTCTTCAGATCTGAACCCCATTTCTGACAGCATGCAACCGCCACCCATAACAAAATTGCAACGTGCAAAGGGAAGAAGCAGGGTGCTGTTCTTTGGGCATCCAACCCTGGAGGGGGGCTTACCACTGTGCCTCACATCTGTCAACCCATGCCAGTCGGGAGGGAGGGCAAAGGGCAGAACACTCCCTGGACACAGGAAAGAAAACAAAAGGGGCACAAAATTGGTTTCCTCAAAATCAAACCCTTGCCTTTCGGTATCTTGCCTGGTTTTCTTTCTAGTTCCTTTCACCTTCTGGTTTTTGTTTTGCCAGAAAAAGCTTGGGTGAAGTAAAGAAAGAAATAACAGAAAACGTTTCTTCCACTCTTTTTCTCCTGAGAAGACTCACAATCAGAACCTGGCCTGTGTTACTCAAGGCACAGACCCCACACCATGTCAATTACACCACTGGAGGGGGTGTGGGTAGAGTTGCACAGCTGCCTGCCGGGGAGGAGAAACTGGCATCCATTGCTCTCAGGGTGCCCGAAGAGAAAATCAGCCCCTAAAACAACTATTTGTTATATACATTTTATTGAAAAAAAATTTTACAACAAAATATTTTGGCAAACTGTAAAAGTATACATAAGTGCAAATATATCCTCCTTTTAAAATACAAGCAAAGTGTGAGTATACACGAAGGTCATAAAAATATCTTTAAAATATGGTGGTAGAAAACAACCTTGTAAAAACGTTGTATTGTCACAATACTGAAAACCACTTTCTTAAACTAGACACATTGTTTCTAAATAATTCCTTAATAATGTTCTTTGGCACCTGTATCCAAATGTAGTGTCTGGGGAAAATGACTCTCCCACTCAGCTAGGCAACAAGAAGAGGCTTTCTTGAAATCTTGTGCTTAGCACTGCCTTTTTGAAAAGCACACAAGTTTTCTTAGACAAACACACACACACACACACACACAACTTGTCTGCTTTTTTCAGACCCTGATTACTGAAGGCAACGAAGATCCCAGAGATACACGTTGATGTCTTACGCATGGCACATCTTCCCACCTGAGTCTGCCCTCTCCCTCATGTGGGAGCCTGCAGGTATTCAGATTGGGGACGCTATCTTGCCAGCGGTTGTCCTTCTTCCAGCAGTAGGCAAATAACAGTGACCAACGCGATCCTGGGCATTCTGGCTAAGTGGCAGGTATGTGGCTTACTGCTATCCGCGTGCATGCGACGTGAATCCATCCCAGTTTCTATCTGCCCCCTCTGAGGAGAGGAGAGGAGAGAGCTGCCATTGCTTGGCCTCCTTCCGTTGGCACTCACATGACGCAGGGCTTAATATCCTGACAGACGCTCTGGTGGTGATGGTGATAATACGACCCGCTAGCTGAGGGATGGAAAGAAGAAATCCCATTGAAGTTGAGGACGAAATCTTTTCTGTCACACACTGGAGTAGAGTGATGCTGGTAACGGGGCAGTCCCACTGAAAGAAGAAAGAAAAAAAAACCTCTTCAGAAACAAAGTCATCCAGTGGATGGCGGGGTGTCTTATTTTGCCTCAGAGTACAAAAGGTGCTGCTGTGCCTTTTAGTATATTGCTAGACAACTGGTAGAGAAAGCCCAGCTTTAGAAATATCTCAAACACACCAACTGCAGGTCATAGAATTGCTTTGGAATCATGTTTTGTTTTGATGCTCGCACAAACACAGAGCAAGTTCCCCCTCAAGGGGGATTCTTATGTCCTGGAATTCCAATTTTATTCTCTGAGGCTGGGGCGTGCACTTTAATCTCAGAATGAGCACAGGTACCGGACAACTAGACCCAGACTCTGGTTCCGGGTCTCTCCCAGCAGAGCTCCTGGCCTGTGCTGCCCTGAGCCCTGGCTTCAGGGAGGGCCAAGCACCCTACCCCAGAAACACCACTGCGGCCTTCTTTCTGAGCCTTGTTTCCCAACTAACTGGGCCGGTCAGAACAGCGAGCGCAGAGGACTCCCTGTGCCAAAGGGGACGATAGAAAACAACCCAATCGCAAGATGAAGGGATGGCGCAGAAAAGCATGCGTCTTCTCCCGCTCCTCCGCAGGCATCTTCGTGGGTCCCGAATGTCTTAGACTTCCTCTAGAGAAGCCAGGACTTCAGGGCGCAGAGAAATGCCCTTTGGTCCGAAGCATCTGGCAGCGCGAGGAGTCCCTGAGGTAGCCCCAGGCTGGAGGGGGACAGAGAAGGCCCGGACCCTGCTCTCCCGGGGCGGCTCCCCGGTCCCGGGCCTGCGCCGGCCGCTTGACCCCCACCCGCCGCCGGCTTTTGCTTTTGCTTTCTCGGCGCCTCCTGGCCCCGGGGCGCAATCGGCCTGCAGTGCCCTGCGCACTGGGCCCCAGCGGCTGCTGGACCAGGCCCTCTCGGCACCGGGCTGCGCTAGGTCCATTCGCCCGGGTCTTTTCTTAGTTAACCGAGTGGTGTGGGGACCATAAAGTGCAGGTCGCTTCGGGCCAGATTCAGTTTTTCAGTGCAAGAAAACCTTACCCATGGCCCGCCGGGCTCGGGCCCTGCTCTCGTGGCCTCAGCCCCGCCGTGCCCCCGCAATGACGGAGCAAGGCGGCTGCTCAGTGGCTGCTGCCTACTTCCTTGCCCGCAACACCTACCCGAACACGCCCAGCGCTGCTCTAACGCAGCTGCCCTGTCCCGCGAGCCCCGATGTGTGCGCGGCGCTCTGCACACAGGTGAGTTCGCTCGTCGCGTTAAAGCAAGTCCTGATGGCAAGTCGTGGACCACGAAATAGCAGGCTCGGCAGGAGAGAGGACGAGCGCTCACACCTGCCCACGAAGGCGGCCGTCGGCGCTTTGATGTGCTGAGCGGGATGATAGAAGCCCCAGCTCCTTCCTGAAGTGCTCGCAGGGCTTAATGAAGAACTCCAGGGCGGCCCCTGCGCCGGTAGGGGCACATGGACCACGGCCACCAGGCCCAGGAGCGGAGGGCGCGGCCCTTGGGGTGTGCTGGGGGAGGGAGGGTCGTGCTGGGTGTGTGCGCGTAGACATGTGCTGATCTGTGTGCTGGGGAGACTGCCTTGGCCACCCCCGCGCCTCGCCAGGCCCGCAGGTCTCAGTGGGCCCCGGCCCAGTGGGCGGCGCGCTCCCAACGAGGCCCCGCGGGGTCCTGGTGCATCCGGCCGGCTCCTCTGAAGCCTCCACCTCTGGCGCTCCAGGGAGATGGCAACAGGGCTGGGTGGGTATTCTGAGGGACAAGAGCAAGACAGCTAGGAAGGAAGGGCAGAGGGTCCCTGTCGGGCGTTAGGTCCGAGCTATTTTCTCCCCCGGGCGTTCCCAGACTCGGTCAGGGGTTCTGCGAAGCGCCCAGGGAAGGCAGGCCGCGGGAGGCCGCTGGGTAGGGGCACAGAGGCCGGCTTGCTTTGCTGGGCAGTTTTCACCCGCTCCAAGACAGTAATGTATCTAGATTCCGAAGTTTTGGGAGCTTGTGCGTGCGCCCAGTGTATGAGGTGGGGCGAGAGCAGCCTTGAAAAAGGGTCAGGACTCTCTTTCCTGTGTGCTTTTTTTCTTCCTAGAGTACGGATTCTCCAAGGCTGCTAAGCCTTAGAGTCTGGGTTCAAGTTGAGTAGATCTGCTGGGAGAGGAGGAGAAGGGGAGCCGGGAGGGCAGCTGGCAGGCTGGGAGAGGAGCAGGCAGGCCGGGAAGGGAAGGGGCCAGTGCACCGAGGGGTGTGTGTGTGTGTGATTGACAGCCGGTCCGAGGGAATACAAAAATAAGAGGGGAAGGCCGCCTGTACTGGTTACTTGTTGAAATTCCCATAAAATTGAACAAGACTCTGTTCTCAGTGGGTTAAGTCAGGCTAAAATCCTCTCCGGTGTGGTCCTGCCGAGACTGTCTTTGTTTGGTTAACCTCTGAGACCCACATTTAAAAGGCCTATTTGGGAAATTTCACCGTCCAGGGAACCAACATCTTTTGTCCATTTCTGGGCTTCCCTTCTCCCCCGGTGCTCCCGCTGCACACCGGCTCAGGAACACATAAAGCATGCATTACCCTCCAAGCCACTGTCTCATTGCTGTGGGAGGCCAGTGTGAGAGAGCAGCTTGGGGCCTTGCCTTTGACTGGCAGGCCCATGGGATTTTAATCCGCAGCCCTAGGTGCTCGGAGGGATGGGTTAATGTAAGCGTTTATCTCTATTCTTCAGATGAACCTGGTCAAATATTCAAATTCCCTCTTCCATTCCCACCATCCCCTCCCACCTTTCACCGCCTTCAGCAAGTCAATACATTTTCATAATCTGCAACCAACATAATGTAAACCAGCCACACTACAAGTGGCAACCACAGGGCAGGCGCATTTCTCAGGGGAGTCCTAGCAGGGTCCTTCAGGTCCTGCCACCCGGGACCTGTATCATCAATGTGGGTCCATTGTAGCGAGGGGGGGGGGGGAGGCAGGGAAGGGGAGGAGTCTTCAACAGTTTGGTGACCCCCTCCACTGGCAAATGTCCCGTTAGTGAAAGATCCTGGGAGCCAGCTCTGTCCCTCCCACCCCCTCCTCTTAACACTTGCCCAGCTGCAAACATCTCCCTACAGACACCCCAACATACAGAACATATCTGATTCTGACATTTACTTTGGGACAAAAGTACAGCAAAATGAACTCAAGGAAAAAAGGGACAAAAGGAACTAGACAGAACTTCCTGACCAAGTTTCCCCAAGGCCACATGCCTTCTCTCAAAGCTAAGTCAGACTCTGAACGGGAGACCTGCAGTCCCCTGCACAGGGATCCCCATAGAGTCCAGGAAGGCAGGGGACTTCACACCACGCTCACAGCAGCCAGACAATTCTGAAGCTTCAGCTGCTGGCCAGGGACACTGGGAGGACAGTAAGACCCTGATCCCTGCTCCCACGAATAAGATGCCGGCTTTCCCCAGCATCTGCTTTTCCCAGTGCCCTCAGACCTCCTAGCTTCGGGGTCCCTGTTTGTGGGAGTGGCAGTGGCCGCCAGCCCTGGAGGCCTAGAAGCGATGCGTCCAGCTAGCTGCGCTGGAGCGTGCTGCGTTACCTGAGAGGTCCTCGCGAGCGTTCTGGTGCAAGTAGCTCTGCTCCAGCGAGTAGGAGGACATGCTGGAGTGCAGGCCTGCAGAGGCGGCGGGGTTGCTGCTCGGCGTCAGGGCGGGCGGCTGCTTGAGGTAAGGCGAGGCGCCAGGCGAGCTCCAGTGCGCCGCAGGGCTCGTGTAGGGCGAGTGGCATTCGATGGCGCTCGCCATGGCCGGGGACGAGGGTACCGGGCTGCTGCTGCTGTCTGGCCCGTAGTCTCCGCCGCCCCCACCGCCCCCGGCCGCACCGACGCCCCCGGGTCCCGCGGGCACCGGGCAGCTGGCCATGTAGGTGGAACCCGGGTTGGGCGACATGTGCGGGACGTGGTGGTGGTGGTGGTGGTGAGGGTGCGCGTGGCTTGGGGCGCCCGCGCCGGCGTCGTAGCCCGCGGGCATCATGTCGAGGCCGCCGTAGCCGCCCTGGCTGTGGCAGCCGAGCGGCGCCGACGGGGGCGCCTGGAAGTCGAAGCCCTGGGGCAGCAGCGAGGCCCCGAAGCCCAAGCCGCTCACCACGCGGTGGTACATGGGCTTGAGCGCCTGGCACTTCCGCCTGAAGCCGCGCGGCCGGCGGCGGAACGAGCCCTCCTCGAACATGAACTCGCTGGCCGGGTCGATGGTCCAGTAGTGGCCCTTGCCGGGCCGCCCGAGGCCCTTAGGCAGCTTGATGAAGCACTCGTTGAGCGAGAGATTGTGGCGCACGGAGTTCTTCCAGCCCTGGTAGGCGCCGCGGAAGAAGGGGAAGCGCGCCTGCAGGAACTGGTAGATCTCGCTGAGCGTCAGGCGCTTGCTGGGCGAGCTCTGGATGGCCATGACGATGAGCGCGATGTACGAGTAGGGCGGCTTCTCGGGCCGCCGCAGCCCCGAGCTCGCCTTCTTGGCGCCCCCGCTCCCGGCGCCCGCGCCGCCGCCGCCGCCGCCGCCCGCACTCTTGCAGGCGGCCGAGGGGGCGCTGGCCGAATTGGAGGAGGACGAGGACGAGGCGCAGGAGGCGGAGGACGACGACGAGGAGGAGGAGGAGGTGGTCTCCAGGGCGGCGGCGGCGGCGGCGGCGGGCGGCGGGCTCATCAGGGCGGCCTGGAGCGCGCCGGGGACCGGGCTGCACGCGCGGCGGAGCGGGGCCGGCGGCGGGCGCGGCGGGGGCGGCGGCGGCCCGCCCTCGGTGGTCATCTGGGACCCGGGAGCGAGGCCGGGCCGCGAGGGCGGGCCCCGGGCGGGGAGCGGAGGCGCCGGAGCGGGGTCGGCCCAGAAGCCCGGCGAGCGCCCTAGCCCGCCGCCCGGGCTGCAGCCGTGGCCACTCCGGGCCAGCGCTTCGGCGTCGCCTCCCTCAGCTCCTCTGGGGCTTCTGGCGGCGGCGGCGGCGGCGGGCGGGAGGCAACGCCCGGCGCATCACTCCCCGAGCCGCGGGCCCTGCCTTGCGCAACGGCCTCCCAGTCCGCGGGGCCGAGCGGCCGGCGCCGGGCAACTGCGCCCGCGAGTGGGACCGCGGCCTGGACCCCGGGGACGAGCCCGACGTCTCCCTTCAGGAGCGCTCCTCGCTCTGTCTCTCGGACTTCCTCCCTCCCTCGCCCTCCCCGGCCGCCCTCCTCGCTCCCTCCCTCCCTCCCCCCCCCACCCCGCCCTGCCCCCTCCTCGCTCCGCGCCGCCGCGGGGAGGGCGCGCTCGGGCCGCTGCGCTCACTCCTCCCCCTCCCGACCTGGCGGCCGCCTCCCTCCCTTATCTCGCTCCCCGCTCCCCAGGGTCTCCTCGCTCTTTTCATTCCTCTCTCGGCCTCTTCCCCTTTCCCTCACCCACCCTCTTGCGAACTGAGGGATCACAGACTCACTCCCGTTTTGCTAGGGGGACGACCCCCACCCCTAGCAAAACTCGACCACCTCTGACTTCATGAAATATTCTTTCTGTTTGCCCCCTACAGCAACCCCCGCTTCCCATCCCAGGACCCTGCCGCCCCCCGCGGAGTGGACCCCGCCCCGCCCCTCCGCCCCGCTTCCTCCTCCTGGCCGGCCCGGCCGAGTGGTGCTGCTGCGGGTGCGGCTGCTCGGAGCCTCCCTGGCCGCCCTCCCCGGGGCCGATATTGACTCCATCTGTCAACTTCGTTTAGACTTTGCCGCCCTCAGCCACACGCCGGGGTGCCAGACGCCCAAAGGTAACGTGCCAATCCTCTCTCTCTCTGGCAGGGCCTGCAGGCTCCCCGACAATTGTTAGGGCGACTGGGGGGCGCCGCAGGGTTGCGGGCCGCTGGCGATCGTGGACGTTTTCGGAACTTTGAGCAGAGGGATTTAGACTGAGAAACTTAGGCCAAGTTTCAAAGACTCTGGAAACCTGGATCTCATGGGACTCATGGTTGCATTTGCTTCCACTTCTTCCCCCCACCCCCACGCCCCAGTTAGTGTTTTGTAAGAAAAAAAATGCAAAAGAAAAAGGAAGGAAGAAAAGAAAGAAAGAGAAAAAGAAAGACCCTGAGATAAGCGAGATGGCTATATTTATATTCAGTCCTGAAGGGGTGTGCAGCTGTCACTAGGTTTACATCCTCCGTCTTAACATTGCCCACCCAAAACTGTGCCAGGTCTCAGCTAACTCCTGTCCGAGAACACTTCTCCCCAGTTGTGGCTAATTCCTCCCTAAGTAAGAGTGAGGCTTTGAGAGAGATGTGCCCTCGGGAGCAATCATTTCCAATGAGACCCGACAGTTAGTTATTGGATTACACGTGCAGGGAAATGTAGTCCGACCAGGGATAGGAGCTGGGAGAGGGAGGAGGAGAGCAGGAGGCCGGAGCTGGCGGGGCCTCCCAAGGGCTGAAGGTGGAGGCCCAGAAAGAAGGTGCTGCAGACCAGCGGACCAAACGGGAGGCAGAGCTGGGCACCCCGCTGCGTCTAGGCTGAAAGGACCGAGGTGCACGGGTGTGCCTGCTGGGGAGCCTGGGGAGTTGCAGGAGGCAGGAGAAAGGGAGGTTGTGCAGTAATCAGGAGGGAGACACCAGGCAAAGAGCCTTCAGCTTTCAGCCGCACAGCCGAGGCAGGCCCCTTGGGGCGGCAGGAGCCCCAACTGTGTGCCCCTGGAGTGCCGGGAGACTGCTCCTGGCTGAGTGTGCTGGTGGGGCTATAGATGCAGAGAGGGCGGGTGGGGAGGGGAGGGGTATGTGGGAGGGGGGTGGGCCGGGGCTGGCCCCAGACAGTGACCTGAGGTTGAGTGGAAGCAGGCTTTTTCCATCAAATCCTGCCTGGATACCACACACAGAGACCGAGTGTCAGTTTACTGCCCTGAGCCGGCTCCTTCTCCCTAAGCTCCACAGTAATTAGACAAAGAAAACCTAAATTAGCTGAACAGGCGTCGACAGCTTCCTCCAGAGCACCCCTGGTACCTACATGGGAATGTGTCCGAAAATGGCTTGATTGTAGCCGAGAGTCAGCTAAGAAAACACCGCCAAACCGAACTCAGTTTACCGCTCATTTCCAATAGAAAAAAGAAACAAGTCGCTCTTTTCCGGGTGGGATGTTTTGATTGGGTTGGGGTAGGGCTATGCAGTTGTTTCCACTTTCTAAGAATTTCTGACTGACTGCTGAGCGTTTTTTGGGGGTGGGTCCCCATATATTTCATGGTATTTTTTTCTCTTGCCCTCATTTGTCATTTTATGTGGAGTAACTTAAAAATACGTAACTAAATACAAAAGTAAATATAATGATATAATGTGTTCACTAAACCAATGCTCTAAGTGCCTAAAATATAATTATTTTCATAAAATAGAAGCTGGAGTGGGGAGGACAGATAGGATCTTAAAGGAGCTCTACTGACATAGAGTTCAGAGTGTGTGTGTGTGTGTGTGTGTGTGTGTGTGTGTGTGTGTGTGTGTGTGTGTGTGTGTGTGTGTGTGCATGCTTTAAATGGAAAGAGCCCAGGGGAGAAGCTTGTGGGGGAAAAGGACAATTATCTCATTTGTAGGTGGGGGTGGTGGGCAATGGGCTTTGGAAACATTCAGCACTCATTGTCACTTAGCCATGGACTCTCTCTGATTCTCTGTGCCTGAAAATTATATGTATTTGGATCTCAGGAAGTACAGATCCAACTTTTTAAGAGCAGGCCTTAAAAGGTTTTAGGACCTGGAGACTGAAGAATAAAAGGCACTAACCCTAAAATCCAGGCAGGACCAGTGATAACCTTCTATACTAGTAGCTCCCAGTTTTGGGGTTATGGGGTCATCCTCTGAGAATAGGATGGAAGCTATGGAGCCAGTTTCCAGAAAAATACTTCTAATTTGCCTGAGATTTTAGGAAGTCCACAGGTACTCATTAAAACAAACAAGGAAACAAGCAAAAAACCCCCAAATTCTTTTAGCTTCTACCAATTCAGCTGGTTAAATTATGAGGGATTTTTAAAAAAGGCTCCTTTCTCCATCCAAGCAACAGCAGTATCCATTTTACCTAAACTCCAAACTTGCAAGAAATCCCACTTAGAGTGTGGTGAGTGTTATGAGAGCTGGCCAGGCCATGGAAAGGCAGTGGACATTGGAGAGCAGTTAGGGCCAGGAGGCGGTCAGCTGACTGGAAGCCTTCCCTCTCTGCAGGGGTCTGCATACTGCCCCTGTAGACCCTGAACTCCAGCAAGATAAGCAGCATGGGGGCCTTCTTAAGTTATATCAGCAGGAAGGCTCCTCTCCAAAACTCTTTCTTGGATACCCCACTTCTGCCTCTGGAAACGATTCTCATGGCATAGACCACCACGTCTACAATTACTAAACCCTGCATCTGTTTGTTACAGACCTTGCAGATACCATCTTGTCACCCACCAGGTGGCCCAGGTATCATCATCCTCCTTTTGAGGCGAGGAAACTGAGGCTCAGAGACTGGGTGACTGGCTACAAGTCACGCCGGGGCAAGTGACAAAGCTGGCCAGCAGCCTGGGCCTGGAATTCCAAAGTCAGTGTTCCTTCTACTGCATTACAGCAAAGCCTCTCTGAGCTTTGTTTTAATCACTGATATATACAAATCTCTTGAGTAAGAATGTATGTGATAGCAAATTATGTCAATTTCTGTATCCCTGGGAGGAATACCTTAATTTCTGGTTAGCAGACAGGGTTTAAAAGGAAAGTTGTGTTTGTCTCTGAAACAGAGCCTTGCTTAGGATGGCTCCCCCACCCCCCTACTGGGGTTCCTTCTTATGGGGGTGAGCTCTTCACTCACTTTCACTCCCTATAAATAACACGAATCTTGAAATTTTTTTTTCTTACGGGAAGGGAAGGTGTGGTTCATATAAATGAGTCTAGATCAGCCCAGGCAGTCCTTGGTTAACCAAAACTATGCAGCCTCCGCCGCGATGGGTCCTCTCTCCATCCCCCTTTGGTTGACTGTCCCGTCTGGGCTGCGGGTTCCTTTCCCCTCCAACCCTTTAGGTCCCACCCCTGCCCCAGCGCAAGGGAATGTAAACTTCAACAAGCTTGGGTTTCTCCGATTTTGTTCTGTAATCGGCGTTTTATTCTAGGAAATCTCCTCATTATTGCGGTTTAAATTTTGTGTTCTTAGCATGCTTCCTCTGCTTCGTGGGTTTTACATGAAATGGCTTAGACTAAACCAGTTACCGACAGGAGAGACGCATCCGCACCGTGCTGTTTGCGGCCATCTAAGACGTCTCCTCCCGGCAGTTCGCGCCTGCGGCACCCCTCCCTTCCTTCCGCCTGGGCCCGGGCGGAGGGAAGCCTCTTCCCCATTCAAAATGAGACTGACCCCTGTTTTCGCTCTGTATTTAGGCGCAAAGTTAAGTCGTGTAGAGGATTATCGAACTCCTGCGAGGCCTTTCTAAATGTGGACGGCGAGAACTCAGTGCTGGGGCCTGGGGGTGTCAGCGTGATTGAGGAAATGCTGGAAGAGCACCAGCCTGCACGCTGCAGAGGCCTCTTTAGAAACTTCGAATAACAACAGAAAATGCGGACGGGAACAGCAATAGGAGGACGCGCAGAGGCAGGGATTGGAGAAAACAAGGTGGCCAGGAGTGGGAATTTTACACCTCTCCTGGAGTCTGCTCTCCTTGCTCGGTCCAGAAACCCCCAGACCTCCGGGTCTGAACACCAGCCACCCAGTTCCCAATGTTTATTTGGATAGAGTCTTCCGCTCTCCAAAGGCTTATGTCCCGGTCAGGGCTCTTTTTATAGCCACCTTCCTGAGAGATCCCCCAGTAGCCCCAGATCTCCTGGCCTCGGCGGTGGGCACGACTCGATGACCCACTGGCCAGGTCTGAGGGTGCTTGGAAGGGGGAAAAAAGGGTCCAATCTACGCGACCCTCAAGTGAAGACCGGCCTCACCCCATTTCCGCACTTTCCAAATTGCCGGGCGCGGGTCCCTTCGGTTGCGAGACCAAAACTTTGGGATGATCCCAGGAGCCAGCCCAGCGGCCTGCAGGCCCTGATCCCAGTGCGGAGGCGGCAGTACCAGGCGGAGCACCTCTTCGACTTCGCCTACAGCCCGTTGCGTTTAGGAGTTGCGGGGTTGGGGGGAGTGGGTGGAGAGCAGAGACGGCCCGCTTTGTCTAAAAGGCAGAGAGAAGGGGCTTAGGTTGGAACAGAGTCGGTCTGGGTCTCCCAACGGGGGAAGAAGGGGGGGCACCCATCGGCTAAAGAAAATAAGTTGGGAAGCCTGTACCACAAGTATTCCTGGAAGCAAGTGTGGGTGCCAGTGGCCCTCAGCATGTAACTTTTCGCCCACTGATGCTGTTGGAAGGGACGTCCCCATGCTTTAGGTCGCAGGACAGAGCTTGCAGATGCCTTGGAAACCAGTAGGAGCCAAACTGCGTCCTGGGAGACCCCCGAGCTCTGCACACCTTCCCTCCGCCCTCCCGGCTGTGGCAACGCTCGGGGGTCGTTTAGGGGTCCGCGTGCCTTTTGCTTCGCAGCCCCAGGCCTCGGATCCCCTCCTCCCGCCCGCCTTCCCAGGCTGGGGAGAAAGATGGCTAGGCCGCGCGCACACGCTGGGCAGGGTTGGCGGGGCCGCGGGGCCCACCCAGGAGGCGCCCGCGGGGCCCGAAGAGGTCACACCGGGCATTGCACGCGGGAGGGTGCGCGCCGAGGACTACGGAAGACACCAACCAAAGGCGCCCGGAGGTCGCCAGGCCGCGCCTCCGATGCCCTCCAACCGAGACCAGAGGCTGGCCGGCTGCGGCCGCGCGGGGAAGCGCCCTGGAGGTCCCAACCCAGCCCGGGCAGGGCTTTCTTCTCCCGTCTGGCCGGTCTCCTCCCCGCTGCCCTCCCTTCCCCCAAATAAATAAATATTTCCGAGGGCGGCGAACTCGGCGGGGCGCCGGGTCCTGAGCGCCTGGGCGATAGATGAACTTCCTGGCGCATCAAAACTCCCCTCTCGTCCTCCCCGCCGAGCTCAGGATATGGGGCGCGCTCGCTTCTCTTCAGAAAAGGAAACGTAGCTCTTCCAAAAATATAAATCAGCTCTGACGTCCAAATATTTCTTTTGTCCTCCAGCATCCTCTGTGGGGATAAATAAAACGTGCTCGGCGCCCAGAGGCCGACTAGGGACCTCAGGGCGCCCAGACGCCGCCTCCGAGAAGCCGCTTTGGGGAGCCCCCCAACCCCACCCCTCCCCGCAGCCTGGCCAAAGGCCCCGGGCCCCGGATGCGGCCTGACCTTCGGGCGGGCTGCGGCGGCGGGAGGGAGGGAGACAACCCCTCCGCGGAACCCCGGCGGCCTGGGAAGGCGAAAGGCGCCCGAGGCCGACCCAAGCGGGGAGGGGAGCTCGTTCGCGATGGGCCAGAAGAGGCCGGGGAAGCTCCGGGCGCGCCCTTGATGAGTTTGGGCCCCAAGGCTGCCTCTCCAGGCCGAACTGTGTCAGGGAACCTACGCCCCCTCCCCTTCATTTCCGTCGGAGCTTCTGACCCCAGGGCAGCCTCCTCCTCCTGGGGACCCAGAGTAGCTCAAGTTTGGAGCAGAGACGGCCCCGACTGCGTCTTGGCCGAGGCCGAGGCTGCTGCTCCTCCAGAAGCCAGTCGGCTTTGCGACCTCAGAAGACACCACTGGCCTGGGGCGTGGCCCTCGAGGCTCTCCGCCCGTCAGACCTGGGGACGGCTTGAGCCAGGTAGCCCTGACCACCACCCCTGCCTCCCAACTCCCTCCTCCAACTTGGGGGAGGTGGACAGGTTTTCTGTAGCGGCTTGGAAATCTATGCCAAGGTAAACCACATGCACGAGGGTGGTTGAGATGTAGGGTTCTACAGGGGCTGAAGTGCAATCCTCCTAGGGGAGCACGGTGGCTGGAGGCGTGTCCGCACCTCCACTCCCCTTCCTGCTCCTCTGACGCCAAGGCGCTGAGAGCCCACGGGCCTTTCTGCTGCCCTCCTTCCCCAAGAAATCCCATGGCACCCACGCAGCCAGTCTGCAAGGCTTTGAGGGTCAAAGGGCCCAGGCAAGGAGAAATCTCCATCTGCCCAGGGGCAGCTCATCCTCCCCTCACGCCCTGTGCCCCACACGAGGATTGTGTTCCAGGCCTGGGGCCTCGGGGCTGCGCGGCGGGGGCTGGTCTCCAGCCGCTCCTTCTCTCCAGGGGGGTCTTTATTGATGAGCTGCCTCGAAAACCCCCGCCCAGAACGTCCCAGAAGGGTTTAGACAATCCATCACCCACCACTTCAAGAATGCTTCCTCCCTTTCAAACACAATCCTCGCACACCAGACGGGCTGCGGTGGGGAGGGGCGCGCACTTGAAAAGAGAACAGCTATATAATCAACGTCAAAGCCGTCCCGCAACCTTTCGGAAACAGGGACTCGGGCCAAAAATCCCTCAGGATGATTTACGGGGCCCCCTCGCCCTCTCCGCCTGCCTCCACGTGACTCGCGCCCGCGCCCGCGCCCGCACGGCCGCCGCACACCCTGCCCCGTGCCCGGCATCCCCGGGCCCCTGCGCGGGGAGTTTGTGTTTTAGGAGAAAGTGCTTTTTTCTCTCGGGGCCCAGGGGGAAAGGGGTCTCGGCCTGGCCAGAGTGCTTTGGTGGCTTGGTTACGGTGTCCTTGTGGGTGAGCTGCGAAGGCCGGGCCTGGCCTCTTGGAGTCGTCACAGGCAAGTCACCTTCCCTCCCGCCAGAGCCCTGGGATTTTGCGGCCCGGACTGCGCCTCCCTCTCCCCTCGCTCCAGAGCCCTGGGATTTTGCGGGCCGGACTGCGCCTCCCTCTCCCCTCCGCGCGGGAGCGGGAAGAAGCCGCAGTTCCTCTCGCTTCCGCGGGGTGGCGCCAGGCTCTCGGGAATCGCGGCCCGCGGGGCTGCCCGGCGCGGCCGTCACCTGCTCGCGGCTCCCGACGCCCGCGACCCGTGGCCCCCGCAACCCCTGCAGCCGAGGCCCCAGCCCCGGCGCGGGGCCGGCCGGTGCGTGACCCGCAGGCGGACAGATTCCTGCAATGTCGCCTGTCTCGCACTCGGCTGGCCCGCTTCGGGCACGTCCTGCTTACCTGCCCCACCCTACCCGGACCCCCAGGAAGAGGGGGCAGGCGAGTCACGTGTGGGCACCTCTCCGCGGGACACAGGCGTCTTTAGGCTTTGCTGAAGAAACGATCGTTCAGTTCTGTTATTTGGTTCTCTGAAGCAAGGGGCAGGGGCTCTGGGTCTGCATTTGTAAGTTGTCCTGCAGCTCCTGGAGGTGTCCTGCGGTTTGGTGGAAAACAAGCAAATCAACAGATCATCCCACCCACCCGCCCCTGGAGAAGCTGGATTCGGCTGGCTCTGCGCGGCGTCAGCGTTCTGTCCCTGAGGAAGTACCTCGTCTTCGGTGGCTGCAGTGACAGAAAGACAACGATTTTTAAAAATTGTGATTTCTCATTTCTTTTAGCTTCTTAAGAAAACCCATGCAGCTGTCTAACCTCGTCCTGGTAGAAGTCCGCAAGACAGGAAGGAGCTTGAGGGGTCGTTGTGGGGCCGGCTTGATACAAAGGGGAGGCACCAGGTGGATAGGGGTGGCTCAGCCGGGGCTGCAGGATCTTTTTATATTTGTTATTATGAAAAAAGTTTCATAGTATACCAACGTGGAGCGAGTATACGCTCTCATAAGCTCATCACCTACATGTAACAATTATCAAGGTTTTGCCACACTTGCTTCATTCATCTTTCTGTTTTCATTTCTTGCTGAAATATTTTAGAGGAGATCTAGACATCATGTTTTAAAAGTGCACTGTGTAACTCCTCTCCACATCTCCGGTTCTAGCTCTCATACCTAAGATTACATTTTGGCGTATACACGCACACCTTCCCATGAGGAATTTCGACATAGGGCTGGGACATTGTTCTGGATGTGTATTTTACAAACAGAACTCTCCATTTCCCCAGGTGACTTTCAGCTCTGAGTTTCTTGGCTTTCTTCTGGCTGCTGGATCTCCAGAAAGGCTGGCAAATGTTCCCTCCCCCACTCTCACTGCAGGCCGGGTGCACGCAGTGGCTGTAAACTGTGAAAAGGAGTGCTGTTTCCTTCAGTCACCAGAGTTAATCCCAGGATGCCTTCCATATATGCCCGACAACATAATGTATCACAGGAGCACGTGTCCTTTGAAAATATCTGCAGGTATGCATTGTCCACGTGCACTGTACAGCAGTTTCCAAATCATTTTTTTCCTGACAGTGGCTAGCTGTGGAAGCATTTTTCATATCATCTGAAAGTGCCTGAGGGAGAATTTCAGACTAGGCTGGAGGGGTGAAGGAGTCATGGGGAGTGGACCACAGAGCATGGGAGATAAGTTTGGCTTTATATCCAGCCCCCTGCCCCCAGGACTCTCTACACGTATTTCACAAATAGTTGTTTATTGATTTATTTGATGTTTTTGCTCCCCCAACAATTCATGTTGTGCTCTTAGCATTTCCCTCACCCCCAACGCCACCCTGCGCAGATGAGTGGTGCACCTGCTGAGTTTACAGTCTGAGAAGTGCACCTGCTCCTGATTACCTTAAGTCACTTAGTAATGTTTCTGGGCTTGTTTCTGTTTTACGGTAAAATGGGGATCAGGAAAATAAAAGTAAGAAAAAATGATGCCCCCTCCCACAGTTATTATGAAGGTGAAATAACGGTTATAAAAAGGTATTAACATTCTGACATACACACATTTATAGTTATTTTTTGTTCAATCCAATAAAAACACTTTAGTTTTAAGGCACCCTCTAAGTTTCACAGTACTTGGGATCTCCCATTCCCTGGGTAATCTCTCATAGGAGGATTTGGGTTCGTCTTTAATGAGGAAAATATGGGTCCATTGTCTACAAGTGTAACCCTGCCTATGAGGACCGGGGTCCCTGGTCTCCGGGTGTTTTCGGGCTGTGGGTTGGGTCTCTAGGGCTCCACTTCAAGGAGGGAACTCTGGGAGAGGGAGAAGGAGAGGGCATGTTTCCCTTGGTTGGACCCCGAGGTTGGTTCCTCCAGGTATATCAGATTCTTTTGCAGCACTGGGGGTCCAGCCACAGACAGCCGGTCTGCATTCGAGGAGTCTTCTGCCCCCGAAATCCCATCCGGCAGAACGTGAAAGTGCAGTGGAAAGAAAACTCGACTGCGCAGCTCGCAAGGGCGCCTTGCGGGTTCCTAGCGGACGTGGCTGACCGCAAAGCCGCCACCGCCTTTGCTTGTTTCAGGCGGGACTTTCCTTTTCTCCATCCTATGTCCCCTTTGCAAGAGAAGCAGGCTCTGGACCGCCCTGTGGGAGGCGGCGGGACAGCGGAGGACCCTCACCTTCCACGCGCGCCACAGCGTCGCAGGAGCCCGGCGGCCGGCGACTGTCTTCCCTCCAAGTACGCCAGGACATCAGGGGCCGCCGCCCGGCACCCCTACTCTACCCTGTAGGCTCGCAGCCTGGCTCTGAAAATGGAACCTGCAGTATGAAATACTAAGGTCGTCAACGCTTTTCCCAATTAATTTTTTTTCTGTGCTTTCCACCCTCCCTCCTGCTCCAGAATACCCTGCACTTACCACCTACGTGATCTGGAACAAGTTACTTTGTTTCTGCACCTCGGTTTTGTGATTTCTACGATTGGGATCATTATAATGCCTAACAGTGTAGCTGGGAGGATTAAACGAATTAATACAAGCCAAGCTCTTAGAACCGCGTGCGGCACGTGGGAAGCGCTCTATAAACGTCGGCCCAGAAACTGACTATGCAGAGTCCTCTGAACTCGGTCCTGCGTGGGCCGGCGCGGCCCTACGGCTTTCCCCAGGGTCGTTTCGGCCGCGGCCCGCACAGCTTGGGGAGAATTGGGTCCCTGCGCCTGTCCCAGCCCCAACCAAACTCCTGTACTTTTAGGATTTGGTTAAGAATTGAGTTAGGCACGGAGCAGGGAGAAAGTACGAAAAGTCGGGGCAGGACCCCGGAGCCGCCGGCTTAAGCCGGGAGCGAAGCAGGTGCACGCGGGCTGGAGCGCGTGGCTGCCGAGGCGCTGGCCGCAGCCGGGGTCCTGCGTGCTGTCGCCTGTCTAGTTCTCCAAGAGGGGCCTGGTGGGCGGTGTCGGACTCAGCGCTGCTTCTCCAGGCCCCGGCCGCGCCACCCCCGCCGGCTCCATGCCCCGAATTGCTGGGGGTGCGGAGTGCTTTCTGCAGCTGGGCGCAGTGGCGACCCCGGTGTGGGAGAACGCCCTCCGCGAGGGGTGTCACCGAGGGCGGCGTCTAGAAGCTGGAGGTGGAGAGCAGGGACCTGCTTTCTGTTGTAGCGTCTTCTCTTCCATGTCTGACCCTTAGCCGGGTTCGTCCCCGGGTGGGACTCGTCTCCAAATTTTGCTTGGAAAAAGCAGGCATAAGCGGTCGCGTTTCGGCGGTCGTCTTTTCTTCGAGGCCGGCGCGGGCCTCTCCAGGACTCGCGAGGCGGCACAGGGCAGGGAAGGGCAGGCTGACCTCACCGTGGGCGCCACCGGCCCCGGCAGCAGCGGCGCGGCGGCCGCCGGGCGCGAGGCGCGAAACCTCAGGCAGCGCAGCCGCCGCCGGGCACCGCGGGCTTGGACGGTCTTCAGAAAGGGGTCCGGACGCGGCCGCTCTGCCGAGCTAGGAGGGCGGAGAGGGAGGGGAAGTGACCTCTTGAACCTCATCAAATGCAAATGTTCTAAGAAGCTTGTTAAGGAAAGAAAAGCGGAAGGGCAGGGAAATGGAGAAACGTGGAGTCCACCTGAGGCTTGAATGGCCTTTTTAGAGTTCCAGGCCCCTGGGATTTGCAGACTTCTCTGCGGTAGACCGACTATTGGTAATGGACTTTGCATTTTCCCGCAGGAGGGTGAAGCTACCGGCCGACTTCCTCCGATATGCATATTTTACATATATAAACACCTTTGCAGTTTTATAACCATTTAAATAAACCATTCACATAAACTCTTACTCTTAGAACGATCCGCACAAAATAGCTTTTATCTCAGATCATTTTCACTCTTCTTTTAATTACTGGCTTTTGTAGCTTGGGTTTCACCTCCAGGCTGGTGGCCAAAGGGTTTTTACGTTCAACTTGGCCGTCTCTTCTATGGTACCGTAGTACCGCAATAACTTTCCCTATCAACATGGACACAGACTAGAGCCAACCCTTAATTTTCTCAATTGGATGGGTAATACATTTTTGGGGGAAGCAAACGTCCCCTTCGTTTGGTCCTTGCTGGTTCTTCGTTAGCGAGGGAGAATGCCGGTG